>NC_081437.1:10575200-10944793 GCF_949786415.1 Peromyscus eremicus | reverse complement strand
TACTGCAGATGCAACGTGACTCGCTAGCCTAAGCCCCTGCAGTTGTGACCTCCTCTACCACGATGGACCAATGGACCATAACCTTGGGTGATGGTGAGCTGAAGTGAACCCTTGACCCATTAAGGCTCTTTTGTTAGGGCATTCTGTGACAGCGACAGAATAGAAACTAAGACAGTGGCAAATTATGAGAAAAATAAAAGTGGATCATTTCTCAATATGGGATTCAGAGATGGGCTCTAAGTGGGTTGAGAATTCAAATGTCGAGGGGCTGGAGAGACGGTTCAACCGCTAAGAGCAGGGGCTACACTTACAGAGGACCCAGGTTCGGTTCCCAGTACCCACATGGTGACTTATAACTTCAACTACAGTTTCAGAGGATCTGATCTCTTATGACCCCTGGAAGTACCAGGCAACATGTGGTGCACATGTACACTTACTTGCAGGCAAAATCCTCATATACATAAAATACAAAAAAAAATCTCAATTTTTATGAAAGAATTCAAGTGTGAAAAATAATGTGAATTTTTTGTCTGTGCATGTGCATAAGGTTACACAAGTGTGCAGGGGTGTGCCTGCTTATGTGGCATGTGCACATGGAGGCCAGAGGTCAGCCTCAGGCATCATTCCTCAGGTGCCACCCACCTTGATTTTTCAGACAAAGTCTCTCATTGGCCTGGAGCTTGTCAAGATCTGAACTGTCTGGGTAGAAAGCCCCAAGGATACGCCTGTCTCTACCCCCAGCCCAGTGCTGGTATTACAAGTGTGTACCACTGAGCACAGATCTCTTACACAATTCTAGGGATGGAAGTCAGGTCCTCATGCTTGTAAAGCAAGTACTTTACTGACTGACAGATCTCCTCATCCCTAAAAACTGCTTTGAAGCAGTCTGTTTTTTGACTTAATAACTAGAAACTCGTGAGAACTGAGAAGCATTGATATGTAAGTGTTAGGACAGCAGAAGCCGAAGAACAGCTGAATTAAGTAGATTCAAAAAATGCTGAAAATGGAAAGGAAGAATCTTAATACTTGGCCCCGAATTAAAGAGTTATCATATCCACATGAGCAGTAAGGGGAAGAGCTGCTGTGTTCTTAGAAATATAGGGCATGAGAAAACAACAGGATAAATTCTTTTTTTTTTTTTTTTTTTTTTTTGGTTTTTCGAGACAGGGTTTCTCTGTGTAGCTTTGCGCCTTTCCTGGAAATTCTTTTTTTTTTAAGATTTATTTATTATGTACAAAGAAGAGGGTGCCAGATCTCATTACAGATGGTTGTGAGCCACCATGTGGAAGCTGGGAATTGAACTCAGGACCTCTGGAAGAGCACTCGGTGCTCTTAACCTCTGAGCCATCTCTCCAGTCCAGGATAAATTCTTGAATGTGCTATAAGAAAGCAAGTGCCTACCTAAGTACAAACAGTGGAACTACTCAAAAATGTAAGATAGAGTGCAGAAATTTGTTAATAAACATAAGCATAGTACACCTACTGGGCTGGCCAGAACTTACAGAATGATGATGAATCTGAGTGTTTGGAATTTATCCAAAGAATGTGTGGAGGTTTAATGTGACAGAGACACATGCCCATCAGCGTTTCCTGCAGCACTATACATAATAACTGAGTTATGGAACCAACCTATGTGTGCAACAATGGAGGAATGGATGTTAAATGTGTGTGTATACACAATGGACTTTTTCTGTCACCAAGAACAAGGTTACATAGTTTTCTCAGAAAAGGGATGTTTTATAGGAACTCCTATAAAGCAGCTAAGCCAGCCTCAGAAAGACAACATCAAATGATTCTTTTCCTTTGTGGTTCCTAATTTCATAGAGTACATAACCTCACAGATGTAAATATGCCATGAAAGTAGAAATGACTGGAAGAGTTAAGGACACTGTGGGGAGACAGTGAAGGAGAGTGGGGAGGGAGGGGACTGTGCACAGAGTAACAGTACCAGATACAGTAGATACACACAGTGAAATGATGTTTAAATAATGCAGGACTATTTCAAAATAGCACAGTGGTCAATACACTACACCATACTAATAACACAAAGTGGGGGTTGCCATGGTCATGGCAATGGTGCAGAAAAACCAAACATGTACTCATATGTGTTTTTTTTTTTTTAAGACACTCAACAAAGTAGAAATACCTGGGAACTCCCCACAACATAAATTGGGTCCAATGTTATCCCCCAACTTGATATTTTAAATTCCTAACCTGCAAAGTAATGGTATTAGTAGATGGGGTGTTTGGGAGGTAGCTGTGTCATGAGATGGAAAAACTACAAAACAATGTTGTAGAGAGTAAATAGTAAATAAGACATCCTTTGTTCATGATTGGAAGGTTTGATGGTAAAATGACATTACCAACACAATCTATAGATTCTGCAGGGATGCTGTGTAATCCCTACCCAAACCCCAGTGACCTTTTTTGTATAAATGAAAACCCTGTCCTAATAATCCCTATGGAATTACAGAGATCCCTCAGGAGCCAAAACAACCTTGAAAAAGAAGTTAGGGCTGGAGGGATGGCTCAGCGGTTAAGAGCACTGGCTGCTCTTAGAGAGGTCCTGAGTTCTCAGCAACCACATGGTGGCAGGCAGGGATATATGCAGACAGTACATTGTATGTATGATAGATAGATAGATAGATAGATAGATAGATAGATAGATAGATAGATAGATAGATAGATGATAGATAGATAGATAGATAGATAAAAAATAAATAAAAAGAACAGTCAGAAGACCCATACTTTCTGATTTTAAAACTTTTAGAGAGCCAGGTGGTGGTGGTACACACCTTTAATCCCAGCACTCAAAGACTGGTGGATCTCTGTGAGTTTGAGATCAGCCTGGTCTACAGAGTGAGTTCCAGGACAGCCAGGGCTACACAGAGAAACCCTGTTTTGAAAAAACAAAAAGAAAAAGAAAAACGGTGTACAAAACTACAGTACTGTAGTTAGAGTTTTCCTGCCTGGCCCACGGTCAGGGCAAATCTCTCTCACCTGCCAGTCCCACAGACATTCAGACCCGATCAAGTAAACACAGAGACTTATATTAGTTACAAACTGTATGGCCGTGGCAGACTTCTTGCTAACTGTTCTTATATCTTAAATTAATCCATTTCCATTAATCTATACCTTGCCACATGGCTCGTGGCTTACCGGGACCTTCCCACGCGGCTTGTCATGGTGGCGGCTGGCAGTGTCTCTCTGACTCAGCCTTCCACTTCCCAGAATTCTTCTCCTTGTCCCGCCTATACTTCCTGCCTAGCCAATGGCCAATCAGTGATTTATTTACTCACCAATCAGCAACATACTTGACATACAGACCATCCCACAGCACTTCCCCTTTTCTTTTCTTAAAAAGGAAGGTTTTAACCTTTATACATCTCCAAAGTCAGCTTGGTATATTTGGGAATTTGGGCGTAGCTTCTCTTACTACTTCCTGCTGGAGGGGGGCGCTGTATCTTATGGGGACACAAAGAATATTTTAGGATTATGGAGTAGTCCATGAGGGTGTATCGTCTGAGCCAGTTGCCTTGAAACAGTTCTGGATGTTGAATCATCTGGGCCATGGTGTCATCGGAGACCTTTCAGGTGGTCTTGGCTGGTCAAACCTGATGTATCTTAATCTGGAACAAATCCATAGCCTCTGGCTTTCTGTGGAAACAAAAGCAGAGTCTCCTTTCCAAAGCAACATATCCTTACATCCAAATTTTGAAGTCAAGGTACTTTTAAAATATACATTTTGGCATAACTCAACAGCTTTTGTAATCAAATGTTTTTCTTCAGTTACGAATATCAAAGAGAACATAATCCAGATTCTCTGTGTGGTAGCCATCTTTACGTGGCTTATTTTTTTATATTAGCTTGAGCCTATTGCTTTAAACAGTAGCCTTCTAAGCCTGAAACGGCGCTGGCGCTGTGGCTGCTGGCTCCGCCCACCTCAGCTTCCCAACGTGGAGGTGGCACGTTTTCCGCCAGCTCTGGGAGCCATCAACTCTCAGAAATAGTGGGTGTATGCTTCTATCAAAGCAGCATGTAGCCCAGAAACCTCTTTTTTTGTTTTGTTTTGTTTTGTACTAGCAAAGGCTAAATCCACCACACAGCTTAATGTACCACTTGCAGAGGCCTCATTCCCGCCATACTGCAGGTCCAGTATGTACGCCAGGAACCCGCCATAGTAGCTCAAACCCGCAGGCTGCCGCTAGCTTGAAAGAGACAACTAGGAGCTGTTTTTACCTCCGTTTTAGAATCTTTTTACTCAGGTTTTAGGTGGAAACTCTTGCCCCACATTGGGCGCCATTTGTAGTTAGAGTTTTCCTGCCTGGCCCACGGTCAGGGCAAATCTCTCTCACCTGCCAGTCCCACAGACACTCAGACCCGATCAAGTAAACACAGAGACTTATATTAGTTACAAACTGTATGGCCGTGGCAGACTTCTTGCTAACTGTTCTTATATCTTAAATTAATCCATTTCCATTAATCTATACCTTGCCACATGGCTCGTGGCTTACCGGGACCTTCCCACGCGGCTTGTCATGGTGGCGGCTGGCAGTGTCTCTCTGACTCAGCCTTCCACTTCCCAGAATTCTTCTCCTTGTCCCGCCTATACTTCCTGCCTAGCCAATGGCCAATCAGTGATTTATTTACTGACCAATCAGCAACATACTTGACATACAGACCATCCCACAGCACAGTACTCAAAAATAGTTGTGGTACTGGTTTAAGAATAGACATCTAGAGTAGGGTGGTGGTGGTGCACGCCTTTAATCCCAGCACTTGGGAAGCAGAGGCAGGCGGATCTCTGTGAGTTTGAAGACAGCCTGGTCTACAAAGTGAGTTCCAGGACAGCCAGGACTGTTACATAGAGAAACCCTGTCTCTAAAAACAACCAAAAAATTTATTTAAAAAATAGACCTATAGGATCAAAGGAATCTAATATTAAAAGTCAGCTGATTCTCTACATAGGCACTATGACCATTCAATGCAAAAAGAATAAGCTTCAGCCAGTGGTGCTGAGACAACTGGATAACCACATGTAAAGGAATGAAGTTGGGCTTTTTACTTCATATCATATTTAAAAACAAACTGGAGATGGAGTGAAAACCTAAATGTAAGAACTATTTAAGTTATGAAACTCTTTCCAGATAAAAAAGAGGCAAAGAATTAGGCTTGGGGAGATGGTTCAGTGGTTAACAACAGCACATACTGCTCTTGCAGAGGTCCCAAGTTTGATTCCTAGCATCCATATCACACGGCTCACAATCCCCTGTAACTCCAGATCCAGGGGGATCCAGCACCTCTGGCTTCTGCTGGCACCTGTGCTCATGCTCACACTCACAATTACACAAACACACAATTTTATACACACACACACAACACACCTTTTTAAAAATAATAATAAATCTAAGCAAGAGAAAGGAGTGTAATGGTTAATTTATGCCGACTTGGCTAGGCTATGGAGCCCAGTTGTTTGGCCATATATTAGTCTAGAACATTTCTTTGACAGTAATTTTACATATGATTAACATTTAAAATCAGTACACTTTAAAGCAGATTGCCTTCCATACTGTGAGTGGGCATCACCCAATCAGCTGAAGGCTTTAAGAGCAGACAGAGGCCAGAACTCCCTGAAGAGGCAAGAATCCTTCCGCAAGACTCAAGCACACAAAAGTGTACCCATTTTTCTAGCCTGTCCTGTCCTGCAGAGTTTGGCCTTGGGACAATGACATTAACTCTTACCCAAGTTTGTCTATGAATTTCAGAGGAGCTATGAGAGCCTATTTCTTAACCTTAATATATCCTCCTTTGCTGTGTGTGTCTGTGTGTCTGTGTCTGTGTGTGTTTGTGTGTGGTGTGGGTATGTGTGTGCATGTGTTGTGTATGGTATGTATGTATGTGTGTGTGTGTGTGTGTGTGTGTGTGTGTGTGATAAAGAACAACCTGGTCTTTATTCCAGATTCTTAGTACAGAACTCCAAAAACCCTTGCAATTCCATGAATATTGAGGGAGTCTGTTATATTAATGAGATGGAAATTCGGATTTGCTTCTATTTTTAATTGAACAAGCTGGAACAATCATCATTCTAAAATCTAATTAAGACCTGACCAGTCAATATATTTATGCATAGATGCATAAATCTCAAACAAAATATCAGCAAACTGAATCTAATGAATCTAATTAAAGTATGGGGACTAACATTACAAATGTGTTATACATATCTTAGGAATTCACAGCTGGTTTATTATCTTACATTCTCATGCAACTCAGTACATTGATTGCACAAACAAGAAAAAATATATGACCATCTAAATAGAGGCAGGAAATATACTTAATATTTAGCACCCAGTATAAAGAGATTTAATTTAAAATTTTAGATTTTTTTTAAAATTAACACTAATTCTTGCTAAAACTTCCTTAATTTGGAAGAGAATATTTGAAAAACATACATAACTGGTGAATTATTGAAAAATGTCCTTGACTTAATAAAGAGACAGATGCCCACAACACATTGCTACTGAATATTGTACCTGAAGTCATAATCATAAATGAAGGCAAGAAGAACCAAGACATAAGGTTGGAAAAGAGGTAATAAAACTGTTGTTATTTACACATGACATGATTTAGAGTATATTCCTACAAGAGGATAAAGTCAAAGTGATACACTTAGCAGGGTTCTCTAAGCAGCTCAGTATGGAAAGATCTGTTGTATTCTCAGGTTTCAGCATCATTTGTATAAAATGGTATTTACAAGGGGTGGTGGTAGTGCACATCTTTAATTCCAGCACTTGGGAGGCAGAGGCAAGTGGATCTGTGTGAGTTCAAGGCCAGCCTTGTCTGCAAAGTGGATTCCAGGGAAGCCAGGGCTACACAGGAAAACCCTGTCTCAAAAAATAAAAAAGAAATTATAATATTATACCAGGCCTGTGGATGTAGTTCAGTGGTGGACTGCTTGCAGAGAGCACAAGGCTCTGGATTTGATCGTGCACCACGAACTCAAACAATTGTACTCCTTCTGGAAATAAAAATCCTACAACAAAGTGTCACTTGATTTTCTTTGTCTCGTCATATGATAATAAATCTTTCTTTATAAAACAAAGTCACTCTACCGTCTGTCTCCCATCCCGTGTGATGGACAATACCCACAGCACCCTTACCACATTCTTTTTCCCAAAGTTATGTCATATGAATGTGTCACTTCAGCTCGAGCTCCTAGACAGCACTTTCTCAGCATCTAGTACATTCTGCCTCGGTGTCTATTTGATAATAGATCCTAAAGCTACCGTTACTACTACTTCCTTCTTTTCTCCTTCTCCTCCTCCTCTTCCTCTTCCTTCTCCTCCTCCTATTCCTTTTCTCCTCCTCCTCCTCTTCCTCCTCCTCCTCCTTTCTTCTTCCTTCTTCCCTCTTCCTCCTCTTCTTGGTTTTCTGAGACAGACTCTCCCTGTGTAGTCCTGACTGTCCTGGAACACACTATGTAGACCAGGCTGACCTCGAACTCAGAGAGATACTCCTGCACCATGCCCATCCTAACGCTTCTTGAAGTGAATTAAGAGAAAGGCAAGCTGGGCAGTGGTGGCTCATGCCCTTTATCCCAGCACTTGGGAGGTAGAAACAGGCAGATCTCTGTGAGTTCAAGGCCAGCTTGGTGTACAGAGTGAGTCAGGAGAGCCAGGGATACACAGAGGAACCTCGTGTCAGAAAACCAAGACAAGAAACAAAAATAAAAGAGGAAGCCATCTATCAACGCTGTCTCAACCCCCCTCTCCCCTCCATCCAGTTCTTCCTAAGGCCCAGAGGATAGGCATTTAAACAAACCTATAGGGTTCCAGCATGGAGAGAAGTGAGTTTCGAGAGAAAGTGGCTGTCACGTACCTCTGTCTTGGCTGCCACCTTTGTCTGGCTCTGATACCAAGAAAACAACACCCATATTCCATAAACAAAGAAACCGAGTAGCGTAAGGCTGAGATGTGTCGGCAGGGGGAAAGCGAGCCCCCATATTAGGGACATTTCTCAAGCCTATGCCCCTCTCAACTACAGAGTGTCTGTCTCTAGACTGAGATTCCATGACATCACAATAGACAGTACCAGGTAAAGCCAGTGTACACTCAGGTCCCAGCTGATGCCCTTCCCTGTGGCTGACCTTGGCTCTGAGCTCTAAAAGCCAAAGCTCAGGGAAGAATCCATCTATGAATCTTCTAGGGTCCAGGCAGACAAACTCGTCACTAAGGAAGGAGTGGCGAGGTAAAGTTTCAAAGGTCTTCCAAAATGACTTGTTCTGACTCACATTTTCTTTGGAGCCGGTCACTGTCATAAACTGGGATTGGGTCTATGGCCATAAATTTCAAACTGCAGGTTAGAACACAGAGTCAAGTGGAATCTAAGAGAGCTGGGATAGTTGAAGTGGGAACTCTCAGGGACTTTGAGGCACCTGGTTTTCTAAGTTCACAGGTCTCCATATTGCCTAGTTGCTGTTGACCTGACAGACATCACACTAAGCAGTGGCCTTAGAGGATCTACAGTCTTACTGCCAAGTTTAGAGTAGTCATGGATCACCACACCATCTTATCAAGTCAACACAGTGCAAACAATACTGATGTGATCAATTCATGTGATCAAAATTATTCTTTTCATACAGGAACACTAATGAACCACTGACTGGTAGGCATCATTTCAGAAGACAAAGTCTTTTCCCCCCACAGTATATTCTGTCTATAGGGGCAATACAATTAATATTCTTGGGAAACCCACTAAAAAAAGAAATAGTTAAATAAATATAGTGTGTGTGCTTTATGAAGCACTATGCAATTTCTACAAGGATTTTAATTATAAAGAACTCTGACTTGTACATTGAGCACATGCTATGTGGCAGGTATATACCAGCTGTATACCAGCCTGGAGTCCTGGTGACATGCTATTATGATCAGGAATTCTGCTTTTGTTTTGTTTTCTCGAAACAAAGTTTCTCTGCACACCCTGGCCATCTTGGAACTCACTCTGTAGACCAGGCTGACTTTGAACTCAGTGATCCACCTGCCTCTGCATCCCAAGAGCTGGGATTAAAAGCATGCACCACCACTGCCTGGCAGGAATTCTATTTTTTTAATACACTTTTTATTTCGTAGTAATCACAAAAGCTGTAATAGTAGTAACTAAACCCCATTTACCCTTTTTCCTCTATCCTTAGCATCTTTTTTTAAATTTATTTTATGTGTATAGATATTTTGTCTGCATGAATGTCTGTGTACCACATGTGTGCCCAAGAGAGTCAGAAGAGGGCATCAGATCCCCTGGAACTGGAGTTACAGACAGTTATGAGCCACCATGTGGGTGCTGGTACTCAGCCCAGGTCCTCTGCAAGAGCAGCTAGTGATCTTAACCACTGAGCCATCTCCCCAACCCCACTCTTTTGCTTTATTTTTGTTAGTTTGCTTGTTTTGGTTTTTGTTGTAGTTGTTGTTTGAGACAGGGTTTCTTTGTGTAACAGCTCTGGCTGTTCTGGAACTCGATCTGTAGACCAGGCTGGCCTCAAACAGAGATCTGCCTGCCTCTGCATCCCAAGTGCTAGGATTAAAGGCAAGTGCCACCACTGTCCAACCCCAGCTCCACTCTAAACATAAAGTTATAAAACTTTAGTACACTTATCAAGACCATGAGCTAAACCTTGGAGGTGGAGGCAGGAGTATCCAGATTCCAAGGTCATCCTTGGCTACACTGAAAATTCAAAGCCAGCTTGAGCTACATAAACCCTATCTCAAAAAATAAAATAAAAGCATTGGCACATTTACTATTAACTAAACTTCAGCCTTCATTTGGATCTCACTCTTGATTTTGTTGTTGTTGTTTGTGATCGTGTCGTGTATTACACATTTGGCCAGGGGTTTGCAATAAACTCCAGGCTGGCCTCAAATACATAATCCTTTTGCCTTAGCTCCCCAAATTTGGGGATTACAGGGATATACCACCATGCCCAGCTCCAGCTCATTTTTGATTCTGGTTTTTTTCTTTTTTCCTCTTTTGCCACTGAGGATTGAACTTCAGACTTCTCACATTCTACCATTAAGCTGTATCCCTAACCCTTTTTTCTACTTTTCATTTTGAGGCAGGGTCTTACTAAGCTGTCCAGGGCGGCTTTGAATGTGTGATCCTCTTGCCTCAGCCTCCTGAGTAACTGGGACTGCATTCTTCTTTGCTGGCTGATGTGTTTCTCCTGTAGTAAAGTTAGCCTCGTGGTGCCCGTTCACATCCCTCCTGATGTGTTTCTCCTGTAGTAAAGTTAGCCTCGTGGTGCCCGTTCACATCCCTCCTGATGTGTTTCTCCTGTAGTAAAGTTAGCCTCGTGGTGCCCATTCACATCCCTCCTGATGTGTTTCTCCTGTAGTAAAGTTAGCCTCGTGGTGCCCATTCACATCCCTCCTGATGTGTTTCTCCTGTAGTAAAGTTAGCCTCGTGGTGCCCGTTCACATCCCTCCTGATGTGTTTCTCCTGTAGTAAAGTTAGCCTCGTGGTGCCCATTCACATCCCTCCTCTTCCTTTCCCCAGCACCACATGCACACACAAATGCATTATTCATAGGTGCACCAGCATTGTGGTTTGAAAAGAGGCACTTGGTATGACCTCTTTCAGGGCACACTCTCCAAGAGAATGTTTTGATGATGGGGAGATTCTGTGTCTCTTGTAGTCGGTATGGTAGCCACTTTTCATAGTTGGCTATTGAGTACTTGAAATATGGAAATTGTGACTGGAGACTGCATTTTAGATTTAAGTGAAATTAGATTTACATCTATGTTCACATTTTTTAAAAGACTATCTATTTTTATTTTATATGTATGGGTGTATTTCGCCTGTACCAGTGTTCCATGTGCATGCAGTGCATGTGGAGGCCAGAAGAGGGCAGCAGATCACCTGGAAATGAGTTACAGACAGTTGTTAGCAGCCATGTGGGTGCTGGGAATAAAACCTGGGTTCTCTGGAAGGGCAGCCAGTGCTGAGCCATCAATACAGCTCTAGATGAAATTCAATTTAAAAGCCACATGTGGCTAATGGATTTATTGGACATTGCGGATATAAACTGTACTATATTAGGATAGTTTCAACTATTACTTGATTTTTTTTTTCCTTTTTGTTTTTTGTTTTTCCAGACAGGATTTCTCTGTGTAGCTCTAGCTGTCCTTGAACTAACTCTGTAAACCAGGCTAGCCTTGAACTCGTAGGACCTGCCTGCCTCTGGCTCCTGAGGGCTGGGAATTAAAGGTGTGTGCCACCACCTCCTGGCTAAAGGAAAACATTCAGTTGGGGCTGGCTTACAGTTCAGAGGTTTAGTCCATTATTGCCATGGCAGGAATGGCAGCATGCAGGCAGACATGGTGCTGGAGAGGTAGCTGAGAGGTCTACATCCTGATCCATAGGCATCAGGAAGAGAGAGACACTGGGACTGGCTTGGGCTTCTGAAATGTCAAAGCCCCGCACCCAGTGACACACTTCTTCCAACAAGGCCACACCTACTCCATCAAGGCCACACTTCCTAATAGTGCCATTCCCTATGAGCCTAGGGGGGCCATAGAAAGAGAAGAAGCCAAAGTATGTATTTGCCAATTATAAGATCTTATATACAAAATCTCATAAAGATTACACAAAAGCTCTTAGAACTAATTTAATTCAGCAAAGTAACAGTACAAATCTGTCTTAGGGTTTCTATTGCTGTGACGAAATACCATGACCAAAAAGCAAGTTGGTAGGAAAAGGACTTATTAGGCTTTCACTTCAGCATTGCTATTGATCATTGAATGAAGTCAGGACAGGAATTCAAACATGGCAGGAGCCTGGAGGCAGGAGCTGATGCAGAGGCCATGGAGGGGTGCTGCTTACTGACTTGTTTCCCATGGTTTGCTCAACCTGCTTTCTTATAAAACCCAGGACCAGCAGCCCAGGGATGGCAGCACTCATCATGGGCTAGGCCCTCCCCCATTGATCACTAAAAACAAGAAAATAATAGAAATTATGTCTAGCTTTTAAAAATCAAATTCAAATTACACATTAAACTCAAGCTAGTGGCTGATGAATTTTAAGCATACTTTGGACATATCATGGCACTAAAAACTGAAGCCTTTGTGTGGAGTCTGTCCGACCTCTGGAAAGACTTCTTCCCCAAGGCTAGAAGAGAGCTGTCCACTCTCACTGCGGAGGAGAAGGTGGACTGTGAGCTCTGGGGACTGCTGGACTGTCCATCAGACTGCTTTCCTTCTCACGGGGCTGGGGGGAAAACACGGGAAGACAGGTACACTGAGATTCGAAACCAACCATAAGGAACTACAGGACAGCTCTACCAACCCTGACAGCCTGCCTTATCTATCTCATGGTAAGAGAAAAGTGACTCCCTCAAGTCAGCCCCAGACTTGCATGCAGCTCCTCCCCAGACCCCAATAAATCTAATAATTAAAAGAGAGTGCCAGGCGGTGGTGGCGCACGCCTTTAATCCCAGCACTCGGGAGGCAGAGCCAGGCGGATCTCTGTGAGTTCGAGGCCAGCCTGGGCTACCAAGTGAGTTCCGGAAAGGCGCAAAGCTACACAGAGAAACCCTGTCTCGAAAAACCAAAAAAAAAAAAAAAAAAGAGAGAGAGAGAGTAAAATAAAAACACCAAACCATGCCCCCTGGAAACCACAAGTCACAGTCTACAATGCATGGAAGTAAATCTAAGTCATACAGAAGGGAGAAGAAGAGAGTGAGCAGCAGTATTGAAAGGAAGGCAAAGCCGCCAGTGAACCAGAAAGAAGACTTGTTACAGGCAGAAGGGTGAAGTTTGGTCTCCAGCAACTTAGCTCCATGCTGGTGCCTCACCTCAGCCCGGAAAATTCTTCACTCTTCCCAATCCCCCTACTCCTTCCCAGCCCACAGATAGCTGCCACGAGGGAGAGATTTGTGTTGGAAGAAAAGGGATTCTTGGGAAATAGAAACGGTCATTAAAAGTCTCCCAACCGGGCTGGAGAGATGGCTCAGAGGTTAAGAGCACTGACTGCTCTTCCAGAGGTCCTGAGTTCAATTCCCAGCAATCACATGGTGGCTCACAACCATCTATAATGAGGTCTGGTGCCCTCTTCTGGTGTGCAGACATACATACATACAAACAGAACACTGTATACATAGATAAATAAATAAATCTTTGAAAAAAAAAAAACAAAAACAAAAACAAAAACAAAAAGTCTCCCAACCAAAAAAAGCCCAGGACCAGATGGTTTCAGTGCAGAATTCTATCAGATTTTCAAAGAAGAGCTAATTCCAATACTCTTCAAATTGTTCCACACAATAGAAACAGAAGGAACATTATCAAACTCTTTTTTATGAGGCTACAGTTACCCTGATACCCAAACCAAACAAAGATGCAACAAAGAAAGAGAATTACTGACCAATCTCCCTCATGAATATTGATACAAAAATATTTAACAAGCAAACCAAATCCAAGAAAACATCAAAAAAATAATCCACCATGACAAAGTAGGCTTAATCCCAAGGATGCAAGGTTGGTTCAACATACAAAAATCTGTCAATGTAATACACCATATAAACAAACTGAAAGAAAAAAACTACATGATCATCTCATTAGATGCTGAAAAAGCCTTTGACAAAATCCAACACCCCTTCATGATAAAGATTCTGGAGAGATCAGGAATATAAGGAACATATTTAATCATAATAAAGGCAATTTACAGCAAGCCAACAGCCAACATCAAATTAAATGGAGAGAAACCCAAAGCGATTCCACTAAAAACAGGAATAAGACAAGGCAGTCCACTCTCCCCATATTTATTCAATATAGTACTTGAAGTTCTATCTAGAGCAATAAGACAACAAAAGGAGATCAAAGGGATAGAAATTGGAAAGGAAGAAGAAAAACTTTCCCGATTTGCAGACGATATGATAGTATACATAAGTGACCCCAAATATTCTACTAGGAACTCCTACAGCTGATAAACACCTTCAGTAATGTGGCAGGATACAAGATAAAAAAAAAATCAATAGCCCTCCTATATAAAAATGATAAACAGGCTGAGAAAGAAATCAGAGAAATATCACCCCTTACAATAGCCACAAATGATATAAAATACCTTGGGGTAACTCTAACTATACAAGTGAAGGACCTGTATGACAAGAACTTTAAGTCTCTGAAGAAAGAAATTGAAGAAGATACCAGAAAATTGAAAGATCTCCCATGCTCATGGATAAGTAGGACTAACATAGTAAAAATGGCAATATTACCAAAAGCAATCTACAGATTCAATGCAATCCCCATCAAAATCCCAACACAGTTCTCCACAGACAAAAAACCCAGGATAGCTAAAAGAATCCTGTGCAATAAAGCAACCTTTGGAGGCATCACCATCCCTGACTTTAAGCTCTACTATAGAGCTATAGTAATAAAAACAGCTTGGTACTAGCATAAAAACCGACATACAGACCAACGGAATCAAATTGAAGACCCTGACATTAATCCACACACATAGGAACACCTGATTTTTGACAAAGAAGCCAAAATGATACAATGGGAAAACGAAAGTATCTCCTACAAATGGTGCTAGCATAACTGGATGTCAACATGTAGAAGATTGCAAATAGATCCATATCTATCACCATGCATAAAACTCAAGTCCAAAGGAATCAAAGACCTCAACATTAAATCCAGTTACACTGAACTTGATAGAAGAGAAAGTAGGAAGTACTTTTGAGCGCATTGGCACAGGAGGCCACTTCCTAAATATAACACCAGTAGCACAGACACTGAGAACAACAACTAATAAATGGGACCTCTTGAAACTGAGAAGCTTTTGTAGGGCAAAAGACACTGTCAATAAGACAAAAAGACAGCCTACAGAATGGGAAAAGACCTTCACCAACTCCACATCTGACAGAGGGCTGATCTCCAAAGTATATAAAGAACTCAAGAAACTAAACATCAAAATACTGAACAATCCAATTTAAAAAAGGGCTAAAGAGCTAAACAGAATTCTCAAAAGAAGAATCTCAAATGGCTGAAAGACATTTAAGGAATTGGTCAACACCCTTAGTCATCAGGGAAATGCAAAATCAAAACGACTCTGAGATAACCATCTTACACCTGTCAGAATGGCTATGATCAAAAACACGAATGACAGTCTATGTTAGAGAGGATGCAGAGCAAGGGGAACACTCCTCCACGGTAGGTGGGAGTGCAAAGCTGTACATACAGCCACTTTGGAAATCAGTATGGCTATGGCAGTTTTCTCAGAAAATTGGGAATCGATCTACCTCAAGACCCAGCTATACCACTCTTGGGCATATACCCAAGGAATGCTCAATCATATCACAAGGATACATGCTCAACTATGTTCATAGCATTACTCCTAACAGCCAGAATCTGGAAACAATCTTGATGCCTGCCAACTGAAGAATGGATTAAGAAAATGTGGTACATATACACAATGGAGTACTACTCAGCAGAGAAAAACAATGACAGCATAAAATTTGCAGGCAAATGGATAGAACTAGAAAATACCATCCTGAGTGAGGTAACCCAGACTCAGAAAGACAAACATGGTATGTACTCACTCATAAGTGGATGTAAAGCAAAGGACAATCAGACTGCAACCCACAGCTCCAGTGAGACTACCCAGCAGGGAGGACCCTACGAGGGACGCATGATCGCCCAGCGAAGGAGAAATAGATGAGATCTACATGAGCAAACTGGGGGCGAGAAGGGGTAATGGAGGGCAAGGGATGGGGGACGAGAACATAGGGGAACAGGAGGGTTGAACTGGAACAGAAACCAAGTGGGAGAATAAGGAAATAGAGATCATGACAAATGAAGACATCATAGGAATATGCAGAAACAAAGTGCTAGGGAAGTTCCCAGGAATCCACAAAGATGATCCCACCTTAGACTACCGACAATACTCTAGAGGGTGCCTGAACTGGCCTACTCTGGTGATTGCATGGATGAATACCCTAAATGTCATCATAGAGCCCTAATCTAGAGACTGATGAAAACAGATGCAGAGATCCACCACCGGGCACCAGGATAAGCTCCAGAAGCCCAATCGATGAAAGAGAGGAGAGATTCTATGAGCAAGGGGCATCGAGATGATAATGGGAAAATATACAGAGATGGCCAGCCAAACCAGTGGACACGCATAAACTGTGGACCGAAAGCTATAGAACCCCCATGGCACTGGATTAGGACAAAGGGACACATGAGACAGTTGTTTAGCTTGAACTCTTTAGGGGGTCCCCAGGCAATGGGATTGGGATCTGTCCCTGGTGCATGAGCTGGTTTTATGGAGTCCAGTGCCTATGGTGGAACACTTAATGCTGCCTTGATGCAGGGATGTGGGTCTTGGTCCTGACTCAACTGAATGTACCAGGCTCTGCTAACTCCCTATGAGAGACCTTGCCTTGGAAGAGGTGAGACTGGGGGGTAGGTTGGAGGAAAAGGCTGGGGTGTGGGAAGAGGGAGGAGAGGGAGATCTGTGGTTGGTATATAAAGTGAACAGAAAACCTTTTAAATAAATAAATTAAATTTAAAAAATATCAAACCATTATTCAAGTCAAACCATTATTCCATGGTAACTACAGAAGTTATAAATGAAGAAATGTAGGCTTCTTGAATACTTTGTAAAATAAAATCCCTTACATTTCCTCTTACATTATTATCTCCAATGGCAAATATTAAAAAGAATGAAAAGATTTGTAAGACTCAGACCTTTGACTTTGATGGCAGTCCCTAGAATCAGCTTATGGCATTCAATTGAACTATATAATACAAAACAAAGTCTGCGAGGCAGAACCAGGTGGATCTCTTTGAGTTCAAGGCCAGCCTGGGCTACAGAGTGAGTTCCAGGAAAGACGCAAAAGCTACACAGAGACCCTGTCTCAAAAAAAAAAAAAAAAGTCTGTGGCAAAATAAAATAAAAAACAAAGAAGTAACAACAAATACACAAAGTCCATGTAAACATATCCAATGTAAACTAAAGAGTATATATTTTTAGAAAGCCCCATACTTCATTTTTTGCTTTTTATTTTAAAATTTATTTTGTTTTTATGTGTACGAGCGTGTTGTCTACATGTATATTATTGCCCCAACTGTATGCCCATTGTCCACAGGTACCAGAAGATGGAATCCGGTCAGTACATGTTCTTCATGACTGAGCCATTTCTCCAGACCCATCTTCATTATTTTAAATGCCGGCATTGGGAAAGAGTTCACTTTAGGGCTGCATAATGGCTAAGTCCAAAAAGTACTTGTTCCCTAAGTTTGCATAAGGACCTATGTTTGATCCTCAGACACCACATAAAGAGCCAAAATAAGCACAGCACACTTGAAATGCCAGCGCCAAGAAGTGGAGACAGGAAGATTCTTGAGGTTTGCTGGTCAGCCAGTTTAGCCTAAACCACAAGTCCCAGGCCAGTGAGAGACCCTGTCCAAAATGACACAAAAAACAAGACCACCAGAAGATAGATGGTACAGGAAAATGACATGAGGCTATCCTCTGACCTCAACAAGCATGTACACACACGTACCTGCCTACATATACACACAGAGACAGAGTTCACCTTGACCTTGGAAACAACAGATTTATAAGGTTAGTGAATATAGGCTTCCAAATCTCACTCCTGCACTTTTAATCAAGTATACAATAATTTTATATGAAAATATTTCCTATTTATCTTAGAATTTTTGGGGTGTGTTTTTTGTTGTTGTTGTTTTGTTTTTTGAGACTGGGTTTCTCTGTGTAGCCTTGGCTATCCTAGAGCTAGTTCTGTAGACTAGGCTGGCCTTGAAGTCATAAATCTGCTTGCCTCTGCCTCTCAGTGCAGGGATTAAAGGCGTGTGCCACCACCATCCAGTCCTATCCTAAGATTTTTATCAGTTTTGTGGCAGCAGAAAGATTATGCTAGTAAAATAGTAATTTAAAAATAAACAATACAGTATAAAAATTGACAGCATCAAAAGCACAAATATGCTGGTAAAAAGACACTTCCACTGGGAGAGAAGACGAGTCAACTGCCTACCAGGTTTGGCAGGGAGAGGGTCCCCAGCTGCTTTGACAGTCTTGATAGAGAGGTGTTGATTGGAGATGGACATGCTTGGCCTGCATTGCTGCTGCTGCTGCTGCTGCTGCTGCTGCTGTTGTTGCTTCAGGGCCTATAAAGAAAAACTGGTAGTAAGAAACAAGCTGGTTTTCAGTGAGGGACATCTCTTATGGCGAGAACTACTCTGACATCTATTCAACACAAACAAAAGCCTAAATTTAACAAAACTGACACAAGCCTATAGGACCTATGGAATTTGGGTACTTTGGGAGGACAAGATTATTCCATTATATACAGCTGTAAGGAAAAATCATTAGATTTTCTTCAGAACTTAAAAATCAGCAGCAAGGCAAGGGATTTACAATCTTCTAATTGAGAATTACACACTTTTATCATTTCTGAAAACAGAATTCTAAGCATTGATTCTATGGAAAAGAGCAATTATCTGTATTATTTATGCTTCACAGGTGTTACAGTTTAATAAGTATTTGTATTACCTTGAGTAAGAGTGAAGAGACTTGCCCAAATGATAAAGTCTTAGCTACTTACAGCAATGAAATAAACAGAGAGCAAAGGACACAGCAGTGTAGGTTCTAACAACAGCAGTTAGTTCCTTCTGGCCATTTTAGCTCATTTTTATTTCTAAGAGGTTCTTAATTAACAGAGTTAACACGATATTATTTAGAGTGACCATTTAAAAAGAAAGAGGGTCTGGGAGATGGCTCAGTGGGTCAGAGGTGGATCCTTAGGACCCGTACCGTGGAAGAAGAGAAGTGACTCCCAAAAGTTGTTCTCTGACCCCCATGTGGATACATGTGTGTGCAAAGACACACACACACACACACAACACACACACACACACACGCACGCACGCACGCACGCACGCACGCACGCACGCACAGATAAAAAGGGCGGAGGAGATGATTCTTGCAGAGGATGCAGGTTCAGTTCCCAACACCAACATAGCAGCTCTGTGTGTGACACTATGCCTGTCCTACAAACAATTTTCAATAAAACAACTTTTAAATACTTTGAAATTCACATTTTTTAAAATGTTTGTGGACTCGGGGCCAGGAATGGTGGCCCACATCTTTAATCATAGTTTTCAGGAGGCGGAGGCAGAAACTCAAAATCTTTGAGTTTCAGGGCAGCCAACACGATACAATAACAGTCAATCTCAAAAAATTAAAATTATGAGTTCTAATCCTTCAGAAAAAACAAAAAATACATTTTTAAAAATTATTAATTTAAATTCAAAGCCAAATTCTTTTTTGACTATCACTTAAGTTTTAATGTGCAATCCAACTGCACTGGTCAATTTATTTTTACTTATTAAACTTCTTCATACACACTTCTACTAAATATAGCACTACTTTTGTGCATTTTGAGAACAGCACTATTATCTACATACTGTAGTAAAACTTCTCTAAGAATATGCACAGGGGCATGAGTGTAGCAGTCAGAGGCTAACTTGCTGGAGCTGGTGTTCTTCATCATGTGGGTCCAAAGGACAAAACTCAGGTCACTGGGCTTGGCAGTATCTCTATCCAGTGATTTATCTCATTGGCCCTTAGGATTTAAAAGTATTTTTTATCATGTATAGGCATTATACAACTAAGGATATTTTCATGTAAGTATGTACTGTAGATAAAGTGTATTTTACTTCATATCTTTTCTTAGCACCCTGGACAGTTTTGTGTCTGTTCACATGTTATATGTATAACCTTGGTATTATATGTCTATATACAGCCTAAGCACCAAAAAATGAGAGAAAAACTAGTATTTGCTTTTCATGGACTAGATTAATCCATTTATTTATCATCCATGTTTCTGCAAATGCTTTAAGTTTGTTCTTTGTATGGCCAAAAACAAATGACATTGTATATACACTGTTTATCCAGTTGGGACACCTGGGTGGATTCCACAACTTTATTATTGGGAATGCGGCTGCAATCAACACTGGATGCAGGTGTTCCCGCCAGAGTCCTCGGGATCTGTGACATTAACACCGTCAAGGTGACAGCATCTAGTCTCCTCTAGGAGACAAATGCGGGACAAGTCCGTGAGGATTTCTAGACTGGGTTCACTACTTTGAGAAGACCCTCCACAACGTAGGTGAGAGCAGCTGCCTCATGTCTTTGACATCAAGGCAGACCTCTCATGACAGGCATGTAAATGAAAACCAGAACAAACTGTTCCTCCCTTAAGCTGTTCACACAGCGCTTTTTTCCCCCTGGGGGAGAGAGTGTCACAGAACTGATACCAAGCTACTTAGCTGGGTTATAGGTTTATTTTTATTCTATGAGTATGGGTGTTTGGTCTGCATGTGTCTGTGTACTTGTGTCTGTGGAGGCCAGAGAGTGCATTAGATCCCTCTGGAACTGGACTGACAAGCAGTGGTTAGCCAGTTTGGGTTCAGGGGATCGAATCTCAGTCCTCTGCAAGAGTAGCCAGTATTCCTAACTGCTGAATCATCGTTCTAGCCTCCCAATTTAAATCTTTTGAGAAACCTCTACTGATTTCAGAAAGTCCTTGCATATGCCCTGGAACTGTTTCTCCTTGTTCTTCTAAATGTTTCAGGTTTTATATTAGGGTCTTTCCATCCATTGGGAGTTAGTATTTCTGAAAGGGATCTAATTTTGTTCTTCTACACATGGATAAGTAGTTTGCCCAGAATCATCTGTTAAGAGGTTGCCTCTTCTCCGCTGTGGATTTACATTGCATGTCCTCTATTCAGTTGCATTGATCTGTATGTATGTCAGTGTCATGGTTTTGTTACAATGGCTCTGTAGTACAACTTGAAATCGAGTACAGTAATGCTCCCAGCATTCTTATCGCCTAGGATTGCTTTGGCTCTTCATATTCAGGTATTACGTCTCCATATAAATTTTAAAGTTGTTTTCTAGTTCTGTAAGAAGGCACATGAAATTTTTGTGGAGACTGTACCGAACTTATACTGAACATATATATTTATTTCATCTGGTAGCACCATCATTCACAATAGATATCTATCCATTTTCTAGCATCTTCAATTCCTTTTTTAGATGTTGAAGTCTTAATTTTCTTTCTTTTTTTTTTTTTTTTCCCACGAGACAGTTTCTCTGTGTAGCTTTGGAGGCTATCCTGGAATTCACTTACAGAGATCCATCTGCCTCTGCCTCCCAGTGCTAGGATTAAAGGCAGGCACCACCAACGCCCAGCTCTTTCTTACATGTTTTAAGATGTTTACTGGTTTTAAGGTTTTTACAGATTTTACATTTTATTGCTGTTTTAAAAGAGAGTTTAAGTACTATACTAATTAAAGGTAGAGAGGGTAGACATACTTGTATCTGAGTTTAGTGGAAATATTTTGAATTTTTTCACACTTTGTATAATACTAGAGTATATTTATAGTATATAACCATTATTATGTGGAGGCACTTTCCTTCCATTCAGAGCCTCGTGAATTCAACACTATGGAACAAATGTCAAATTTTGTCAGAAGTCCTTTCTACATACATTGGGATGCTTAATTTCTACACTAGGGTGCATTTATGTGATGTATTAGACTTGTTAATTTGTGTATTATGAAGCAACCCTGTAGCTGATGTTTTACACAAATTTTCACGGTCACACAGTCTTATGTATAATAAGCTGGCTATAAGCCTGAGGGTGACTGAACTGCTTCTCCTACCTTCATGTCCTATGTGCGGGGATTACAGGTGTGTGCCACCGTCTTGCAGTTTTAAGTTTTACGAGATGCAATACCAGGCTTCATGTATATTAGGTAAGCACTCTGCCAAGTGAGTTACATCTACAACCCTTGCTATGTTCTTGAATATGGCCTGCGAGTATTTTATTGAAAATGTTTGTATGTATGTTCACCAGGAAGACTGTCTATATAACACCCCCACCAACCCACACATCCTTCTGCGTGTGCATGTATGTTTTTCTGTGTCTGTTTTCAGTATTGGAGTAATATTGATGGATTTACTCTTTCAGGCAAACTGATGTTTTTCCCTGCAGCTTTCAAGACACTTTCTTTGTTCTGTATATTTAATGTTTTGACAGTTAATGATATGGGCAGGTTCTCCTTTGTTTACTGTTCTAAATGCTGCCTGTATCTGAGTGGATATCTCTTTTCACAGATTATTTTCCATTATGATTTTCCTGGAGATATTTTTTATGCCTTTATCATGAATTTCTTCTATACACAGTTCATTGATTCTCTGCTTTCAGAGAGTTACAATCATCTTGAATGCTAGTTTCTTATTAACTTATCCTTGCCAGTGCCTGGATGTTCCAACCGCTTAACTGTATCCTTCAAGTCCTTATATTCTGCCCTCATCTTTGATATATTCTACTGGCTTTCAACAAAGATCAGCCAGTGCTTTGAACCCTTGAGCATCTCTCTAGACCCTAAAACATTTTAAGATTTAATTATTTAATTTTATATGTGTATCTTAAGTATATGCTATGTGTGTGCAGGTGTCTGTAGAGGCAAAAAGGAATCAGACCCCTGGAATTGGAGCTAAACTGTAAGTGATCTGATGTAGGTGTTGGAAACCTAGGTCTTCTGTGAGAAGAAAAAGCACTCTTAATCAATGAGCCATATCTTCAAACCCTTTATTTTTGTTTTTAGTTATAGGTAATGTATGCATTTGTGCACATGACTACAGCACCTATTAAGATCAGAAGAGAACTATGACTTCCCTGGAGCTAAAATGACAAGCAATTGTCAGCCAGTGCAGTTTCTGGGAACTAAAACTGGGTGTTCTGTGAGAGCAGTATATTTTTGGTTATTTCTTCATCTCTTAACTGCATAGCACAACCTTTTACAGCATAAGCTTCTAACCCTCTACAACTGTCCATCTTTCACAAATGTTTATACAGTCCCCGAAATGATTTATCTTAGACACATATGAGTAACAAATATATGCAATATATACAAATTATATGATAAAATTTATGTAAAAGTTAGGCCGTTTGCTATTTCTTACTATTAATAAATTGTTATGCTAATATTTTTCTGTGTATCTTTCTTAACATAAGCACTAAACTGTTTAATCACATGTTCATGAAGCATGAACATTTAAAATTTAATAGATATTATAAAATTTTCTCCAATAGAGCTATAGTGGCTGGGTATATAGCTCAGGGACAGAGTACTTGCCTAGCACGCACAAGGTCCTATATTCAATCATTTCTATTTAATGATTGTTTTTTACTACACTGCATCAGTATATGAGTAGCCATTGTCACCTTACTTGTCAATTCTCGATATAATACAATCTCTTAGTTCATAGCAAATTATGAAACTAAAATTATGTTATTTAATGTTTTCCTAATTACTTGTCAGTTTGTATTTATTGATTCTTCTTGGAAGAAGCTGCTATATAACCCAGGCTGCCTTGAAATTAGAACCCTCCTGTTTCAGCCTCCTGAGTACTGGGATTATGTGACTATGCTACCAGACAAAGCATTTCAAGAATGAAAAATAAAGAAAAAGAAGGGGGGGGGGACAGCCTGGAATACATATTGAGCCAATCCAAACAACACAGCAAGGTGTTATCTCGAAACAAAAACAATCCAAAGCCAGCTCTTTGAAAATTCCAATAAAACAGAAAATTCAACTGGCAATTAACACTGGGAACAAATAAATGAACAAGGACAAATGAAAAACAAAACATTATATATCTTTACAGCAGTACATGCAATAAATCAGGTAAAAACAATATTTACTTCTTTTTTAACATACATTTATGTATTTATTATATTATGGAGTTGGGGGGGACATGTATATGGAAGTAAGAAACAATGCCAAGGAGGTAGTTTTCTTTTCCATCATGTGAGTTCCAGGAATCAACTCAGGGTTTCAGGTTTGGGGGTAAGTGCTTTTACCGGCTGAGCAACTTTACTGGCACAGAAATGGACCATTTTCTAAGAAAAAATCCCCAAAATTGATGCAAAAGGAGACAAATCAATTGACTAATATAATAACAACAAAGAACAGTATAATTCAAGGAAAATGATTCTTACGTACTATTTATTCAACCTAGGGAGTAAAGATAATTTCTACAACTTTCTCCCCAAATCTAGAATAAAATAAACAACTCCACAGTTTATGTTATGCTGTATTTCAAAACTGCACTACAATAGAAGGATACTGCAAGACAGAGTCTTGCTACTTGTACAATCCGTGATGGTTTCAAGCTCTTCCCTCCCGACCTCAGCCTCCAATGTAACAGGATTACAGATGTGTGCTACAAAACACAGCTGACTAGAAACTCAGTTATTATTTATTTATGGTTTTTTCAGACAGGGTCTCTCTGTGTAACAGCCCTAGCTGTCCTGGAATTCACTTTGTAGTCCAGGCTGGCCTCAAATTCACAGAGATGTGCCTGCCCCTGGAGTGTTCTTAAAGGCATGTGCCACCACAGCCGGCTTAAAAACTAAAATTAAAAAAAAAAAATTTGCACAAGCTATGTAAAGAATAAACACATAGGTTCTATTCCATTCTTACAATTAGTGCAATATTAGGAAATCTAGCAATATGATTCTATATATTAGATTAAAAGTAAAAAATCTACCTGATCATTACAATAAGCTCCAAAGCAAACAAACCTGAGGATCGGGAATGTGGCTCAGTGTGAGAAGTATTTGCTCAATGAGTGATGAGTTTCATCCTCAGTACCCCCAAAACAACCAGACACACATAAGAAAATCTCTGAAAATGTAAACACCTATTCATGATTCAGAACACATACCTTAGCAAACTAGGAAAAAATCTGGGTCTTCAAAACCATTTTAAACCCTACATACAATGGGTGATACATACAGAGTACAAAAATTACTAACAGCAAATTAGCAGATTATGGACATTTACCCTGTAAAGACATGAATCTAAAAGCTTTCAATAAATTTTCAGTAATTAACAGAAGATTTGATGAAGTGTTTTATTGAAAAAGGACCTCGATACATCATTGTCTATTACACAACAGAACTAAAGGCGTGAAACACCATGTAGCTCTCATTATTATTATTATTATTATTATTATTATTATTAATTATTTGTTTTGGTTTTTTTTTCTAGACAGGTTTTCTGTGTAGCCCTGGCTGTCCTGGAACTCATTCTGTAGACCAGGCCGGTCTCAAACTCACAGAGATCCACCTGTCTGTCTCCTGAATGCTGAGATTACAGGCATGTGCCACCACAGCCCAGCTTTCCTAATTATTTTTAATTAGATTATTCTTCTGATAAACAGAGACTTAATGCTTACCTGCTTCAATGCCTTTTTGCTGTGCTTCTGTGATGGAGAAATGACTTTACTTGCTGGAATGGTAGGTGATGGGCAGCCTGACTGGGGAGAGGATGGCTGTGACAGTCTAGATGATACTAGGGAAAAATTGACAAGGAAACATTTGTTATCAGAGTTGTTATCAGGCACCACTCCTTCCCCAGATCATATGCTGCTACCTGTTAACAACTGTGACCAAACACTTTAGGAAAGGATCTTCTCTTTGGAGTTGTCCTGCAAACAGTCTCCCTTTTCAGTTTATTTCCTCAGAAAGTTCTAGTGCAGGATGATAGGACGGGGAAGGGGCGAGTATTAGTATAGATTACTTCTCATTGTTAAATATATGAGAAGTGATTAAAGAAGCCGGAAGTCATGTAAATCATGTTATCAAATTAGAACTGTAGTATCTGTGGTCCTACGGTAAACTTGAAAATGAATAACGACAACAACATGGTGGGAAGTTATGAAAAGTTTAAACTGAAGACAATAAGGCCATTTCTACTTGAAAATTCTTGCATTGTTTTCACCCTGTCATTCCTTCCCTCATGCCCCAAGTTTTAGGTTTATCTGTTCAAGAGGGGTTTTGAAGACTTCTCTACTGGAAACAACCACTTCCTATGCCATCCACATCTGCTTTGCATAGCTGGAAACTGACTACACTGAAGTCATGGCAGGCCCATGCTTATGCTCTATAAACTTTAACATTATGTGAGCACATTTAAAATTTTATTTTTTACATCCATGCAATGTCTACTGCCCACAGAGGCCAGAAGAGGGTGTGGCATCACCTGGAAAGAGGTTACAGATAGTTGTGAGGTGCCATGGGGGTGATAGATATTAAACCTGGGTCCTCTGGAAGAGCAGCCAGGACTCTATTGAGCCATCTCTCCAGCCCCATTTTAAAGTAAGGTGTGTGTGTGTGTGTGTGTGTGTGTATGTGTGTGTGTGTGTGTGTGTGTGTGTGTGCATACGCACGCACGCATGATCACAAACACATATGTACACATCTGAGGACATTGCCCATGGAAGCCAAAACAGAGCATCAGATCCTCTAGTGATGGAGTTATAGGCACTGTGAACAGCCCAATTGTGGATGCTGGGAACCAAACTCATGTCTTCTACAAGTTCAATGAATACATCTTATGTTAGTTAAGGAAAAAGACGAAAATTGTTGGTTCAGACATCTCATGTGAGAGCAAGGAAGTTCAATTTAAGAGAGGAAAGAACCTAGAGATGACTCTTGAAGGATACATTTTGCCTAATATTTTCTTTTTAAATACTTGACCTGAAAACATTTATAGCAAAATGGTATTGCATGGTTAAGACCATGAAGATTTAAGACACATTAAGTATGTGCTCCTAGATATCTGACACAAAAATAAGAAATACACATAGTGAAATAAGCAACGCCTAGAGTACAACATACCACTTTACTCTTAAATGTCCTAATAGTAAGACAATTTAACTTTGGTTCTGTATCCTTATCTTCATAAATATCATGTTTATATACATGGGAAGGAACTGATATAACAATCAGCTTTAAAAAAAGCACCTATAATCTACCACAAAAAAAAAAAAAGAGATTGAGCTAAATATAGAGATGGCTCAGAAGTTAAGAATGCTTACTGCTCTGTTTGCCAACACCCACATCAGGTGGCTCACAACTGCCTGTATGGAACCCCAGTTCCAGGTCATCTAATATTTCTTTCTGGCCTATGTAGTATATATATAAACAAATGTAAGCATGTACACATACACATAGAATATGTTTTAAGAAAAATGAGCTAGGTAAATCTTGAAATGACTGAGCAACAGAAGGAAAATGTATTCTCAATGTGTATTAGATGTTGACAAACTATAAAATAAAACATAAAAGTATTTAAGGTCATTTGCCTGTTTAAAGTGTACAATTCATATCTGCAAAACTATGCAACAATTACCACCATCAATTTTCACCATCCCATCCCAAAGAGCACATGTGTTGGCTGGCCACTGTTCTACTCCTCTACTTTGCCCCTAATCCTAGCCAATTACCTACCTACTATTTGTCTCTATGGATCTATCTAAGGTTCTATGTTTGATATGATGGAATAATAAAATGTTCTGTGAGTGAATTTTTTTTCAATAGTGCAATCTTTTGAAGATTCATTTACATTCTGACAGGAATACTCCATTTCATGGTTGAATAACTATCCATTCACATTTTGTTTATATTCATCAACTGTCAAATAAGAACAATATTGAGAACAACACTCTTTCTGTATATATACTTTCAGGTGGGGTTGCCCCTGTCTTTCTTTGTTGTGTTTTTTGAGACAGGGTTTCTCTGTGTAGTTTTGGTGCCTGTCCTGGATCTCGCTCTGTAGACCAGGCTGGCCTCGAACTCACAGAGATCCACCTGCCTCTGCCGCCCAAGTGCTGGGATTAAAGGTGTGTGCCACCACTGCCTGGCGCTCCTGCTTTCTTTGTTTTTTTTCCTTTTTGTTTTTGGTTTTTCGTTTGTTTGTTTTTTGAGAAACAGACCTACAACTATAGCTTAGCTCTCATTCTGTAGTCTAACTCCTGGTAATCTTCTGGGATTGTATGTGTGCACCAACCTGCTTGGTTCAGCTTCTTAAACATTCTTTCTTGCTCTCCCTCCTGCATGACTCCATGTTTTGTTTGTTTGTTTTGCGTGTGTGTGTGTGTGTGTGTGTGTGTGTGTGTGTGTGTGTGTGTTCTGTCTTATTGGGTTTGTTTGTTTGTCTGACCTTTGCTTTTTTTTTGTCTACTCTTGGGTTTTTTTGGGGGGTGGGTAGTGAACATGAAGTAGGGTGGGTAGGTGGGGCAGGAAGATCTAGGAAGAGTTGGGGGATTGGAAAGAATATGATCAAAATGTATGGTATGACAAAAAAAAATTAAAAATCAAACAAACAAAAGCCCTTGGATTTGGGGAACCTAAATTCGTGTTTGCACGCCTCATTATCCACAGCTCTCCAATTTCTTGAGTTCAATCCAAGAAGGAACTGCAGGGTCTTATGGTAACTCTGTGCTTAATTTTCTTGAGAAACTGCTGTGCTGTTCACGAAGTGATAACAATTCTAGCAGGAATGCAAGAGGGTTCCACTTTCTCTATATAACTGACAGCATGTGTTGTTATGTCTTTTTTATTTGGTCAATGATATGACAGAGAACATATGAAAATACAAGGTAAAACTATTAATAATCAACTGTGTTTTTTTTTTCCCAAAGCCTTGTAAAAATTTTGTAATATATATTTTCTTACCTCTAAAAATTGCCTAGTTACAAACAGCAAACATTCAGAACTACCCTACTAAAGAATCTAAGAATCATACTTCATTGTCTTAAAAAGACAATGAAGCTATCTGTAATAAGCAAGACATGCCGGGCGGTGGTGGCGCACGCCTTTATTCCCAGCACTTGGGAGGCAGAGGCAGGTGGATCTCTGTGAGTTCGAGGCCAGCCTGGGCTACAAAGTGAGTTCCAGGAAAGGTGCAAAACTACACAGAGAAACCCTGTCTCAAAAAACCAAAAAAAAAGCAAGACATGTTGACATGTTACTTGGAAGGTTCTTCCTTAAGGTAAATGTCTTTTCTAACAAACAAAAGCACAAAACTATCACTAAGTCAACTCAAATATATGGTGAAAATTATAGGACCCATCAATAAGGGCTTAAATTATGGTAAGTTCTAGTCTCATCATCTATGAAACTTAAAACACTCTTCTTTTCAAATGCTTCAAAGTGCAAACGAGACTTAAACACATGCTGAAAAACCTCTCTTAAAATTCCCTTCTACAATTTAGTAATAGCAAGCAAGTCTTTCTATGTGCGTAAAACTATATTAGGTTTATTTAACAAGATTTTGATCAACTCTTCTATCTTCTAACAAAAGTATAAGTTCTCTTTTCTATTCCAAGCTCCTGAAATTCTATTTCCAGAGATAACTAAATCTAAATAACTAGGTTTGCATCATTACATTCTTTTCTGTGCAAATAAAACAGTACAAAGATACACATTGGCTGCTATGTATGTTCTCATTACCTGTATTTACTTCTCAAAAAAACTGAATCAGCTTGAGAAAAGATACAAAGCTAGTATGGAGCAAAGGCAAGATTTAAATCTTATTTTCAGAACAATGAATAAGTACCTGGAGTAGCTCACAGTGGTGACCACTGAAAACATGTGCTAATGTCCGAATTCTCAGAGCCTGTGAACACTGCTTTATTGGTGAAAGGGCTAAATATCTTATGATTAGATTACCTAGATTATGCCAGTCAGTCTTAACGTATTTTTTACTTTTCAAGACAGGGTCTCAATTTACAGCCCTAGCTGGCCTTGAACTCTGAGAGATCCGCCTGCCTCTGCCTCCCAAGCATTAGTATTAAAGTTGTGTGTTATCACATCCCACACAACAAAGTATTTTTATAAGAGACACAGTGAAGACAGATTTAGAGAAGGTGAAGAAAAAGCCAGGTTAGAATAAAGTGGCCATAATGCAAGTTAGTTGGCCATCACAGGAAGCCAGAAAAGGCAAGGAACAGAAGAGTCTCTCTGAAATCCTCTGGAGGGATAGCATCCTTGCTGACTCTTGGGCTTACAAACTCGTGGCTTTCAGAACTGTGAGAGAACAAATTTGTGTTACTTAAGCCACACAGTTTGTGGTAATTTGCTGCTTCAGGAACAATATAGTAACTAAGTTTTGTTTTGTTTTGTTCTGTTTTTGAGACAGTGTTTCTCTGTGTAACCCTGACTGTAGCTAGAGTTTTCCTGCCTGGCCCACAGTCAGGACAAATCTCTCACCCACCAGCCCCACAGCCGCTCAGACCCGACCAAGTAAACACAGAGACTAATATTGGTTACAAACTGTATGGCCATGGCAGGCTTCTTGCTAACTGTTCTTACAGCTTAAATTAATCCATTTCTATAAATCTATACCTTGCCACATGGCTCGTGGCTTACCGGGATCTTCACATGCGGCTTGTCATTGTGGCGGCTGGCAGTGTCTCCCTCTCAGCCTTCCACTTCCCAGAATTCTTCTCCTTGTCCCGCCTATACTTCCTGCCTAGCCAATGGCCAATCAGTGATTTATTTACTGACCAATCAGCAACACACTTGACATACAGACCATCCCACAGCACCTGGCTGTCCTGGAACTTGCTTTGTAGACCATGCTGGTCTCAAACTCATGGATATCCACCTGCCTCTGCCTCCCAAGTGTTGGGATTAAAGGTGTGCACCATCATCACCACTACCACTGGCATAAGTTTTTAAAGTATTACTATCAACTTACGGACATTTGAAACATACATTTGAAATGTTTAAATAAAAATCAAGCCTGGCCTGGTGGCACAGGCCTTTAATTCTATCACTTGGGAGACAGAAGCTTTTTCCCTTGCTTCTGGTTATCCTTAAAGCCTCAGTCCTAATAGTACGGCCATCTTTAACACAGGCTGCGCCCAAACCTTCACCTCAGCCACTATCAACAAGAACATCTCCCAGAAGTCTTTCAACCTAAGTTAACTTTGTCACAAGTTTCGTTTCTAGGATGCATTTGAAAGAGAACCCAATCTTCCCCATTCACTAACTTAGCACATATAAAAAAAAAATGCCAGAGGGCTGGTGGATTTACCGTATTTTCTAACTCCAGTTAGTAAATTACTGATTTAAAAAAAAAAAAAAAAAGTCTTGAATATATGCTAACAGTCATGTGCTCTGGGAAACAGGGATCCCTTACAATGAAAAGGAGTATTTTACTAACTCATTTTTTTTCCCTTAAAAATAGCAAAAGCAAACCAAATCTCACAACTTTTCCTTATAACAAGATAAAAACTATAACCATGCAGCATCTTAAATCCCAGCACTTGGGAGGCAGAGGCAGGAGGATCTGTCAGTTCAAGGCTAGTCTGGTCTATATAAGTTCCAGGACAGCCACGGTTATATAAAGAGATCCTGTCTCCAAGGAAGAAAACAAAAGAAAACAAAACAATTATCCATGCAGCTGTTTCATATTATAGTATTTATAACATTTGGGGGAAAAACAGAAATTTCCCTTAGCTATGACCATAAAACAATAAGAGAGACAGTTGATTTTTTTGTTTGTTTGTTTTTTGAGACAGGGTTTCTCTGTGTAGCTTTGCGCCTTTCCTGGAACTCACTTGGTAGCCCAGGCAGGCCTCGAACTCACAGAGATCCGCCTGGCTCTGCCTCCCGAGTGCTGGGATTAAAGGCGTGCGCCGCCACCCTGAACGCGCCCGATCTCGTCTGATCTCGGGAGCTAAGCAGGGTCGGGCCTGGTTAGTACTTGGATGAGAAATAGTTGATTTTACTAGTAGTTTTTCTGACATTATTCCACCTTACCTTGACTTGAAATTCCATTAAGCTCTTCTCTGAACATGTTTCCTGTCTGAAAGCTAAAAACCAAAACTACAAACTAGTACTTTCCTCTACTTTACATATAAATCAATAAGCTAGATTCAATACTGGACTGAGTTTCTGAGTTCTAGTCTGTTCCTATTTGGCTGAAAGGTATACATATCAAGAGTTTCTATCAATTTTCAACTAAAAGTATCAGTTTTGCTGTCAGAGCTCTATATTTTTGCACATAAAAAGGAAGTGGGTTTTGATACTATCTCAATGTTCTTCCTGTCTTACAATGCATTTGAAATCATGATGTCAAACTCAGAGTCAAAGCCCCAAATAAGAAAAATGAACAGCCACAATTAGATCGCTGTATTGATAAGTAGGACTGTCTTTTCAATATTTTTATCTGTTTAAAATCTTTTCACAATGTGTCTCACTGCATGGTGCTGGCTGGCCTAGAAATCATACTATGGTCCAGGCTGACCTTGAACTCGCTGCAATCCTCCTGCTTCTGCCTGTCAAATGCTAGGAGCTTGAATGTGTGCTAACTCACTCATCCTAGAACTGCCTTTCTTTATGTGTGTGTAGAAGCATGTCTGTGGAAGTCAGAGGACAGCCTTAGGAAGTCAGTGCTCTCTTTCTACCATGGAGGTTCCAAGGTTCAAACTCAGGTTAGGAAGCTTAGCCACAAGTGTACCTGCTAGTCAATTCTCCAGTCCCTTCATTTTTATTTATTTCTTCCTCCTTGAGACAGAGTCATGTGTGGTAGCCCAGGAAGCATTCCATTTCCAAGTCCTCCTGCCTCAGCTAAGCTTAGAACTGCCTTGTTGAATGATGCAGCTATTCCTATCAGGCTATAGGTCTGCCGCATTCATTTCCACAGGAGTATAAAAACTCACAAATATGTAATACATACCTAACATTTTAAGGATATTATACTATGAATGATCCAAAAATAATAAATCTAGATCCTAAGAGAAACTGTTATTCTGTATTACTGGTAGCTCAGCATTTACCCATTTCTTAAGACTATCCGAGCTGCTCCAGTAAACCTGAGTTACGTGCACACTCCCACTTCCCGTTCAAAACCACTCTCCTCCCAGTTTATAGACTCTCTACAGTTAGGTGATAACTTCAGAGACTGTCTCATCAGAGTATAATTCAAGGAGAAACGGCCGATACTGTCCTCATTTCTAGAAGAGCGATGAATCAAAGGCAGATCAAAAACAATGCTGAATCTGCTATCATCTAGTTGTCAACCTCTGTTACTATGGAGACTGTAGAGTAAGGTCAGACTATTCACATTTACCTAGGGAGCTACTGACAATGGAATTTTATGATTACTATTTAAGATATTTCTGCATTATTTGAACTAACCTTAATTTTTTGGCATGGCCATTAACAGACAAAAGCACTGGCAAGAGCCATTGCTCAAAGGGTTTCTGCACCAGGGGTAGCTTTGTTCAAAAATGTATTTAAAAGAACAAAAAAACCCCATCTTCATTTTACATGAATGGGTGCTTTGCTTCCATGTACACCTGTGCACTGTGTGGTGCCTAGTACCTGCAGAGGCCAGGAAGGGGCATGGGGTCCCCTCATGAACTTACAGATGGTTGTGAGCTGCTATGTGAGTGCTGGGAAAGGAACCAGATCCTCTGCAAGAACAACAAGTGCTCTAACTGCTGAGCCAATCACCCCAGCCCTGCATGTGCGACTCTTAAAAGGTAGGAATGAGCCGGCATGTGGATATCTATTTAGCAAGTTCCAGGCCAGTCTCTACTTAACAAGTTCCAGGCCAGCCACAGCTACACAGTGAGACTTGTCTCAAAAACCAAAAAGTAAAAATAAAGCCAGATGGGGTAATCTGCTTGTCACTCCAGCTCTTGGGAGGTAGAGGCAAGAAAGCTAGGCGTTCACAGCCAGCTCTGGCTAAATAGTCAGTTCCAGACTAGCCTGGGCTATGTGAGGACATGCGAGCACTCCATCCCCAAATAAGGATGTTCCAATGCATGCCAAAGACAATGATTTTTGTTCACAGTTTAGACTGGCCACCTTTAATGTTGATCTTCTTGTTTATGATGCTACCTAGAAAATATGAATCTTGCTAGGTATTTCCCTTGCCTGATGTCTTGGCTTTGTTCTATAATTTTCAAACTTATAGAGAAAAGTCCAAGCTGGAGAGAAGTAGAGAAAAGACAAAGCACCTTTCACCTGTAGCATTAGCCTTCCCAAATCAGAATTCTCAAAAGAAGACTCTCAAATGGCTGAAAGACATTTAAAGAAATGGTCAACATCCTTAGTCATCAGAGAAATGCAAATCAAAACGACTCTGAGATACCACCTTACTCCTGTCAGAATGGCTATGATCAAAAACACGAATGACATTCTATGTTGGAGGGGATGCGGAGCAAAGGGAACACTCCTCCACTGCTGGTGGGAGTGCAAACTTGTACAACCACTGTGGAAATCAGTATGACGGTTTCTCAGAAAATTGGGAATCGATCTACCTCAAGACCCAGCTATACCACTCTTGGGAACATACCCAAGGAATGCTGATTCATACCACAAAGATACATGCTCAACTATGTTCATAGAAGCATTATTCACAATAGCCAGAACCTGGAAACAACCTAGATGCCTATCAACTGAAGAATGCATTAAGAAAATGTGGTACATATACACAATGGAGTTCTACTCAGCAGAGAAAAACAATGACAGCATGAAATTAAATTTGCAGGCAAATGGATGGAACTAGAAAAAATCATCCTGAGTGAGGTAATCCAAACCCAGAAGGACAAACATGGTATGTACTCACTCATAAGTGGATTCTAGATAGAAAGCAAAGAACAATCAGACTGCAACCCACAGAACCAGGGAAGCTACATAGCAGGGGGAACCCTAGGATGACTGTGGCTTATAATAAGTTTTGGTTTTACTCAATCACTGGGCAAGCTTCAGTGAAACATTTCACTATTAGGATAAGAATTTGTACTGTACCAAGCTGATAATAGAAAAAAAAAAAAGAAAAAGAACTGGATAATTTAGGGAGACTGTCTCAAAAACAACAAAATGGTTGGGAGTACAGCTGAGTGGTACAAAGCTTGTGCCAGGCTGCAGGTTTAATATCCAGTATCCAGGAGAGGCAGGGATTTTGAGGTTTATTCCTAGCCCCCTATACATTCATTCTGTATTGTTTACAACAAATACTGTCAGCCGGTGGTGGCACACATCTTTAATCCCACCACTTGGGAAGCAGAGGCAGGCGGATCTCTGTCAGTTCGAGGCTAGCCTGGTCTGCAGAGTGAGTTCCAGGACACCCAAAGTCACACGAAGAAACCACCTCAAAAAAGAAGCCAAACCAAAAATCAAAAACCAAAATCAGTCAACTAACCAACCAACCAAAAACCTTGAGGTAAATGCCATGTTCTGGATTTTTCAAGAGGGTATTACTGACATTATGAATAATGAATAGTCCTTGACCAGACATAGCTGAATCGTTCAACAAATATTTATCGGATGCCTGATACATACAGGCACCGTGCCATGGGCTGAATTCACTGAGGTAAATGACATTTCTTTGATGAGACTAATCACATGTAAAAATGTAACTGTGGCTTCTAGTGGCCTGAAAAAGTCACCCAAGTTTGAGAGGCAAGTCTTGTGAGCTAACAATCTGGTTTTTGGTTTCTCCACATCCTACACGCGAGAGTTTGGTACATCAATCTAACCTATCTCATCTATTGAGATTAATTATAGACGAGAACTGCTTGCTGTACATCTTTAAAAAGCCAAGCTTTGTAAAAACGAACTCAAGGGCACAGTGGTGCATGCCTGTAATTACCAATAATGGGAAAACAGGATCTGGAGTTTAAGATCGGCCTTCCCTCCATGAGCCTGTACCACAATAAAATACAACATGAAGTTTATCGGAACGGTACTTGGCAAGACCCCTTAGGCGAGCGTCGGGCTCTTTAAGTCTCCAGAGTTCCCCCTGGCATACAGGCGGTCAGCAACCGCTCAATCAGCCTTACCCCAGAAGGAGCCAATTCCCTTTCTGCCCGCAGATCTTCGTGGTGGGTGTGGCCGCCCAAACATCCGACCTGCCCCAGACTCTGGAGGGCCCGCCCTCCATCTCAAGCATGCGCCGGAGGCGGGCCCGAGACAGGAAGTGCAGGGGCGTGGCGAAGCCGCTCCAGACAGCCGGACGCTGAGGCGGGGAAGTTGGGAGGGGGGAACTGGGGACGGGGGACCGGAACGCGGAAGTGCGCACTGGTTCGCGCAGCCGGGCTCAGCGGCTGCCGGTACAGTAACGGCTGCCGGTACAGTAACGGCTGCCGGTACAGTAAGAAGCCAATGTGGCCGGGCGGTGGTGGCGCACGCCTTTAATCCCAGCACTCGGGAGGCAGAGGCAGGCGGATCTCTGTGAGTTCGAGGCCAGCCTGGACTACAGAGTGAGTTCCAGGAAAGGCGCAAAGCTACACAGAGAAACCCTGTCTCGAAAAACCAAAAAAAAAAAAAAAAAAAAGACCCCAATATGGCAGCGGCGTTAGCAGTGGCAACAGCAGCAGGACCGGCCGCCCCGTAGACAGCCCTCCACCCCCGCCACTGCGCGCCTCCGCTGAGTTGCTTCTCCGGTCCGACTTCCCCTTTTCTCCCACCTTTCCCCGCCCCGCGGGAAAAGCCGTGCAGGGCGCAGCAGGCAAGGGAAGGCAGCCGGAGCCGGGGCACGGAAGCCTCCCAGTCAGTTCAGGACCCGACATGAGGGAAAAGGGCCGGAGGAAGAAGGGCAGGACCTGGGCGGAGGCCGCCAAGACGGTAAGGAGCGGGGCGCGGAGGGGAAGGCCGGCAGGAGTTGGTTTCCTCGCCGGCTGCCGGTCTCCGTGGAAGGGAGGTCAGTTGGCCCCGCGACCGGGCTGAGGGGCTCGAAAGCGCGCGCAGAGGGCGGCGGTTAGGGTGCCGTTGGCGAGCCCCGAGGAGAGCGGGGCGCCGGCGCGAGGGGGTTGGTGGCGCGGCTGGCTGCCGGTTCTCCCGGGGGCTGCGACCGGACCCTTCGGTGTTCCGAGGTTGCCCTGTCGGGGGTCATGACGCCGTCGCCCCCGCACTGCTAGCCCTTGTTTCGGCACCGTGTGTTGTACTTGCCCAGTAACCGGTTCTTCTCCCTTGTGCGCCTTGGAGAGCCCCGATTGGATGCAGACAGGAGGAGGCTTGTGCGTGCATCCAGCCCGGGAAAGGAGAGGGGAGCGCTGGAGCTCGGCGGCGTTTCCCCGCCGAGGCGGTGGTGCCACCAGACCCGGGGGCCCCTGCTTATCTGGCTCTGGGAGCCAAGGGCAGGTCCCGAGGCTTTTGTGTTTGCCGTCGGAGCTGAAAGTGCAGGAGGTGTTTAGAAACAAAGTAACAGGTGGGACTTGGAGAATGGGTTTTTTTTGTTTGTTTGTTTGTTTTCTGTTTCCGTAGAGACCTACTCTGAATAAGGCAGCAATGCATGGTGGGACGTGTAGTTTACCGGGCCTCCACTTTTCTTTAGCCAAAGGTGGACCAACGAAATTGTGTTTAGTGGGCACACACACACACACACACACCCCCCCCCCGCCCACAATTTTGTTATACGGAATTTAGAAGTCATTTCAGAATGAGTATTAGTGAGGTCTTGTTTTGAAAAAAAAAAGTTTAAAAACGTGTATTTATGAAGAAACGTTACTTTAAGGAGAAATTGAAATTCCATCATTGCATGTGTAACAGAAAAATAACAGGACATTAAACAGAAAAATAACAGGACATTAAACATTAGTAGCATTTCAACCTCTTTTATAAATGGACAACACGTTGGGTCTTAGTAAGTGAACCCTTACAGGTTATAAGGTGTATTTTCTCCTTTAAAAAAGTGTGTGTGGGGGCTGGAGAGATGGCTCAGAGGTTAAGAGCACTGCCTGCTCTTCCAGAGGTCCTGAGTTCAATTCCCAGCAACCACATGGTGGCTCACAACCATCTGTAATGAGATCTGGTGCCTTCTTCTGACATGCAGGCAGAACACTGTATACATAATAAAAAAAAAAAGTGTGTGTGTGTGTGTGTGTGTGTGTGTGTGTGTGTGTTTCTGTGTCTGTCTTAGGGGCGGGGCGTGTGCAGATGGCCATGGAGCACATGCAGAAGTGAGAGTTGATGCAGGTTCTCAGTCTTGCTGGCCAGCACTTTTACTCACTGAGTAACTTTGCTGGTCTTGGTTTATTTGTTAATTTATTTTCTGGTTTCTAGAGACAGGGTTTCTCTGTCTAGTCCCTGCAGACCTTGAACCCACCGTATAACACTGTAGATCACTGTAGATAACTGTTTCCTTTAGAAGATGGACCAGGCTGGCCTCGAACTCAGAGATTCCTCCTGAGTCTGCCTCCCAAGTGCTGGGATTGCACCACACTGCCCGGATCCTGGTTTCTGCTTTTAAATGAGACTTTCAGAATTCAAAAGTAATGTTCATCATGGAGAAAATTGGAAAGTATGAAAAAGAAAAAAACACTCTGTTCACTCCTTTACTACTGCCTAGTCTTGTTTCCCCAAATCTGTGTTATATTGTTTATTCAATCTGCATTTTTTTTTGTTGAATGTTTCCCCATATACATTTATTAACTTATTTTTTGGGGTAGAATCTCACATAGATGATTGTCTCAAGTTCGCAGCAGTCCTCTTGCCTTTGCTCCTTGAGTGCTGGGATTATAGGCAGGCACCACCTTGCCCACTTTTATGGGATGCTCAGGATAGAACCCTGGGCATCATGCATACTAGGCAGATGCTCTTCCAGCCCACTTAGAATTTGTCTTTGTGACAGTATTGGTAGTTTCCCCTAACAAACATCTCTAGAAATAATATTTTGGTGGTGAGGAGTTTCTCTTCCACAGAAGTTTTACTTTCTACTTTAGGGGCACCTCATTGACTGCTTCCTGTTAATAAAAGAGAAGATGCTATTTTAGTTAAAAGTATGCAAATCCCAAAATTAATTAGGTGAATTAATTTTACTTACTTATTAGGCTTTAGTTTTTTGAGACCAGGTTTCACTTTGTAGCCCAGGCAGGCCTTAGCATTGGAAGCAGTAAGATTTCAGGAATCTCAGCAATCTTTATATCTTTTTGTTAACTTTGTTTGTTTGTTTGGTTGGTTGGTTTTTGAGATGGACTCTTCGTAGCTCCGCCTAATTAAGAGCCCATTGTATAGTCCAGGCTGGCCTTAAACTTGAGGTGATCTCTTACCTCAGCCTCCTCAGGGCTGGGATTATAAGCACATACTACCATGTCTGATTCAATCTGTACAGTACCTTGTGAATTATGATCTTTTTGGGTTAAATAGTTTAATGATTGGGAAATTGTGACAACTAGGAAGAATAATTTTGCATCTGTTTCATTTTCTGAAATAATAACTTAGAACATTTACTGATTTTGTGCCCCAGATATCTATGTGAAAAATGATGTTTAAAAGACAGAGAGTAGGCTGGGGAAATGGCTCAGTGTTTAAGAGCACTTGTACACGAATGCACCTTTACAAAATATCTCCTCCCCATCTAAAAAACATTCATGTATTTTACTTTTCTGCTGCCTTTTTGGGGGAGGGATGTCTGTGTATATCTAGATGTGCATGTGGAGGCCGGAGGATGCTATCCAGTGCTTTTCTCAGTTCCTCTCCACTTTTTTTACTGAGACACGGTCTCCCACTAAACCGGAAGCTTGCCAGTTGGTCTGCATGTGTATCTGGCCAGCTTGCCCAGGCCTCCCCCATCTCTACTTTCCAAGTACTAGTATTATTTATATGGGGCCAACATGCACACCTGAATTCAAAGTTTTGTAAATTTATTTCATGTGTATGTATATTCTGTCTGCATGTCTGTGCACCACATGCACACCTGGGGTCAGAAGAGGGTGTCTGGTCCCCTGGAACTGCAGTTACAGATGGTTGTGTTTTGTTCCAGGTTACTGAATATACTAAATTTAAAAACTTTTTAAATATGACTTAAAGGGTATTAATTACACCCTTTAAATCAAATATAGAAGCCCCCATGGTGCCTCATGTCTACAACCCAAGCTCTCAGCAGGATCAGAAATTCAAGGCCAGGTTCAGCTATGTAAAATTTGAGGATAGCCTGGGCTACATGAAACTCCCTCACAAATAAAAGAAAAAAACAATGCTATAAAATTTATATAAACTCATTTAAAAAAAACAGAATTGCGTAATTTCAGATGAGTCTAGTCTACTGAAAAGTGTGCATATTAAAATACTAGAGATGCTCAGTTTGGAGCTGGAGAGATGACTCAGTGTAAGAGCACTTGTTTCTCTTGCGGAGGACCGAGGTTCAGTTCCCAGCACCCACATGGTGGTTCACAACCATCTATATAACTCCAGTTCTAGGGGGCCCAATGCTTTCTGCTGACCCTGGACACCAGGCACACATACATGCAGGCAAAACACTCATACATATAAAATAAGTATTTTAAAAAATGCTCCTTAAGTTAGCCAAGATTGACATTTTGCTAAACATACAAGCAGGTGGAGGGTGTATATTACATAAAGTTCTATAATTTGCTTTATGAATATCATGGATATCTTCTCATGGCAATAACTAAATTGCTGCCACCTTCCAAATTGCTGCCACCTTCCTTTTTTTTGAGACAAAGTCTCATGGTGGCAGGGTTGGAAAGAGTGTGCAAGTGCTAGCAAGCCAGTGCGCAGACACAGAGACAAACTGGGACAACGTAGTGCATGTGCCCTATACCCAAGGACCTACTTTATTGTTGTTTTGTTTTTTCAAGACAGAGTTTCTCTGTAGGTCTAGCTGTCCTGGAATGTGCTCTGTATACCAGGCTGGCCTTGAAGGCGTGAGCCACCAATGCCTGGCTAAGATGGTATCTATCATCTACCCACCCACCCACCCCCCCTATCTATCTGAGACAGGGTCTCTCTACATACCACTGGCTGTCCTGGAACTTGCTCTGTAGACCAGACTGGCCTTGAACTTGAACTCAGAGATCTGTCTTTCTCTGCCTTCTAGTGCTGGGATTAAAGGCATGTGCCACCACTCCCGGCTTACACATATTTCTTAAAACTAGGCTGACCTTGCCGGATGATGGGAGGCAGAGGCAGGTGGATCTCTGTGAGCTGGAGGCCAGCCTGGTCTACAGAGAGAGTTCCAGGACAGCCAAGGCTACATAGAGAAACTCTGTAACCAGGCCCTACCTCTTTAACATTTCTGCTGCGTAATAAATCTGTCAGATTGCAGATCCATCAATGAATTTGCCCTTTGATGAAACCATGCCTTCATGATCCATTCACTACCCTGAATCCCCCCACCTGAATACTGACGCATTAGGAACCAAGTCTTCAACACTTGAGCCTTTTGGGGATACACTTATGTCAGAATTATAATGATATCTGTGTTGTCATGTGCTAAAAATATTCCATTGCCTTTGAGCACCTAAAATGGCCACTGTGATTATGAACTGCATTTAACATTTTATTTAATCTTAATTACTGCTAAAAATCGATATGTGGGCCAGGCGGTGGGTGCACGCCTTTAATCCCAGCACTTGGGAGGCAGAGGCATGCAGATCTCTGTGAGTTCGAGGCCAGCCTGGGCTACAGAGTGAGTTCCAGGACAGGCTCCAAAGCTACACAGAGAAACCCTGTCTCGAAAACAAAACAAACAAACAAACAAAAAATCGGTATATGCCTATTATTGGATAATATAGAATTAAAGTAATTTCCCATGTTTATTGACTATTACTATATTCTTTTTTTTTTTTTAAATAGGGTTTCTCTGTGTTTCTTTGGTGCCTGTTCTGGAACTCTGTAGACCAGGCTGGCCTTGAATTCACAGAGCCTGCCTCTGCCTCCTAAGTCCTGTGATTAAAGGCATGCACCACCACCACCCAGCTGACTATTGTTATATTCAATCCCCAGTACTGGGGATTGAATTTAGGGCCTTGTGTTTGCTAGTCAGGTGCTACATTCATGTACATCCATAGTGTCATGCCTCTGACTCTCATTTTAAGTTTTGAGACAGTCTCACTAAGTTGTCCAGGCTGGACTTGAACTTACTGTGTAGCCCAGGCTGGTCCTGCATCAGTTTCCTGAGTAGCTGAGGTTGTAGATGTATTTCAACTTACAAAAATACAATATTTGTATTTTCTGCCAGTAAACTTTGCTATTCAGATCTTATCTTTTATCTTTTTCTATGTTATTCCTGATCTTTAAAATTTTAGTTTTTATTTATATGAATGTGTTTGTCTCTCTGTGTGTATGCCATGTGTGTGCAGGTTCCTGCAGAGTCTAGAAGAGGGTGTTAGATATCCCAAAGCTGGAGGAGCAGTGAGCTTCCTAGCCCAAACTTGGGTCCTGGAAGAACAAAATATTCTTTGTTTGTTTGTTTTTATTATTATTATTATTTATGTTTTTCTGTCATCAGCTTGATACAGTACAAATTCTTATCCTAACAGTGAAATGTTTCACTGAAGCTTGCCCAGTGATTCAGTGAAAACTTACTATAAGCCACAGTCATCCTAGGGTTCCCCCTGCTATGTAGCTTCCCTGGATCTGTGGGTTGCAGCCTGATTGTTCTTTGCTTCATATCTAGAATCCACTTATGAGTGAGTACACACCATGCTTGTCCTTCTGGGTTTGGGTTACCTCACTCAGGATGATATTTTCTACTTCCATCCATTTGCCTGCAAATTTCATGCTGTCATTGTTTTTCTCTGCTGAGTAGAACTCCATTGTGTATATGTACCACATTTTCTTAATCCATTCTTCAGTTGACGGGCATCTAGGTTGTTTCCAGGTTCTGGCTATTGTGAATAATGCTTCTATGAACATAGTTGAGCATGTATCTTTGTGGTAGGATTGAGCATTCCTTGGGTATATGCCCAAGAGTGGTATAGCTGGATCTTGAGGTAGATCGATTCCCAATTTTCTGAGAAACCGTCATACTGATTTCCACAGTGGTTGTCCAAGTTTGCACTCCCACCAGCAGTGGAGGAGTGTTCCCTTTGCTCCGCATCCCCTCCAACATAGAATGTCATTCGTGTTTTTGATCATAGCCATTCTGACAGGAGTAAGGTGGTATCTCAGAGTTGTTTTGATTTGCATTTCTCTGATGACTAAGGATGTTGAGCATTTTCTTAAGTGTCTTTCAGCCATTTGAGATTCTTCTTTTGAGAATTCTCTGTTTAGCTCTATAGCCCATTTTTTGATTGGATTGTTCAGTATTTTGATGTCTAGTTTCTTGAGTTCTTTATATACTTTGGAGATCAGCCCTCTGTCAGATGTGGGGTTGGTGAAGATCTTTTCCCATTCTGTAGGCTGTAGTTTTGTCTTATTGACAGTGTCTTTTGCCCTACAAAAGCTTCTCAGTTTCAAGAGGTCTCATTTATTAATTGTTGTTCTCAGTGTCTGTGCTACTGGTGTTATATTTAGGAAGTGGCCTCCTGTGCCAATGCGTTCAAGAGTACTTCCTACTTTCTCTTCTATCAAGTTCAGTGTAACTGGATTTATGTTGAGGTCTTTGATCCACTTGGACTTGAGTTTTGTGCATGGTGACAGATATGGATCTCTTTGTAATCTTTTACATGTTGACATCCAGTTATGTATGCCAGCACCATTTGTTGAAGATACTTTCTTTTTTCCATTGTATAGTTTTGGCTTCCTTGTCAAAAATCACGTGTTCATAAGTGTGTGGATTAATGTCAGGGTCTTCAATTCGATTCCATTGGTCCGTATAGAACAAACTATTCTTAACCACTGTGCTCTCTCTCCAGTTCCTATATCCTGGTCTGTCTGTCTATCTTTTTAAAGACATCTACCTCCCTACCTCCCTAGTGTTGGGATTTCCTTCATGTCAATTTCTGAGTGTTTTATATATAAAGGTAATTTGCTATTTTACAGATCTGTTTTCCTGATTTGTCTTTTGAATGGATTCGTGGAAATTTTTCTGTACCAATTTTTTTTGTGTTTGGTGTGTGTATGAAATGAAAGTCAGATGACATCTGCCCTTCATTTGGGGTGTGTGCGCAGAGGACAGCTTTTATGAGTTGGTTTTCTCCTCCTGAGGGTTCCATGGGTTTTGTAGATCAGACTGAGGTGGCCAGGCTTATTTGGCAAAGACACTTACCTACACTGACCCATCTTATTGGCCCCTGTCCTGGGCATGTACTCAAGTGTGCACCCTTATACATATATATTTCAAGATTTACTTTTATTTGTGTGTGTCCATATGGGTGTATATCATGTGTGTGCAGGTGCCCACAGAGGACCTCTTGGAACTGGAGTTAGAGGTGGTTGTGAACCATTTGACATAGGTGTTGGGAACTGAACTTCGGTTCCTCTGCATGAGCAGGAAGTGCTCTTAACTGCTGAGCCATCTCTCTAGCCCCTGCACATATATATTTAATGGTAATGCAATTAAGTTGATCAGTCTTTACCTTTTCTTCTTTCTAGGTTTTGGGAATCTTATGAAGTATTTTTCAAACCATTAAGAGATTATAAATCGTGGGCTGGCGATGTAGCTCAGTCCGAAGATTGCTTGCCTGACAAGAATGAATTGGTTCTATCCCCAGCACTGCATAGTTTCATGGCATAAACTGAGTTGTTGGTATAATCTTGTATGGGCTTAAGAGGTGGAGATAGGAGAATCGAGGGTTCAGAGTTATTCTCTGCTTCATAATGAATTTGAGGCATCTGGGCTTGAGACCCTTGGGAGAGGGTTTTTGGGGAGGGGGAAGGAGTGAGAAATGGGGGTATTAAGTGATTTTATTCATTTAGATTTTGAGACAGGATCTCAGGTAGTTTAGGCTGCCTCAAACTGGCTATATGTTTGAGGATGACCTTGAACTTCTTATCCTCCTGAGTGCTGGGATTTCAGGTGGGCGCCACCATGACAGGTTTATGTGGTACCTGGACTCATGCAGTGCTAGGAATGAAATCCAGGGCTTCCTGTACGCCAGGCAGGCAGTGTGCCAGCCGAGCCACATCCTCAGGCCTCCATCTGGAGTCTAACTCACTGATGTTTGAATTATTCAGTAGCTGGTTTATTGATACTCAATTTCAAATAACACTGTTCCTGTGGACGGTGTTAGTACTTTCTGCTCCCTTTCTTCCTTCTTTGTTTTTTGTTTGGTTTTGAGATAGGGTCTTGTGTGTAACCCAGGTGGGCCTGGCATTTGCCGTGCATCCCAGATTGGTCTCCAAACCGACAGTCAGTATGAGCCACCAGCTTGACTCCAGTGAAATGCATTAACATGCTATGAAGTTTTCCCTACTGTGGATTTTGTCTCCTTATGTCAAAAGCAATGGGTAAAATAGAGAAATAATTTTTATCCTAGAAGGTGTGGGTTAACACCAGAGAGGCTGAGGCCGATTTGCCAGGAGCTTGGAGTCAACGTGGGTTATATAGTAAGTTTTAGGCCGTACTGGACTGTGTTGTGAGACCTTGTCTCAAAAAAAAACAAACAAAAGAAGCAAACAACACAGCCGTGTTGTGGTCTGGTGTGAAAGAGGACAGATGGCAAGCAGCCTTACGAGTTGAGTGAGTATTAGCTAAGTGCCAACAAGGACTAGACAGGGACCACACAGCTCAGCTAAGTTCATACTCTGAAGTGACACTTGGTTTTCACAGCTTGGTCTGATTTTAAGAGGACCAGTTAATCTGCTTGGAACCATGACACATAGAAATTGTGAGATAAATGTATATTGCTGTAACAAAAATTTGATAATAAAATGTATAGTCATGAATAAGAATAAATATGTGTTGAAGCTGTATAGTGGTAAGTTAATAAAATTTGAGTGTTCAAGGCCTCAGTGTTTAAAAATGGTGAGTAAAGGCTGGAGCAGTTTGGCCTAATGGCTAAGAACATGGACTGCTCCTCCTGCCCTCCAGACAGGGTTTCTCTGTGTAGCTTTGGAGCCTGTTCTGGAACTTGCTTTGTAGACCTGGCAGGCCTTGAACTCATAGAGATCCTCCTGCTTCTGACTCCTGAGTACACCTTCCGGCAAGAACATGAAATGCTCTTGTGGAGGACCCGTATTTGATTTCCAGTACCCATGGCTAGCATTTACAACCACCTGTAACTCAGCACTTCAGGGGCGATCCAACTCCCTGAGTCTGCAGATACCTGCATTCACGTGTATAGACACACATATCCCCATACAAAAGTGAAAATCTTAAAGATGATGGATAGAAAATTTACAGATGAGTAATATGTAAGGTCATTGTAAAATGAGGCACACGGTGAGGAGAAGGAAGACTGAAAAATGTCTGCTCTATTGCTAGTTCACCTTTGAGTATTGTGAAGTATTGTATTGGAAGAGAAAGGCTGCAAAGGTAGAAGGTTAAAAAAATGGACGTGACATGTTTTTATTCTGGGAATAGTAGCTTTTTATGCAGGAGCTAGCATGTCTGTTTTAGGTGGTTGGGCCATGTGTGGGGTTTGTTACAGAGGTCTGGAAAGTCTAGTGTGACTGGCTGTGTATTTCTTCCCTTGGCCTTCACACTGTTTTCATTTGACGTTTCTTCTCCCCACATGTATTACACATGGAGTTCCCCAGCTGAACCTTTTTCTCAAATTCTGTTGGTCTCCTGAAGTGTAAGGAGCTTTAGTGTGGTTCTTTCACACAAAAATTGTACCGTTTCTTTATTATTATTTGTTTTTGTTCATTTCGTGAGGTAGAGTCTTGCACTATAGCCTTAACTGGCCTGGAACTTGCTATGTAGGCCAGGCTGTCCCTCAGTGCTGGGATCTTAGTTCTTAGTCATCAGGCCTGGCTTACTTATCTTTAATGGTTTTTATTAGTCCACATTAAGTTATACATAAATAATAACGCATTTCATTACAACATTTTCATCCGTGTACATGAATTTTTATCATTTTACCCACCCTTCTCCTGTCTTGTCTCCTCCTCCTGTTAATGCCCTTCCTCTTCCCCACTTGCCCTTGTACTTCCTTTGCTGTTAACAGTTTGGTGGCCCAGTGAGTTTTCATTTGGGTTGCTTACAGGTGCATGGAGAAGGGGTTATTGACAGGACTGTGGGCACTTCCCAGTGTAGCCACTGAAGAAAATGCCCCTTCCTCCTCCTCTAGCAGCCATCAACTGCCAACATTCCCAGGAAGAGGGTGGCTCATAGGGGCCACTCCCCACTTATTGGTTCTTTGAGATAGGGTCTCTCACTGTGAGAACCAGTCCAGGCTGACATCAAATTCCTGTTAATCTTTCTACCTCCACCTCATAGCCTTGCCTCATGGCCTCAGCTCTTATCGTAGGTGTGAGCCACCACACCTTCTTTCTAAGTTGTCTCATTTTGTGTTTGTCGTCCCCCCACATTGCTCTAGAGAGTAGAGTATACCTACCTTTTAGAATCACTGTTTTACTTATCACCACATAGTTCCCTTTACTAACCTGTATATATTGTCATATATTTCAATGCAGAGTTTCTCTGTGTAACAGCCTTGGCTGTCCTGGAACTCTCTTGGTGGTCCAGGCTGGCTTCGAACTCACAGAGATTCCCTGTCTGCCTCCCAAGTGCTGGGATTAAAGGTGTGAGCCACCACACCTGGCATGGAAAATAATTTTGAAAGTTCAGGAGAATAGCCTATTATACTTATCATATATTTGCTCTTTATTATTATTTTTTAAATGTATTATTTTATGTGTATGGATGTTTTGCCTGTATGTATATTTGTATTCTATGTGCATGTCTGGTGCCCTTGGAGGTCAGAAGAGGGCATTGAATTCCCTGGAACTGAGGTTAAAAATGGTTGTGAGCTGCCGTGTGGGTGCTAGGAATTGAACCAGAGTCTTCTGGAAGAGCAGCCAGTGAGTGCTCTTAACCTCTGAACCATCTCTTCAGCTCCCAACTCTTTTAAACCTGGTAAATGGAAATATAATCTAAATGATCTCAAAGCATAGTTTGGACAAAACCCTGGCAATAAGGGATAAGGCAGTTTTGTCCAAAGCTTAAACATTTTAAATGTTAGGGGGCTAAGTAATGAATTGGTTATATGAAACTTAGCATACTTAGCATGTATATAAATATGATTTTGTATACATTTCAGAATTTGATCATTCATGAGATAATCAAGTTTTAATTTGTATCCTAATAATTATCTCTATTAGCTTATAGCTTTGGTACAACTTATCCTTAACAGTTTACAGTTTAGGTTGGCCAATCAATCAATAAGTTTTATTTCTTAATTACCTTTAATTAAAGTAAACTTTTTTTTTTTTTTTAATTCTCGGGAGAGCGCGAACGCAGTCCCCCACTACCACAAATTATGCAGTCGAGTTTCCCTATTTGGGGAAATCGCAGGGGTCAGCACATCCGGAGTGCAATGGATAAGCCTCGCCCTGGGAAAACCACCTTCGTGATCATGGTATCTCCCCTGCCAGGTAAGTATAAAAGTAAACTTATTCTTAACAATTTATAAGTTAGTTGTCTTTGTAAACTTAGAACTTAGGTTTTATACCTGTCCGGTTAGCCTTAAAATATGAAGCTTGTGGTGAAGTTATTTTAATATAGAAACAGCTCTTATTTAAAAATATGGTATATAAGGAAAATGACAATTTAATAAATCCTTTAAGGTGTATCGTGAAATGAGATAAGCATGGTTAAAAAAAAAAAAAAAAACAACTAAAACGGAGGAGAAATGTTTTGTTGTTGTAGCAGCTGCAGCCGGTTTGTCCAGTCTGTATCAAGCCAGACAGCCACCAGAAATGGAGAGGGGAGGGGAGGGGTGGAGACAGACTGAAGTGAGCTGAGATGCAGAGAGCAGACAGTTAGGTTCAGAGAGAAGAAGGCAGATGCTGATGAATCCATACAGGTCTAAGGGCGTCCCTCACCAGGGCCTGTTTTCTTGCAATGGGTTAACTGAAGTTCTTGTACTTGGCCAAGATTTTTGTAAATTACCAAGAACTTAACAGTCAACCCAAAAGAAGAAAGAGAGAGAGACACTTTTTTTTAAATACAGCAATAGACAAGTTGGGAGTTGCCATTATTATTTTAACTGGTACTATCCGGCATGTGAGGCCTGCATTATTATTTAAATGAGGGCTGCTGGAGCAGAGCTCCTAGTTAGCTACAGGGCAGTTTTGAAGGTTTACAGCTCAAGTTAGCCCTTAGATTCCAGTAGTTTTAGCAAAAAAGGCTGTTTGTAGCAGGACACTGCTGCTACTATGGAGAACATAGTGAACTTCATTAGCTCTAGTTTACACTCTCAGGAGGTCTTGTAGTGTGATGATCTCTTTGTAAGACCCCGAATGAAGTAACAGCAGGTTTCTCCCTAGAAGGGAGGGGTTAGAATCTGTGCCGCTTATCATAGTCTGAAGGTAAGTCAATTTCATAAGGTTGGCAGCTTTTAGGGGTCCCCTAAATCTCTCCTTACGGTTTTTAGGAGGCCTTATGGGATTAAGATAGTCTGTTGTTTCCTTATCTAAGCCTGTAAACTGACTGGAGCTGACTGAAACACCTTCTGTAACTTCTATCAGCACCATCTTGGCAAAAGCTAGAATGTGATTTCGATGTATTTAGATAATTTTATTTTATTTCTCTGTCCCATATTTATCACCATAAGCTACATCATTCTCATTTTAAAGTCTCTTAAGCATCAGGCTTCAAATGTTTATTTAGATTGTCTAATGATGCACCAAATGAACCCCAAATGGACTAAATATACGCCAAGTACTTTGTCTCCCAGAAAACAAGGAACGGGAGAGAATGCTTAGAAAGTTCTGCTGTAGGAATGAAGGGGAACTGAGTGCAGAATTCACGAGCACATTCAAGTAAGGATGAGAATGTAGTTCATAATAGTGACACATTTTAAAATCTTTGTTGTAAGAATAGAATATTCAGTATGTACCAAGTTGTTAGCCAGACATTAAGTCCAAAAAGTGAAGTTCTGCATCCATCCATAAGCCAAAATAAGTTCAGATGGACAAAATATTTAAATTGGAATTCTAAACAGAATGCTACTGTAGGTAAGTGTAGACTTGGGAATTAGGCAACCTGAGTTTGTCCTGCCTCTCTCTGACTCACTAGCCATGTGACCTTGGGCAGGTTAGTTAACCACTTCCTGCCTCAGTTCATAAGACGGGGATGAAACGGCAGCCACCTCCCAGAAGGGACAGTTGTGAGGATCAAATGTGTTAGTACACGTAATGGGTGTGGCCTGGGGCCTGGTGCATGCAAGTGCATTTAAAATAATTGTCACCATCGTCAAACAGGTAAAACCGTAAAAGCATTAAAGAAAAATTTGGTAGATATTTTTATGAGCTTAGGGGTGGGGGAAAAGACATATAATCATGAAATCATAGAAGATGAAGAGATTTATCATTTAAAACTTCTGCACATGGAGAAGTACTTCTGATCAGTGAGTGAAGTGTGAGGTCACCAGCCAAGGGGGGACAGGCTATGAGGGTGACATTGTTTTGTGACTTCCTGCACTGAAGCCAGGCCTGGCCAGGTGAGTGCCTGGGAAGAGCTTATTTGAATGTTTTACACATTGTTTTGGTTCTTCTCAGAGCTGCTGTAACAAATTTCAACAAACTTGGTGTTCTGTGGAAGTTTCTTCTTGTCATTGTAGTTCAGCTCTGGAATCCAGAAGTCCAAAATCAGAGTGTTAAGTTGTCATGTTCCTGGGATTCTGGGGGGAGGTCCTTCTAGTTTCTAGTGGTCCTGGACCTTCCTCTTGTGATACCGAGGCTCCAAACTCAGTCATGTCTGTATTCTCTCCTCTCTGTCTGAGTTCTCTCCTCTTACATGGAAGGAATCAATGACTTCCAGTCCTAGCTACTGGGCTGAGGGAACACCTTGGTCCATATGACCTCATCATCACTAATTATATCTACAAAGACCCTGTTTCCCCCCAAACACTCATATTCTGGGGCCCAGGGTGGACATGAATTTGGGAGAAACTTTATTTCACCACAATGGTATACTCCCTTTCATGGGGAAAACAGCTGTAAGCCTGGCTGTAAGAGTGTGGTGTGGCTCTCGGAAGTCTCCAGAACAGATCCAACACCTCCCTGGAGGCTGGGGGAAATAGCAGAGGGGACGTGAGCAGAGGTACCTTGAGGGGAAGCCGGAGACCCTCAACTAGTCATGCCAGCGGCTTTCCTTTGGACACTGTCAGGGGTTCGGATGCCCAGGAACAACAGGGATATACCAAGAATATAGGAGGGGCTGGGTCTGTAGAAGATGGTGTGTTTGTGTGTGAGGTCCTGAGTGCAGTCGCCGGCACTGGGGAGAAAATCGGAGTTCACAGAAAGATGCTAAACCTCCAAGAGAGACGAGTGGGGCCAGCAAGATGGTTCAATGGGTGAAGGTGCCTGCCAGCAAGGCTGAGGAGCTGAGTTCAACCCCTGGAACCCACAGTGTGGAAGAAGAGAAATGACTCCTCGTTTATGCTGTGGCATATGCGTGTACACCCCCCACACAGACACACGGACGCATGCACACACATACATACACACATACACACACGCACACACACACGCATGCACACACACATATACACACACTCATATTTCAAAGTCAAATAAGAGGCGTGCATCTGCTCGTATGTAACATTAAGAGACAGCACTGGAACACCAAGCCCTAGAGAACAAATCAAAATTTCTAAAGAAATCTCTAGGAGATTATGAAATTAAATACCAAGATAAAAATTGTGTATATGGGTAAATACGTAATTGGAGGATGTTCCAAACTCTCATTAGGTCCGGAAGGGTGTCAAGACCCATGAAGAGTGTCTAGACTGAGGAACTCTTCAGTGTAGACTGTTAGACCAGTCTCAGAGAAAAAAGCTGATGGACCTCCCCTTACAATTGCCAGGGAGTAGATTGGTCCCTTTAATGTATCACAGTACAAACAGGAAAATACCACAGGGCACATTTACTCTTGTTCTAGCTAGCATTGAAAGTTAGCATTGTTTTCCAAGTATGTGTAAGTAATTATATCCGTAGAAACAAACCAAAACCCTTAGCTCCACTCTGCTGCCAACCCCCCTCTGTCCCTTATGGCCAGCTCTTGGTGAGAGGCGGCCACCGGAGGCCCTGGGAACCCATGCCATTTAGTGCCATCTGCTCTCCCTGAGGGGCAGCTGACAGGGTGTGTGGCCATGTCTGCTGATGTCCAGCCTTCAGCCTCATGGAGCTCCACTAACCGCTGGTTCTTCACCTGGTTTTGAAATTTCTTGCTTCTTACCTCACCAGGTGTTTCCTAGCCTCTTTCACACACCCGCTCCCCTTTTCTTCTCTGGGAGAGGGTCCCCAAGTGTGATCCCCTCACTAATCTTCTTCCATGTAGTGAGGCTCCCTAGGGCATCTCATTCCTTCCTTCCATTTCTCTCCTAGCCCCTGAGGTAGACATTTGTGAGCCTGACCCTTTAACTCTTCGTCATTGGGTCAGGTCATCTCATGCTGCGTGCTCTTTTCAGGTGTCCTGGTTTGTTCCTGTTGGCTGTGCTTCCCTCGAAATACTGGCGTCTGACTGATGTGTACTGGTGGGAGAGGCTAACACTAAAATGGAGCTCTTGCTGGAACTGGGCCATGGGGGGGGTGCTCACCCCATCACTCTCCTCCTGCCACTAGTTGGTTCCTCGGGAAGCTCTGACTGCCAGGCGTATACTTTCCCGTGTCCGTCATCTGAACAGTCAGTTTCCCCTAGAATGTGGAAGATCCTGCCTGCCCCCTCCCCTGCAGCGAAGACCCCTGCCCTGAGGTGCTCACATGGTCCCTGGCTCGCACTGAGCTGGCCCTGCTCTGTTGCAGTTGGGCCATGCTGATGGCACGTGGCCCGCAGCAGCAGGTGAAGGAGGAAAGGGCACAGTGCCCTCCCTTTGCAGCCGTCTCTGAACCTTCCCACCTCTCCCCTTCCTCCTGGCCACTTCTGTTCATTGGAGGATCTTCCTGTTAGCTACCTTCTCAGCCCCGCACCTAGATGCTTTTTCAAGTGGTGTTGCAGGCTGGCACTCGGAGGAGCTAGCAACGTGTTAGTTTATAATGAGCAATAAAACTTTCACGTTGGGGGGAAATGAGGTCAATGTACATTAAGAAAAATGTTAATTTCTTGGAAAGGAAGTATATTCAGTTCACAAACATTTGGAAATGTTTAAGGAAATGGTGAGGTTTAATTTCAATGATACCGTTAAAAAATACCTTTTGTAGAACAGTTTTCAGAGATTTTCATCCAGTGATGGTAATACAGAATAAAATGAATATATCCACATACTCCTGGTGGGTGTCTAACCTACTGCCCTTTTATATGGTAAAATGAGTATCTCCATGTACTCCTGGTGGGTGTCTAACCTACTGCCCTTTTATATGGTAAAATGAGTATCTCCATGTACTCCTGGTGGGTGTCTATCCTACTGCCCTTTTATATGGTAAAATGAGTATCTCCATGTACTCCTGGTGGGTGTCTAACCTACTGCCCTTTTATATAGTAAAATGAGTATCTCTATGTACTCCTGGTGGGCATCTCACCTACTGCACCCTTTTGGAGTATATCTAACTCACTGGAGTCCTAAAACGATTATTCCCTTTGACTCCACAATTTTGTTCTTGAGATTTTAACCCACAGGAAGCTTCAGCATGAGAAATCTTCAGGTACAGAGATCTGTCCTTGGTATTATTTATGCTCCTGTCACCAACAGTGACCACACACAGAAATGGCCTGTCTGACTGCATGGGAATGTCCAATAGGCTGTAGTCCACAGGCCCAGGCAAACAGTTTGAATCTGGTAAGAACATATGGAAAAAAGAAAAAGAAAAATTTTGTATCAAATGTCAAGTGGCAGCGGAGAGATAAAATGCCTTACATGGTGTATGGCTCTCACACAGTAAATACTAGAAAGAAACTCAGGCTGACATTTGTAGGCTTATATTCAGTCAATGGACAAATGAGAATTTTGTTTCCTCTTTTTCTTTTATATGAGCGCTAATGTCTTAGGAGAAATTTTTCATTAAAATAACTTAGAAAACAGAAATCTGTCTCTTTGGTAGATTCTAGATTTAGCAAAGAACAGTGAAATGATAAAGGGTTCTAGCTCATTATTTCATAAAAGTGAAAGGTTTCTGAAGAGAAAAGCAGGGAGCTATGCTTTGTTAATTAATATGACCAATGTTTGAGAGCAGGAGTCAGGGCGTGGATTGTGAGTTCAAGTCCACACATATCCCCATGTGTGTGACATTGGAGAGGTTGTTGCAGTTTTTAATCTGCAGAGTGCACCGGGCAGCACACCTTGCTGGCCGGATTGAGTGTGCACATGGTGCTGGCCTGTAGGAGGCGCTCTAGCCACTGTACTGCTCCCCTGTCATCACCTCACCAAAGCTCAGCCCCAGAGCCAGGAGCTACTCAGGGGTAAAGTGCTTGCTCTGCAAGCATGGGGTCCTGAGTTCTGTTCCCAGAACCCACGTGAAAACTAGGCATGGAGGCGTGCATCTGTGACTGTAGTGCTGCGGGGTGGTCTGGAGGTGGACAGGTGCCAAGAGTGCAGTGTAACTGAAGGTGCCAGCTGTGCAGTCTAACTGAAACAGCGGTGGAGACCTAAAAAACAGTTGGGTGTGATGGCAGGCAGATCTCTGTGAGAGTTCAAGGCCAGCCTGGTCTACATAGCAGAGTTCCAGGCCAGTCAGTTACTCTGTCTTTAAGACAAACAACCATAAATAAGTGAAAAAGATAGAGTGCAATTAGAAGAAAATGCCTGAGTTTGACCTCTGACCTTCACATACATACACATGGCTGTGTACTCCCCCACTCCCCAATCAACTTGATAAGTCACTTGCTGGGTGACCTTGACAATTACTTGTGCAAGCCTTGTTTGGCTTTTTCAGTTTTTAGTTTTTAAAGTGGCAGCAGCAAACCACTTGCTTCCAAGTTATTGGGAGAATTGACTGAAGTCGAGCCAGAAGCTTGGTGTCCATAACAAGTGCAGAGATGGAGAGGGGTATGGAGGGCTGATGGGATTGGTTCTGTTTTTACATGGGTTTATTTTGAAGCGTGAAGAAGTAGGGAAGTGAGCAGAGGTGGGAGAGCTGGCTGGAGGTGAGTAAGCCAACACGTGCTGAGGGTTTATTTCTGCCCTGACAGATTTGGGGGAAAGTCTGTGATGTCTACAGCGGCTGTGGGTTCACTCTGCAGTGACTCATTGGAAGTCTGTGATGTCGTTGGTTTGTTTTTCTTATTTATTCTTCTGGGGTGCAGCCACCAATTCCCAAATAATTCACATAGAGGCTTATTCTTTTTTTTTTTTTTCTTCTTAATTACAAATGCTAGGCCTTAGCTTGGCTTGTTTCTAGCCAGCTTTCCTCAACTTAACTGATCCCATCTACCTTTTGCCTCTGGGCTTTTCCTGTTTTCTTTCTTGTGTAAATCTTACTCTGTGGCTTGCTGTGTAGCTGGGTGGCTGGCCCCTGGAGTCCTCCTCCTTCTCTGGCTCCTTCTTTTCTCCTCCCAGACTTCTCCTATATATTCTGCCTGCTATTGGCCATTCAGTTCTTTATTAGACCATCAGGTGTTCTAGACAGGCACAGTACCACAGCTTCACAGAGTTCAATGCAGCATAAACGAAAGTAACAACCTTGAAATCCTATTCTGCAGCAGTGTGATGTAAGTAGAGAACCTGTCCTCATTCCTGCTGCCTGGCCCCTTCCCAGGCTTCCCACATGCCCATGCACGTGACCCCTCCGCTGCTCTAGACCCAGTTGTTCCTGACTGGGGCTGGCCAGTGATGCTTTGCCTGCTAGGAATGCAGATTCTCATTACCCAGGGTGCTGGAGCACTTGCATGTAGGATTTTGTATTTCCAACAAGTTCCCAGCTCATGGCCCACACTGAGTAGCAGGGTTCTAGAGTATTCTCAAGCTGGTTCTTTAGATGGTTCTATGTGCCCCCATTCAAAGAGTGGAAGACTAAGGACACTCTTTGTGCATCTCCAGGGAAGCTGCTTTAAGATGCGTAGCTTAATGTAAATATGGCAAAGGTTTTGTGTTATGATGTAACCTGTTGTAACCTGTTAAATCCACCAACCAGTGTTCAAAATTCCCAGGTACAATCTGAGAACATGGTATTCTAGAAAGTTGCTAAATGGCAGGCTGACTTGGAGTAGTGGGAGGGAGAAGAGATGCTTTTTTGGGGGGAGGGGGATTTGAGACAGGTTTTCTCCATGCAACTTTGGAGCCTGCCCTGGAACTCCCTCACTGTAGACCAGGCTGGACTCGAACTCACAGAGATCCACCTGCCTCTGCCTCCCGAGTGCTGGGATTAAAGGCGTTTGCCACCACCACCCAGCTGAAGAGATGCTTTTTGAGGGTAGCATGTCAGTGTATTGGCAGCTTATCATTTGGCATTTAGGAACCTCTTTTAAGCAGCAGTAGAATGATGTCACCACAGTGCAGGTCAAAGTTCATGAGTCCTTCGCTAAGATAGAGGAGGATGGACATAGGATTCGTAGGGAACTTGGAGTCAAATCTGCTACATGTGGCAGAATATCTATGCTATGATGTTCCAAAGTGCCAACACAAAACATCTTTATCAGAACTGTCTACACAATTTCAAAAATGTCCCCAGAAAACCTCACTTACTTCTTAGCTCCCACGATCCTGGTGCTCCTCTGTGGCTTAAAGGCTGTGGGTCTCGGGGTCTAGCAAATCACAAGCACACGAGTGAGTGCCAGGGACCTTGGAACCTCATCCACAAAGAGATGACTCCCCCTTGTGCCTAGAAGGGAAGCTCTCACGGGCAACTACTTCAAATGGAAGGAAGGTGGGTGACGCTTCTTAGGAAACGTGTGCCATCCTATTTTTCCACAGTGTGAAGGCGGGCTGACAATACCGGAGCTTTCGTCTTTCGTCTTTGCCCATTCTCAAAGCCCTGTCCTAGAGGAAGGATCGAAAAAGGAGACAGGGGAAAAAATAAGAAGAAAAGGAACCGGGAGGCACTGGGGATGCTGAAGGAAGGTAACTAATTACAATCTGTCGAGGAACTGAGTCCGAGGACATGGGGAACAGGTAAAACTAAAAATGGGAGAGAAAGGGGAGCAAGTGGCTCTGATATAAAAGAGTGGGGCCTACGATGTGCTCTGATAAAACCAACTCCGAGTTCGGGACAAAAGCAAGGGCCCTGGTGTTCTCGGCTCGACAGTTCTAGCTCTAAAGTATAATGGTCACACCAAGAAACTCACGGCGGTGACTGCACTGAGTCTGGAAGACATCATTCCCCCTCCACGCCTAACAATTTCACCCAAGGGCTCCGGCCAGACCAACGCCACTTCCGCTCTCCTCGCCTCTCCCGGATGTGGTCTCCTAGGCGACTAGCCCTGTTCTGAACATCTCCTTCCACCTAGCAGCTTCCAAGGGCGCTGGAGCGGGGAAAGTCACATGACGACTCGTCTCCTGATGCTTTTGAGACCCTGCCCTCATGGCGGCAGGAGGATTAGGGAGGCCACTGGGCCTGAGGGTTGGAGCAAGTGGGCGGAGTCTGAAGATTTAAGTGAGGGGTCCTCCTGAACCCCAACCCTTGGGTTCCGGCAGTTTGCACACCTAGTCCCACCCACCCCACAAGTGATCTTATGGATGCAAATAGAGTTCGATTATTGCCCCTTTATTGATCTTAAATTACAGACCCATTCTCACTCCCCTCCAGAAAGCTCTTTCTTTGCTGAGGGTGCAGGCAGTGGCTGAGCAGAAAGGGCAGCTAGGTGAAGATTTGCAGGCTATAATTAATAGAGGCAGGTCTCTCCTTATCTACTAACTTCATGTCTCCAAAATTGTCCAGCTTTTGGATTTTTTGGTGTGGTCCCTAGGAGGCATAAGTCCCTAGGAGTTTATAAGTCTTGAATCTTTATAGCTATGTCCAGGCTTCTCCTTACCCCTGAGCCTCTCCTTGGTACTGTGATGGGGTCCCTCGTTGTGACCTTGCCGGCTCCTCTCAGAATAACTGTGTCTATTCTCAGAGGGACTGTAGTGAGTTCTCTCAGAATGACTGCGGTGGAGTCTGGAAGAAGACCTGTATAGCCTGGACTCTGAGGGAAGGTGGTGGACTCTCCCAGAAGAATTATGCCTTTTCCTGCCAGAGGGACTGAAAGGGGTCCTCTCAGAGAGACTACCATGGCTCCTTTCTGAAGGACTGCACCGTGTCCTCCGGATGGGACTGAGATGGCACCTTTTTGAGGGACTGTGTCCTCTTCTCTCTCGTCCTCTTCTCTCTTGAGGACTAAGAGACCTCCTAGAGGGACTCCTAGGGCGTCTCCCAGGACTGGGTCGGCTCCTCCCTGAAGGAATGCGACCTATCCCCTTAAAGAGACTGTAATGGATCCAGTCAGAGATACTTTGAAGGGTTCTCACAGAGGGACTACTATCCTGTCTCGGGGAGGGACTGCAAAGACTCCTCTCAGAGAGATGTCTAAGGGTTCTGTCAGAGGGACTGCTATGCCTTCTCTGAGAAGGACTGTGGTATCTCTTCTCAGAGAGACTTTCATGAATTCTCTCCCAAAGGATGCGCTTAGTCCTTTCAAAAGGCTTATTATGGAGGGCCTTCTCCCTAAGAAGCCATGTTGTTCTTCCTTGGGTGTGTGTGTCTCTTTAAAGTGACTCTTCAGGGATCTCTTCAAATGGGAGTCAGGTCCCATTCTCTCTTGGGCCTGAAATTTGGCTCCTACATGAGAACAGTTCTTAGACTCCAGATAGGAGATTTCATCACCATAGTTTTTCTTTGCTCTGCCAAAATGCCGTTGACATTTTGAACTACACTCAAATGTTGGAAGTTTGAAAGAGATGGATAGTGGCATCTCTTTCCGAAGCCATGGTCTCCAATTGCCAAGGTCTGGGTTGGAGAGAGCTCACTTGTTTTGGCTGTTGAGTCTGTCTACATTGGTCACCTGTTCCCTGCAATCTGTCCTCTTGCTTAGGCTTCACACCTGCTGACCTTGGCTGGGCAACTGGTGTGCTGGCTTCTTTGCTATCTCCTGCTAAACAATAACCCTTGGCTTTTTGTTTAGGGTGCAAGTATTTGGTTGACCTCAAATTGTCTGGCCTTGTCCTGTCCTCAGGCTTCTGTCCAGTATAAGCCACAATTCTATGTGCTATTTGGAATGCCTGCCTTAGGCCCTGGAAAAGCAGCTGGATGAACTTGGGCTGAGAGGATTTCTTAGGTTGTGTCTTCGAAGAAACAGTGCTTGTTTGAATGGTTTCAATACTCTTGCTTCTTGATGGACACATCATTCTAAAAGGACTCTCTTCCGGGGTTTCACTATTTTTGTAGAGCTTTGTGTTTTGTGTTTTAAGTCCCTTGATGGTTTCCTTCAATGGATAGTTTAAGTCAAAGGTCTTTTTGAGGCTTGATTTCGACCATTTTTCTTCCTGATTACTTTCAAAGCCACTCTCGGATACAGAGTGAACCTGACGGAATTCATGGTGCTCAGAGTCTTTGGCGTCTGTCTGGCGGACCACCCCATGGCTGCCCCGTTGCTTTTTTCTTTTTTTTCTTTTTTTTTTTTTTTTTAAGATTTATTTATTATGTATACAGTGTTCTGTCTGCATGCATGCATGCAGGCCAGAAGAGGGCACCAGATCTCGTTACAGATGGTTGTGAGCCACCATGTGGTTGCTGGGAATTGAACTCAGGACCTCTGGAAGAGCAGCTAGTGCTCTTAACCACTGAGCCATCTCTCCAGCCCCCCGTTGCTTTTTTCTATTGTGCACTTTTTGGGAAGATCGGGCCTGGAAATCTCTTGGAGTAGTTGGACTCTTGGAAGCTGGAGGATAGATTTTAGCTTTCCTTCGTGATGGTGATGTAGTGCTCTTCCATGTATCTGCTCTTTTTCTCCCACGATGCTTTGAGACTTGAGGTCTTTTCCCAGTTCTCAGTCTAAAACCAAGATGCAACCGAATCTCACCGTGGCCTTCAGGGGTGCTTAAAAGGTGGATCTGCCCCAGGCAGAACACCTTAGATTTTATACTTTGAAGGTCTGGAACAGGGTGCGACTCAGACAATTCTACATTTTGTGTTCTGGTGTTGGATGCCATAAAATTTTTACAGTGAATCTGTGGCCCTGCACTCGGGCCACAGGATGCCCTACCTTGCAGTCTAGGCTTATGCTTGAATTTTAGAGACAGCTCATCTGGCAGCTTAGTTTCTGTGAGCCCCTCAAAAGGTATTATCTCTTGCAAATGTGGCCCAGGGTTGCCCTCTAAAGACTGAGGACTTGTTCCCAGGCCCAACTCAGAGGACATCACATCTTGCAACGGTTGCTCTGAATTGAATTCCATAGATTTCAGAATTGTACATAATTCTGATGACTTGATATGCTGCAAATGTGGCTCATCCCTGAACGCTATCTGTTTTATTTTTTGAAGTTGTTGCTTTTGACTTAATTTGTGAGACTTCCGATCTCGCTTCTGGTTTCTGGCATTGAGTTCAGAAGGCACTACTCTATAAACCTTTGAGTCAGGCCTGCTTAGAGAATCCCACAAACTGTGATTCTGAACCATGATTGATCCCTGTATCCTTCATTGTGTAGATATATGTGGGCTCAGATTTCACACCTTTCCACTTTGATGCACAGTTGACTGACTCAGGTTTCATACCTTGAAGGTGTAATTCTGGTGTTAACATAGTTAATTTCCTGTCCTGTAAATGAGCGGTTTCCAACTGCAAAGGTTCCCTGCCTTACCAAATGTCATTTTTAAAGATTTTACATCTTGCCACAGTGGCTGATACACAAAGCCTACGGGTTTCCCTTTTTGAAGTTTGTCCTCTGAAATCACTTCGGAAGACTTCATACCCTGTGAGCATAGGCCAGGACTGACCTCCATAGATCTTCCATATTGAAGCTTTGTCCCCAGAATTGACTGAGAATACTTCTCATCTTGTAACTGAGGGCCTGAGTTTAACTTCCCTGATTCCCCATTTGGGGGCTTGGACTCCACTGTCACACCTTGTAACTTTGGGCCTTGATTAAACTCTACAGACTCCTTAGCTAGGAGCCTTTTCCCTTGAGCCAACTCAGACGGCTTTTTATTTTGTGTCTGTGGTCCAGAATTGAGGTCCACTGCTTTTACACCTCGGGATTTTATCTGTGTTACCACCTCAGAAGATTTTATACTTGTGACATGTTGTCCCATAGAGTTCACACCTTGAAGTTTCATGCCCATGATCATCTCAGGATATTTCAAATCTTGTAAAGGGGGGCCTGAGTCCAGCTCTACAGATTTTGTACCTAAGAACATCTTCCTGGGGTGAAATCATGTTTCTTACCTTGTAACTTTGAACTAGGTTTGATTTCTACAGATTTCATACCATGAACCCTCTTCCCTGTAATGACTTCAGAGGTCATACCTTGTAAGTGTGGTCCAGGACCAAAGCCCACAGACATGTCATCATGGACCTTTATACCCATGATTGTCCTTGAAGATTTCAGATCTTGTAACTGCGGGCCTGGTTCCCAGTCTTCCATTTCCATTTCTTGAGGCTTTGTCCTCAGAAATGAGTTAGATTTTATACCTTGCCACTGTGGCCCAGGTTTACAGCCTAGTTTGACACGTTGAGTTTTGGTACCCGTAGCTAACTCAATACATGGTTTACCTTTCATCTGTGAGCTGCAACTTAAATTAGTACATTTCATATTTGGGGACTCTGTTTCAGGTGTCAAGTCAGAACATTTTGCACGTTGCCACTGGGACCCGGAGCTCTTCTCAGATTTCATACCTCGAGGCTTTGTCTGAAGTGCCAGCTCAGAAGATTTTCCACATTTCAACTCTACTTTGTTTTGTGATTGTGGCCTTTGGCTTATTGCTCCGTATTTCACTTCTGAGGACTGTGACTCTTGTTTAAACACTGAAGGTGTCACAGTTTGAGGCTGTGTTCCTGGGGATGACACTAAGGGATTCACTGCTTGTGGCTGTATTCCAGGGTTTAATCCAGGAGAGCTCCTGTCTTCTAAGCAAAACCTGGGTTTCAATATCAATTTTATATTATTGATTTTGACCTTAAGTTTGGGTCACATGCTTTCGTATTTCTAAACTGTTGCTCAGAGTTAAAATCAATACTTTTGGACCTCTGAGACTGATGTTCCTGGGTTGACCCTGAAGGTTGTTTACCTTGTGACTTCAGCCTCGTAGTCAACTGATCGGATGTCTTCACATCTAGTTGTACTGAGGGTTTTAACTCTTTAGCTGTGACATCCTGAGGTGGTAACCTAAGACTCAGTGTAGAGCTATTAACTTGATAGTCAGACAGTGGTATCCAAAGATCAGATTTTGTATTTTCAAGCTGTGGTCCCTGAAGTAATGGCACACTTTTCACACACTGAGACTGTAGCTCTGAGGTTGATGTGATGTTTTCCCCTTCTTGTAGCTCTGGTCCTGGGGACAACTCAAGGGTCTTCACACACTGTACTTGTGGCTCAAGGTTAAAATCCACGGATTTTTTCCTTGAGGTTTTGGCCCTAGAGCCATCTCTGATGTCTTCCCACCTCTCAGCTGTATGGATGGTTTCCCTTCTGTAGATTCGACACCTGGAGATGGTGACCCACTATTGAATTGTAAAAATGTCACATACATATCAGGTCTTGGTGTCCACTGGATGGATCTTTCTACCTGTGTCTCTTTGTTTAGCTGATCAGTTTTGATCCCTTGAGGCTGTGGCTCAGAAGTTTTGTTCAAAGTTTTAGTTTTCTGCAGCCCTAGTGCTAACGCAGAGGTTTTTACTTGCTGTAACTGTGACTCCTCGTTGTGACCTTGCCGGCTCCTCTCAGAATAACTGTGTCTATTCTCAGAGGGACTGTAGTGAGTTCTCTCAGAATGACTGCGGTGGAGTCTGGAAGAAGACCTGTATAGCCTGGACTCTGAGGGAAGGTGGTGGACTCTCCCAGAAGAATTATGCCTTTTCCTGCCAGAGGGACTGAAAGGGGTTCTCTCAGAGAGACTACCATGGCTCCTTTCTGAAGGACTGCACTGTGTCCTCCGGATGGGACTGAGATGGCACCTTTTTGAGGGACTGTGTCCTCTTCTCTCTCGTCCTCTTCTCTCTCGAGGACTAAGAGACCTCCTAGAGGGACTCCTAGGGCGTCTCCCAGGACTGGGTCGGCTCCTCCCTGAAGGAATGCGACCTATCCCCTTAAAGAGACTGTAATGGATCCAGTCAGAGATACTTTGAAGGGTTCTCACAGAGGGACTACTATCCTGTCTCGGGGAGGGACTGCAATGACTCCTCTCAGAGAGATGTCTAAGGGTTCTGTCAGAGGGACTGCTATGCCTTCTCTGAGAAGGACTGTGGTATCTCTTCTCAGAGAGACTTTCATGAATTCTCTCCCAAAGGATGCGCTTGGTCCTTTCAAAAGGCTTATTATGGAGGGCCCTCTCCCTAAGAAGCCATGTTGTTCTTCCTTGGGTGTGTGTGTCTCTTTAAAGTGACTCTTCAGGGATCTCTTCAAATGGGAGTCAGGTCCCATTCTCTCTTGGGCCTGAAATTTGGCTCCTACATGAGAACAGTTCTTAGACTCCAGATAGGAGATTTCATCACCATAGTTTTTCTTTGCTCTGCCAAAATGCCGTTGACATTTTGAACTACACTCAAATGTTGGAAGTTTGAAAGAGATGGATAGTGGCATCTCTTTCCGAAGCCATGGTCTCCAATTGCCAAGGTCTGGGTTGGAGAGAGCTCACTTGTTTTGGCTGTTGAGTCTGTCTACATTGGTCACCTGTTCCCTGCAATCTGTCCTCTTGCTTAGGCTTCACACCTGCTGACCTTGGCTGGGCAACTGGTGTGCTGGCTTCTTTGCTATCTCCTGCTAAACAATAACCCTTGGCTTTTTGTTTAGGGTGCAAGTATTTGGTTGACCTCAAATTGTCTGGCCTTGTCCTGTCCTCAGGCTTCTGTCCAGTATAAGCCCCAATTCTATGTGCTATTTGGAATGCCTGCCTTAGGCCCTGGAAAAGCAGCTGGATGAACTTGGGCTGAGAGGATTTCTTAGGTTGTGTCTTCGAAGAAACAGTGCTTGTTTGAACGGTTTCAATACTCTTGCTTCTTGATGGACACATCATTCTAAAAGGACTCTCTTCCGGGGTTTCACTATTTTTGTAGAGCTTTGTGTTTTGTGTTTTAAGTCCCTTGATGGTTTCCTTCAATGGATAGTTTAAGTCAAAGGTCTTTTTGAGGCTTGATTTCGACCATTTTTCTTCCTGATTACTTTCAAAGCCACTCTCGGATACAGAGTGAACCTGACGGAATTCATGGTGCTCATAGTCTTTGGCGTCTGTCTGGCGGACCACCCCATGGCTGCCCATGGGGTCAGTCCTTTAGGTTCTAGGAAATGATAACTTGGTTTGGGGGTGGCTTCTAAAGATTTTGTTACATAAAAGTGTGTGCTTGGGATCAGTTCACCAACTTCCATACTCTCCACCAGTGCCTCAGGAATTAGACTCCTACCTTCTACCAATGGAGTCTCTGTATCCTCAAGCAATGGTACAGGGGCTATCTTATCAGAGCTGGTGCTTTGTGAACATGGGGCCAAGTTCACAGATTTTATATCTTCAAGTGATGGTCTTGGAGTCAACTCCACCATTTTTATATCTCCTTGTATGTCCTGTGATAGGGCTGAAAGAGCTTCTTCCATTCCTTGAGACTGATAATCGGGGATCCAATGTACTGATTTATTATTTTGCAAAAAATCTGTGCAGCAGACTTTTTGGTTTGGTTTGGTGTTGTGGTTCAACTGTCAGTTGGCCAGATTTCACATCTCGAAACTGAGACTCAGGGGCCGATGACACAGATGTCTCACTTTGCAGTTGTGGTATGGGGGTTAATTCCTCATATTGTGTATGTGTATGGTGTGATCTGCTGATGCAGTTCTGGGGCCAAATCTATACATACCACTGTTGAGGTTGGTGGTCCGTATTTTTCCATTTCTGGGACTAATCTATGGTTATGTCCACAGATTTCACAGTTTGCAATCTTGGATCTGGGATTAGGTGCTCAGATTTTACATTCTTTAGTTCTGGGGGAAAGTCCATTGAATCCCTCACCTTAGGCTGTGGGATTGTGCTCCCCCCCCCCAAATATTCCATTTCCTGTAGCAGTGGTATGACTGGCACTACTTCAGCTTCTGGAACTTGATGCTTTTGGCCCCTTCCTATAGGTACTGCACCTTGATCTGGTGGTGCTGGGATTGTTTTCCTGGATTCCATTATTTGATGATGTGACTTTGGAGTCAGTGACACACACTCTGTGCCTTGAGGTTGTGGCATAGTCTCCACGGAGTCTTCAACTTGACCCTGTAACCCAGAAGTCAATTGCAGAGACTCTTTGGTTTGAGGCTCTACAATTTGTAGTGGTGTGCTCATACTTCCTGGTCTTATGGCTTGATAGTTATGCAATGTATCCATCTTCACTAATTCCATGACTTGGTATTGTGGCTGTGGGGCTACTCCTACTGGTTCTATGCCATGTGGACTTAATTTGTCAATCATCTCCATGGAATCCGTGACGTGAAACAATGCCACAGGAGTTACCTCCAGGTCATCTGTGACTTGACTCAGTCTTGAGGCCATGCTCTTTAATTCCGTGGTTTGATGCTGAAGATGGGTTACTTTTATTGGTTCAACTACTAGTTTCAATGGCTGAGAAGTTACACTCACTGTTTCTGCTTGATTTGGCGGCTCTGGGGAAAACCCCACAGAGTCTATCAGCTCCGACTGTGATTCTGGGGTTACTGCCATTAAGTCCATAACCTGAAGCAATGCCAATGGAGTGACCTTTATTCTGTCAGTGGCTGAACGTGGTGTCTTGGGTGTCAGCTCCACATTAGTTAATTGGGCCTTATGTGTCTGTACCCTTTTTTTCTGGAAGACCTATGACCCTCTGCTCTATATTCAGCTCTAACACATGCTTTGAATCCTTTTTCACTAAAGCTTGTTCTTCCTGAATTATGTTAACTCCTAAATTTCTGGGAGATGGTGTGCCCGTTGATATAACTAAAGGATTCTATCTAAAGTTCTTGGCGGTCATCCTCGGGTTGTGACTGCCTGTTTGAGGGAAATGGCTGTGAAATGATTGCTTCCGTCCTATGGACTTCAGAATTCACCCCAATGTTCATGTGGAGATGAAATGATGGAGGATCTGGAGATGTGTTGGTATTTTGCTCAACACTCTGAGGGATGAGTGTAGGTAACTGAGTTTTCGGGAGCTCTTCTTCAGGGACTCCTTGTACATCCATGAAATGATTGAGTATGTTCCAGGATTTCTTCACAGGCAGAGGCATCACTTGTTGTCCCAAAGTAGAAACCTTCTGAGACATATGTCCTTCCAGTTCTCCTCTGATCAAAGGAGAGAGCTGGAGTGGAGCCCATACTAGGGGTCCTGGACTCTCATCCAAATCAGAATCTGACCCATGATTTGATTGACAATGAGTCTTTCCCTTATCTTTTGTTTTCTCTTGTTCCCAAGGATCTAAGGAATTTAAAATAGAGCTAATGAAGGAAGTTTGAGCTTGGAAGGGACGAAGAACTGCCAAATTCGGAGAAAGATCTAATTTCTCAGGATCTGTCAGCTGAGAAGTAGGCAGGGATGTGCCAGGGCTCCTGGGCATAGATGCTTCCTTTTGGGAGGAAACAGGTCCACTATCGCTCTGGAATTGCCAAGCTGTCCCTTCAGGAAACATGGGAAGATAAGACAGGCTCGAGCTGTTGTTGGATGATGTAGAGGACATGCTGTAGTCAGTAGAAATCTTTCCCTTTTTACAGTAACAGCTGGGTGGGACAATCTCCTGAACCACAATGTCAGAGACGGAGGAAGAAGTCCCATCTTGGGATTCTGAAACATTCAGCTCCATAAGTGTTGATCTGAGAAACAAAGAGAAATGTTTTCATTTTCTTTAGAATCAGTAGGGGAAGTTAGAGAGAAGGGAGGGAGTGGTTATTTCAAATCCAGAATATTTTCGGTCTAAGGGAGAGATGAAGGAAAAGAGGGGTTGCATCCACAAACATCAATTATTTATGTAAAGAATTCCTCCGCCAAGAGCAAAGTAGATGAGTCCATCAGTAGAGTACATGCTATACAAATAGAGAAGCTGAGTTCCATCCCTAGAACCCACAGGAAAATAAAAGAACACAGTGTCCCAGTGCTGGGCAAGCAGAGACAAGTAGATGCCCTGGGCCTCACTGGACAGCCAAGACTAATCAGTGAGTCCCAGGGAGTGACGCTATCTCACAACACAAGGTGGATGGCTCCCAGAAATGACACCCAAGTTTTACACACCACACACATACACACACATGCACACCTGTGCTTGGTATGACCTGAGTTTGAGCCCTAAGACTCACATGTTGGAAGGAGAGAACTGACTCCTGTGGCTTGTCCTCTGACCACCACATACATCATGTTGCACCCATGTGCACACATGCAAAAAATACAAATGAATAAAATATACACATATATTTACACAGTGAGGCCTAGAGAAATAGCCCAGAGGTTAAGAGCCGTGACTTAGTGACTGCTCTTCCAGGGGACCCAAGTTTGAATCCCAACACACACATGGTAGGCCACAAACATCTGTAACTCCAGTACCAGGGGATCATATACCCTCTTGTGATCTCTCTGGGCACCAGGCATGCATGTGGTACACATACTTACTGCGGGAAAAATATCCAGACACATAAAATATAAAATAAATAAAGCTCACAAAACAGTTCTCCACTGCTTCTCAAACTAACTTTTTTCCTTTACCTCCTTCCTTTACTTTCTTTCCTTCCTTCCTTCTCTTCTTCTTCTTCTTCTTCTTCTTCTTCTTCTTCCTCCTCCTCTTCCTCCTCCTCCTCCTCCTCTCTCTCTCTCTCTCTCTCTCTCTCTCTCTCTCTCTCTCTCTCTCCCCCCCCCCCGCCCCCACTCAGCCCCCTGCCTTGTGACTCTGTTTCCTGACCTTGCATTATCCAGATGTTGGAAGATCTGTCGAAGACTCCTTTCTATTGACCAGTATACATATTCCTGGGTCCAGTCAGTAGGAAGTCCTGAAATACTGGACACAGCAGAGTATGTCAGTGGAACTGAAGTGACATTACAGTAGGAATAGAAAGATAATTTAGGAAGGAGGCAATTGCTTTCAGAGTAAATGAAGTCAGAGTGCCAGGTATTTTACGTACAGCATTCACAACGAAGATAGTGTCACGGGTAGGAATTCTATTGCTGTCATGAACCTCAATGAACATAAACAAGTTGTGGGGACAGGGTTTGTTTCAGCTTACAACACTCAGGTCATACTCCATTGCTGAGGGAAGTCAGGGCAGGAACTCAGGGCAAGATGGATCCAAGAGGCAGGAGCTGATCCAGAGGCCATGGAGCTGCTTACTGGCTTGCTTTCATGGTTTGCTCACCCTGCCTTCTTGTACCCCCTGAGACCACTAGCTCATGCGTGGTACCACTCACAGTGAGCTGGACCTTCCAACATCAATCATCAATTAACAGAATGCAGCCAGGCATGGTGGCTCATGTCTTTAATCCCAGCACTCGGGAGGTAGAGACAGGTGAGTTCAAGGCCAGCCTGGTCTACAGAGCGAGTTCCAGGACAGCCAGGGTTATACATTGAAAAAAAAAAAAAAAAGAAAGAAAGAAAAAAAGAAAAAAAAGAATGATGGTGATATTTTATTTGTATTAAAATGTTATTTGTATGTTAATAAATAAAGTTGCCCGGGAGTCAGAGCTATTAGCAAGCCATAGGAAAGCCAGACAGTGATGGTGTTCGCTTGTAATCCCAGCACTTGGTAGGCAGAGCTAGGTAAGTCTCTTTGTGTTCAGGGATACAGCCAGCATTGGATACACACGCCTTTAATCTCAATACCAACCATAGAAGACCTGGAGGGCTGTACAGACAGGCAGTGACGAGGCAGTCATATGGTTGGGTTTACAACCAATGAGAAGGCAGAGCATAAAGTCTATATAAAGACTTTAACACAGGAAGTAGCTCTCTTTCGGAGAGGTAGGACCACCACAGGAGGACGGGTAAGGTTTTTGCTCTTAGCTCTGACCTCTTGGCTTTCTTCTTTGCATTGGTTCTGTGTTTCTTATTTAATAAGACGGTTGGTTACATCTACAATGTACCACAGGCTTGCCCACAGGGCAATCTGGGGGGGCAATTAAGGTTCCCTCTTCCAAAATGATGGCAGCTTGTATCACGGTGACAGGAAACTAGTCAGCATGGGTATTTGTCACAGGACAGTCTGTAGACAGACTCTGCTTACCGTGTCAGATCAGCTACACTGACGTTCATCTCTGTTTCTTCCAACCGTGAAACTGTAACAGGAGCCAAGAAACTGTTAGCAGAGTGACTGCTGACGTCATCTAACAGAACCCCCTTCATTTAACAATTAGGGGAGCAAAGATAAAGTCACACCCATCGTGAAGCTGATGAGTGGTACAGCACAGCTATCGAGTTTTGTTTTGCTTTTTAAGCATACTATCCTGTCTTCATCATGTACTAGAAGTGACCCAGGAGAAGCCCGGACTGGGAACGCAGCGCTGGGGGAACACAGAGATCCCGATACACCTTCCCCTTCAAAGATGGCTACCCCACATCCACATCCGTGGTAGAGGAATAAAGGTAATGGACCTCCTGCACCACACTCTTGGTAGTTCATCTTTGTCCATCCTCCTCTCCCATACTTTGGGCTCTACATGAAGATGTAGGGACAGAGAAGCCCGGGGAAAGGAAACAATGGAGGATGGAGCTGTCTGCCTGACTTTGGAAGGAAAGATGTCAGAGAGATGGGCGTACTCTCCAGGCACACCCTCTTTTTCAACTTTTTTCCACTTCAAGTGGAAAGAGTCCTAAAGCAGGTCCACAGTTGATCCGTCATCAGCCTTGAGCTGCCCCATAAGGATAGAATCATTCTTACCTCTGAGTTTCCGGATCTGTCTTAGAGATCTGTTTTGTTGCTTGGAAGTCTAGAAACACAGAAAGAGAAACAAAGTCAGGTTTATGTTCTAGTTTGGGGATTTTATTGACAACACATCTCATCTTATCTAGGGGATAGCGATATGTTTTATCAGTTGTCATCTGCAAACATATCATTAGTTACCATCTCATTTATTTAGTTGTGAATAATGGATTACATATCCTAAGGGACCGTCAAGATGGCTCTGTGGGCACAGGTGTTTGACACCGATCCCGATGACATGAGTCCCATCTCTGGAGCCCACATAGTAAAAGGAGAAAAGCAATTTGCACAAGTTGTGCTCACCTCCATGTGCATGCCATTTGTCCATGCATGCACCCACGTGCAAATTAGTAAGTGTTTAAACAAACCTAAGTCCTAGATTATTATGTGTAGTCCTGAGACTCTAGAGGTAAATATGAGTCCTGTGCTCTAGAGACTTGCATTAGTAAGGAAAACAGTCAACTACACAGATAAGATGCCATGTGGGAGCCAGCAAAATGGCTCAGTGGCTGAAGGCACCTGTTGCCAAGCGTTGGCAACCTATGTTCAATCCCTGAGGCCAGTATTGTAGATGAAAAGAACTGACTTGTTTAAAATAACCCTGGACTTGAATTATAACCTGTTTTATGTTCAAGCTATCTGTGTATTATTTCTCCTGCAGTTGTACATAAAATGGTTTTACATTCAAAAACAGGACAAATACTATAGAATTGTATTACATGAAATATATAGAATATACAAATTCATAGAGACAGAGAGATTAGACATTATCTCAAGATGGAGAAGAAAGGAATATAGAGCAATGATTTCCTAAGTACAGAGTCTCTGTTTTGTGTGATGGAAAAGTCCCACAAATGGACAGTAGTATCAGGACATAATATCATGAATGTAATTAATCAATACAATTAATGTAATTAATGAATATCATAAATACAGTTATTGAATGAATACTGCAAATGTAATCAATGAATACCACAAATGTAATTAATATCATGAGTGTAATTAATGAATACCATGAATGTAAATAATAAGTAAATAAATGAAAAGAAAGGTCTGCTAATTGCCAAAAGTAACCACAAACAGAAGTGTAAGGGAGCAATTTACTGGACCAAAAATTAAGACATATCATAAAACAAGTTCATAAGAACAGGAGCAAGCAGGTAGAATTTAAAAACAAAAAAGTTCTGAAATAATCAGTAGGCAGAGGCAGAAGAATTTCTCTGTGTTTGAGGACAGCCTCATCTAAATAGTGAGTTCCAAGACAACCAGGGTTATATAGAGAAACCTGTCTCAAAAGAAACAAACAAAAAACCTTAAACCCAGCTCTGCAATAAATTCACTTACATATGGCAGCTTAATTGAAGAGAGCTCCACATAGTGACAAGAAATGATTCCATAGCTGTGATAAGTGCTGTCAACTTGCTAAAATCTAAAATCATGTGGACCTGTGCCTCCGAGCATGCCCATGGGGAACCGTCTTGATAACCATACCTGGGGCGCCACTGTGGTGGCGCCATTCTCTGACTGGGATCCTAGACTGAGTCAGTGGGGAAAGAGAAGTTTGGACTCATCACTCATCTCCGCTTCTTTACTGCAGATGCAACGTGACTCGCTAGCCTAGGCCCCTGCAGCTGTGACCTCCTCTACCACGATGGACCAATGGACCATAACTTTGGGTGATGGTGAGCTGAAGTGAACCCTTGCCCCGTTAAGGCTCTTTTGTTAGGGCATTCTGTGACAGCGACAGAATAGAAACTAAGACAGTGGCAAACAGTGAGAAAAATAAAAGTGGATCATTTCTCAACATGGGATTCAGAGGTGGGCTTTAAGTGTTTGGGAATTCAAATGTTGAGGGGCTGGAGAGACGGTTCAACTGCTAAGAGCAGGGGCTACACTTACAAAGGACCCAGGTTCGGTTCCCAGCACCCACATGGTGGCTTATAACTTCAACTCCAGTTTCAGAGGATCTGATCTCTTATGACCCCTGGAAGTACCAGGCAACATGTGGTGTACATGTATACTTACTTGCAGGCAAAATCCTCATATACATAAAATACAAAAAAAAAAACAAAACTCAATTTTTATGAAAAAATTCAAGTGTGAAAAATAATGTGAATTTTTTGTTGTTGTTGTTGTTTTTCATTTTTCAAGATAGGAGGGTTTCTCTGTGTAAATCTGACTCCCCTGGAACAACTCTGTAGACCAGGATGGCCTCAAACTCAGACATCTGCCTGCCTCTGCTTCCTGAGTGCTGGGATTAAAGGCGCGCACCACTTCCTCACCACCCCATCCCCCACTCCTGGCTAGTAATGTGAATTTTAAAGTAATCAAATGTGAAAGACTAGAACAAAGAAAATAAATCGATTAAAAAATTCTGGGGTTGGGGATTTAGCTCAGTGGTAAAGCGCTTGACTAGCAAGCGCAAGGCCCTGGGTTCGGTCCTCACCTCTGGGGAAAAAAAATTCCTACCACCTTGGACAATGATCTAATTAAAGAAAACTTTTTAAAAACTCTAATAGCTAAAATAGATCTTAAATTTCTCATCATACACATGAAAAAAGTCTGAAGTGAAAAATGTATTAACTAGCTTGATTTAATTATTATACAATGCAAAAAGCAAAACATATTACGCTTCATAAAGATGTATTTGTTAATAACATTATTTATTTGTATGTATATGAATGTTTACTTGTATGAAAGTGAACCACATGTATGCCTGGTGCCCCTCTGAGTCCAGAAGATGGTGTCAGATCCCCTGGAACTAGAGTTACAACAGATGGTTGTGGCATACCGTGTGGATTCTGGGAATCAAACCTGGGTCCTATGCAAGAGCAGCAAGTGCTCTTAACCACTAAACAATCTCGCCAATTAGTATCATTTTAATCCAGCAGAAGACGCCCCCACATGCTCATTTACAAGTTCTAAGTGACAGATTTAACTCTTATTCCTAGGCCCTGGGGCCTGCCAGCAAACTTGGCTTCACACTGAAAAGTACAAGGCCTGAAGGGGAGTCCCCAGAAACCTTTAGCCACAGGCTGCTTGTGTAGTTCACAGTCTCTATTAGTTACTCCTAATGCTGTCCCAAAAGCAGGCTGAGGAAGGAACGGTTTAATTTGGCTCACAGTCTGAGGGTGCAGAGCATCATGGTGGAGAAGGCAGGTGTTAGCTGGTCACATTCCAGTCACAGTCAGAGAGAGATGACTGGTGGTATTCACTCGGCTCACTTCCTCAATTTCATTCGAGACCACAGCCCATGGAGCCATGCTGCCCACATTCTGACTGGGTCTTCCCACCTTAGTTAACACAGTCTCTAAACTCCCTCACAGACATGCCTGCAAGTTTGTCTCGTAGAAGACTGGAGATAGCATCATGTTCACATGATCTGAGTGGTCCTCCAAACACCCTCAAACCATGAATTTTAAAGTGTTTCTGAATTGATGATGCCATCATTAAAGGCAGATGAAATGCTTTGAGTGAATTCCTAGACTTCCAAACCCACTGTAAAGCCAGGTTGTGGCGGCTCATGCCTGTAAACTCTCCACTCTGGAGGCTGACATAAAAGAATTACCATGAGTTTGAGGCCATCTTAGGATGTCTAGTAAGTTCCCAGCTAGCCTGGGCTACAGAATGAAACCCCACTCCCAAACAAAACATCTGAACTTGGGTGGCAAATGTCTTTAATCCCAGTGATGTATATGAAATGTCTATGAAAGAAAAATCTCTCCTATTCAATTGAAATTTCCGTGTAATGAAGGGTCTGAAGAAGGTACCTATGGTGCAGCAGGGAGAGATAGAATCGAGCCAAGAAACACAGGAGCTACCGTAGAAGAGCCCCAGAAGGCGAGGGCAGGAAGAATGTAGCAAGACATCACTTGAGGATTAACAACACTGAAGAATATAGAAACCCCGGACTCTCAGCTCCATTTTCCAAGAGTCTAAAAACTGCTTTTTTTTAAATGTATGTTTGTGTGTGCATATGCATGTGCACGTGGGTACACAGGTGTGCGGGGGTGTGCCTGCTTATGTGGCATGTGCACGTGGAGGCCAGAGGTCAGCGTCAGGCGTCATTCCTCAGGTGCCGTCCACCTTGATTTTTGAGACAAGGTCTCTCATTGGCCTGGAGCTTGTCAAGATCTGAACTGTCTGGACAGGGAGCCCCAAGGATACGCCTGTCTCTACCCCGACCCCAGTGCTGGTATTACAAGTGTGTACCACTGAGCACAGATCTCTTACACAATTCTAGGGATGGAAGTCAGGTCCTCACGCTTGTAAAGCAAGTACTTTACTGACTGACAGATCTCCTCATCCCTAACAACTCCTTCGAAGCAGTCTGTTCTTTGACTTAATAACTAGAAACTCGTGAGAACTGAGAAGCATTGATATGTAAGTGTTAGGACAGCAGAAGCCGAAGAACAGCTGAATTAAGTAGATTCAAAAATGCTGAAAACGGAAGAGGAAGAATCTTAATACTTGGCCCCGAATAAAAGAGTTAGCATATCCGCATGATCAGTAAGGGGAAGAGCTGCCGTGTTCTTAAAAATATAGGGCATGAGAAAACAACAGGATAAAGTCTTTTTTTTTTTAAGATTTATTTATTATGTACACAGAAGAGGGTGCCAGATCTCATTACAGATGGTTGTGAGCCACCATGTGGATGCTGGGAATTGAACTCAGGACCTCTGGAAGAGCAGTCGGTGCTCTTAACCTCTAAGCTATCTCTCCAGCCCAGGATAAATTCTTGAATGTGCTATAAGAAAGCAAGTGCCTACCTAGACTTGTACTTAGTGGAACTACTCAAAAATGTAAGATAGACTGCAGAAATTTGTTAATAAACATAAACATAGTACACCTACTGGGCTGGCCAGAACTTACAGAATGATGATGAGTCTGAGTGTTTGGAATTTATCCAAAGAATGTGTGGAGGTTTAATGTGACAGAGACACGTGCCCATCAGCGTTTCCTGCAGCACTATACATAATAACTGAGTTATGGAACCAACCTATGTGTGCAACAATGGAGGAATGGATGTTAAATGTGTGTGTATACACAATGGACTTTTTCTGTCACCAAGAACAAGGTTACATAGTTTTCTCAGGAAAAGGGATGCTTTATAGGAACTCCTATAAAGCAGCTAAGCCAGCCTCAGAAAGATAACATCAAATGATTCTTCTCCTTTGTGGTTCCTAATTTCATAGAGTACATAACCTCACAGATGTAAACATGCCATGAAAGTAGAAATGACTAGAAGAGTTAAGGACACTGTGGGGAGACAGTGAAGGAGAGTGGGGAGGGAGGGGACTGTGCGCAGTGTAACAGTACCAGATACAGTAGATACACACAGTGAAATGATGTTTAAATAATGCAGGACTATTTCAACATAGCACAGTGGTCAATACACTACACCATACTAATAACACAAAGTGGGGGTTGCCATGGTCATAGCAATGGTGCAGAAAAACCAAACATGTACTCATGTGTTTTTTTTTTTTTTTAAGACACTCAACAAAGTAGAAATACCTGGGAACTCCCCCCAACATACATTGGGTCCAATGTTATCCCCCAACTTGATATGTTGAAATCCTAACCTGCAAAGTAATGGTATTAGTAGATGGGGTGTTTGGGAGGTGGCTGTGTCATGAGATGGAAAAACTACAAAACACTGTTGTAGAGAGTAAATAGTAAATAAGACATCCTTTGTTCATGATTGGAAGGTTTGATGGTAAAATGACATTACCAACACAATCTGTAGATTCTTTAGGGATGCTGTGTAATCCCTACGCAAACCCCAGCGACCTTTTTTGCATAAATGAAAACCCTGTCCTAAAAATCCCTATGGAATTACAGAGATCCCTCAGGAGCCAAAACAACCTTGAGAAAGAACAGTCAGGGCTGGAGGGATGGCTCAGCGGTTAAGAGCACTGGCTGCTCTTAGAGAGGTCCTGAGTTCTCAGCAACCACATGGTGGCAGGCAGGGATATATGCAGACAGAACATTGTATGCATGATAGATAGATGATAGATAGATAGATAGATAGATAGATAGATAGATAGATAGATAGATAGATAGATAGACAAAAAATAAATAAAAAGAACAGTCAGAAGACCCATACTTTCTGATTTTAAAACTTTGTACAGAGCCAGGTGGTGGTGGTACACACCTTTAATCCCAGCACTCAGAGACTGGTGGATCTCTGTGAGTTTGAGATCAGCCTGGTCTACAGAGTGAGTTCCAGGACAGCCAGGGCTACACAGAGAAACCTTGTTTTGAAAAACCAAAAAGAAAAAGAAATACAGTGTACAAAACCACAGTACTCAAAAATAGTTGGGGTACCGGTTTAAGAATAGACCTCTAGAGTAGGATGGTGGTGGTGCACGCCTTTGATCCCAGCACTCAGGAGGCAGAAGCAGGCGGATCTCTGTGAGTTTTGAGGGCAGCCTGGTCTACAGAGCGAGTTCCAGGAAAGGTACAAAGCTACACAGAGAAACCCTGTCTCGAAAAAAAACAAAACAACAACAACAACCCCTCTTCGCCGGGCGGTGATGGCACATGCCTTTAATCCCAGCACTGAGGAGGCAGAGCCAGGTGGATCTCTGTGAGTTGGAGACCAGCCTGGTCTACAGAGCAAAATCCAAGACAGGTACTAAAACTACACAGAGAAACCCTGTCTCGAGGAAGGAAAAAAAAAGAGAGAGAAATTTGGAGAAAAAAAAGAATAATCTTCAACCAATGGTGCTGAGACAACTGGATAACCACATGTAAAGGAATGAAGTTGGGCCTTTTACTTCATATCATATTTAAAAATGAACTGGAGATAGAGTGAAAACCTAAACGTAAGAACTATTTAAGTTATGAAACTCTTTCCAGATTTAAAAGAGGCGAAGAATTAGGCTTGGGGAGATGGTTCAGTGGTTAACAACAGCACATACTGCTCTTGCAGAGGTCCCAAGTTTGATTCCTAGCATCCATATCACACGGCTCACAATGCCCTGTAACTCCAGATCCAGGGGGATCCAGCACCTCTGGCTTCTGCTGGCACCTGTGCTCATGCTCACACTCACAATTACACAAACACACAATTTTATACACACACATACACACACACCCCTTTTTAAAAATAGTAATAATAAATCTAAGCAAGAGAAAGGAGTGTAATGGTTAATTTATGCCGACTTGGCTAGGCTATGGAGCCCAGTTGTTTGGCCATATATTAGTCTAGAACATTGCTTTGACAGTAATTTTACATATGATTAACATTTAAAATCAGTACACTTTAAAGCAGATTGCCTTCCATACTGTGAGTGGGCATCACCCAATCAGCTGAAGGCTTTAAGAGCAGAGGCCAGAACTCCCTGAAGAGGAAAGAATCCTTCCACAAGACTCAAGTACACAAAAGTGTACCCATTTTTCTAGCCTGTCCTGTCCTGCAGAGTTTGGGCTTGGGACAATGACATTAACTCTTACCCAAGTTTGTCTATGAATTTCAGAGGAGCTATGAGAGCCTATTTCTTAACCTTAGTATATCCTCCTTTGGTGTGTGTGTCTGTGTGTCTGTGTCTGTGTGTGTGTTTGTGTGTGGTGTGGGTATGTGTGTGCATGTGTTGTGTATGGTATGTATGTGTGTGTGTGTGTGTGTGTGTGTGTGTGTGTGTGTGTGTGATAAAGAACAACCTGGTCTTTATTCCAGATTCTTAGTACAGAACTCCAAAAACCCTTGCAATTCCCTGAGTATTGAGGGTGTCTGTTACATTAATGAGATGGAAATTCAGATTTGCTTCTATTTTCTATTGAGGAAGCTGGAATAATCATCATTCTAAAATCTAATTAAGACTTGACCAGTCAATATATATATGCATAGATGTATAAATCACAAACAAAATATCAGCAAACTGAATCTAATGAATCTAATTAAAGTATTGGGACCAACATTACAAATGTGTTATATGTATCCTAGGAATTCACAGCTGGTTTATTATCTTACATTCTCATGCAACTCAGTACATTGATTGAACAAACAAGAAAAAATATATGACCATCTAAATAGAGGCAGGAAATATACTTAATATTTAGCACCCAGGATAAAGAGATTTAATTTAAAATTTTAGAAGATTTTTTTTGTTTTGTTTTGTTTTTTTTGCTTTTCGAGACAGGGTTTCTCTGTGTAGCTTTGCGCCTTTCCTGGAACTCACTTTGGAGACCAGGCTGGCCTTGAACTCACAGAGATCCGCCTGGCTCTGCCTCCCGAGTGCTGGGATTAAAGGCGTGCGCCACCACCGCCCGGCGATTTTTTTTTTTAATTAACACCAATTCTTGCTAAAACTTCCTTGATTTGGATGAGAATATTTGAAAAACCACAGAAAACATTATATATAACTGGTGAATTATTGAAATTTTTCCTTGACTTAAAAAAGAGACAGATGCCCACAACACATTGCTACTGAATATTGTACCGGAAGTCATAATAATAAATGAAGGCAAGGAGAACCAAAACATAAGGTTGGAAAAGAGGTAATAAAACTGTTGTTAGCCAGGCGGTGGTGGCGCACGCCTTTAATCCCAGCACTTGGGAGGCAGAGCCAGGCAGATTTTTGTGAGTTCGAGGCCAGCCTGGGCTACCAAGTGAGTTCCAGGAAAGGCACAAAGCTACACAGGGAAACCCTGTCTCGAAAAACCAAAAAAAAAAAAAAAAAAAAAAAAAAAAAAAAAAAACCTTAAAAAAAAAAACTGTTGTTATTTACACATGACATGATTTAGAGAATATTCCTACAGGAGGATAAAGTCAAAGTGATACACTTAGCAGGGCTCTCTAAGCAGCTCAGTATGGAAAGATCTGTTGTGTTCTCAGGTTTCGGCATCATTTGTATAAAATGATAATTACAAGGGGTGGTGGTAGTGCACATCTTTAATCCCAGCACTTGGAAGGCAGAGGCAAGTGGATCTCTGTGAGTTCAAGGCCAATCTCGTCTGCAAAGTGGGTTCCAGGGCAGCCAGGGCTACACAGGAAAACCCTATCTTGAAAAACAAAAAGTAATAAAAAAGAAAGAAAACAGTATTTATAATGTTATTTACAATATTATACCAAGCTTGAAGATGTAGTTCAGTGGTGGACTGATTGCCGAGAGCACAAGACCCTGGATTTGATCCCTAGCATTAAAAATAAGTAAGAAGATAGATATAGATGATAGATAGACAATAGACAGAAAGAGATGATGATGATGATAGATAGATAGATAGATAGATAGATAGATAGATAGATAGATAGACAGACATAGATGATGATGATGATGTTGATAGATAGATAGATAGATAGATAGATAGATAGATAGATAGATTAGATAGATAGATAGATAAAAATAAAATGCCATGCCAAATCACACATTATGTGCCCTCTGATGATTATCATTACCTATGAACTATGTCACCTCTCCCTACCAGAAAACAAATTCTGATAAATCTTAGAACCAACTTCCTCATGGTTCTAGTTCATGTTGAGTTACTGAAATAGAATACTTGTGATCAGCTCATTTATGAAGGAGAGAGGTTTAGTTGGCTTCATGGTTCTGGATGTCTAAGAGCCTAGTGCTAGCATGTCCTTAGCTTCGCGTGAGGTCTTTGTGTAGCTTCAACTCACAGCAGACAGGGCCAGAGGAGCAAGTGGATGTGTGTGGAAGACAAAAGGGGTCCCGTCTCCTGTGGCAGCTAACCCAGTCCTCAGAGAGTGAGGAGCCATGCCTGTGAGACCTTAGTCTGGAAAGAATGCATTAAACCCGCTTGAAGGTCACACTTTCCAACCCTGCTCCCCTGGCAAATGCATTTCTACATGAGTTCCGGATAAATCTCAACTCACTCACATGAAGTACGAGAGGCACCAGTTGTCAACTGACAACATGGAGGGGCATTATCATTTACCTGATTTCAGAATATTTTATACATGTGTACAATAAAATATAATCATACCCACCCCTCCCCACTCCAACTTCCCCCATACATACCCCACAATATATCCACCTCCCAACTTCATGCTTTCTTTTTTTATAACCCACTAAGTCCAATCAGTGTTGCCTAGATGTGTATGGCTATACCGCATGGGTATTTGATCAACAAAATGTTGATTGTGAAATCGAGAGAAATGACCCTTTTATCCAATACATAAATGAATAAAATAAAAGAGAGACTCTGTAGATTAGAATACAGAAACATATTGTTCAATCTCAACATTCAATATTGAGTTGGGCTAAATAATAATTTATGCCATTAAGTTTCTGCGTGACTATTGGAATTTAAATGCTGGCGGATATTTGAGGTATTAAGGAATTACTGAGATTTTATTGTTACATTTTTAGGTGTAATAATGATATTGTGATTAACCTGTTTTTCTTTTCTTTTTTTTTCTGTGTGGAGTGGGGCAGGATCTCAAAATAAACATACTAAAACATTTACCATGAAATTATTTCTGATTTGCTTCAAAAGGATGTAGCAAGGGTTAAGTGAAGTCTATGAAGATTTATCAGACCACCTTTTATTTTTTTCTCATACTACGGATTGAATGTGTGGCCTTGTTCAGACTAGGTAGGCTCATTTACCAATTCTGTGTGCCTTTGATTTGCCTTAATTATCCTTAATAAATTATCCTTAATAAAAATCACGGAAAGCCGGGCCAGTGGTGGCAAACACCTTCAATCCCAGCACTTGGGAGGGAGAAACGGGGATTTTTGTGAGTTCGAGGCCAGCCTGGTCTACAGGTAGAGTTCCAGGACATCCAGGATTACAGAAACAAACTGTGTCTTGAAAAATGGAACGGAAAAAAAAAACTAAAACAAACAAACAAAAAAAATCAAGGAAAAAATGGACAAGAGATGTCGCTCAGTGGTAGAGTGCTTTGCCTAGCATAAATAGTGACCTGAACTTGATCCTTACTAACACACACCTAACACACACACACACACACACACACACACACACACATACACACACAATGCACAAATGACTTGAATAGGCAGTTTACAAGAGAGAATTTCCAAATGACTAATAAACCTGAGACATTGCTCAGTGTTTAGTTATGGGGGTTGCACAGGAAATCACAATGCGATACCAACCACTCACTTGAATCACTAAAATAAGGTGGGTGTGCCAAGTCTGGGCAAGATGGCAGGACTGTGGGGGAGCCAGTCACTCATGGTCTGCTCACATGATCGAAAACTCAGAAGAGGCATGACCTACTAATGTTAAACACGTGCACCACGAACTCAAACAATTGTACTCCTGCTGGAAATAAAAATCCCACAGCAAAGTGTCACTTGATATTCTTTGTCTCGTCATATGATAATAAATCTTTCTTTATAAAACAAAGTCACTCTACCGTCTGTCTCCCATCCCGTGTGATGGACAATACCCACAGCACCCTTACCACATTCTTTTTCCCAAAGTTATGTCATATGAATGTGTCAATTCAACTCGAGCTCCTAGACAGCACTTTCTCAGCATCTAGTACATTCTGCCTCGGTGTCTATTTGATAATAGATCCTAAAGCTACCGTTACTAATACTTCCTTCTTTTCTCCTCCTCCTCCTCCTCCTCCTCCTCCTCTTCTTCCTTCTCCTCCTCCTCCTCTTCATTCTTCTCCTCCTTTCTTCTTCCCTCTTGCTCCTCTTGGTTTTTTTGAGACAGACTCTCCCTGTATAGTCCTGGCTGTCCTAGAACACACTATGTAGACCAGGCTGGCCTTGGACTCAGAGAGATCCTCCTGCCTCTCCCTCCCTAGTGTTGGTATTAAAGGTGTGCACCACCATGCCCATCCAAAGACAGAGGCAGGTAGATCTCTGTGAGTTCGAGGCCAGCCTGGTCTACAAAGCCAGTTCCAGGAAAGACGCAAAGCTACATGGAGAAACCTTATGTCAAAAAACCAGAGAGAGAGAGAGAGAGAGAGAGAGAGAGAGAGAGAGAGAGAGAGAGAGAGAGAGAAGCTGGGCAGTGTTGGCTCATGCCCTTAATCCCAGCACTTGGAAGGCAGAGGCAGGCAGATCTCTGTGAATTCAAGGCCAGCTTGGTATACAGAGTGAGTCAGGAGAGCCAGGGATACACAGAGGAACCTTGTCTTGGAAAACCAAAATAAGGAAGGAAAAAAATAAAAGAGGGAGCTCTCAATCAATGCTGTCTCAACCCCCCTCTCCCCTCCATCCAGTTCTTCCTAAGGCCCAGAGGATAGGCATTTAGACAAACCTATAGGGTTCCAGCATGGAGAGAGGTGAGTTTCGAGAGAAAGTGGCTATCACGTACCTCTTTCTTGGCTGCCACCTTTGTCTGGCTCTGATACCAAGAAAACAGCACCCATATTCCATAAACAAAGAAACCGAGTAGCGTAAGGCTGAGATCTGTCGGCAGGGGGAAAGCGAGCCCCCATATTAGGGACATTTCTCAAGCCTATGCCCCTCTCAACTACTGAGTGTCTGTCTCTAGACTGAGATTCCATGACATCACAATAGACAGTATCAGGTAAAGCCAGTGTACACTCAGGTCCCAGCTGATGCCCTTCCCTGTGGCTGACCTTGACCTTGGCTCTGAGCTCTAATAGCCAAAGCTCAGGGAAGAATCCATCTATGAATCTTCTAGGGTCCAGGCAGACAAACTCGTCACTAAGGAAGGAGTGGCGAGGTAAAGTTTCAAAGGTCTTCCAAAATGACTTGTTCTGACTCACATTTTCTTTGGAGCCGGTCACTGTCATAAACTGGGATTGGGTCTATGGCCATAAATTTCAAACTGCAGGTTAGAACACAGAGTCAAGTGGAATCTAAGAGAGCTGGGATAGTTGAAGTGGGAACTCTCAGGGACTTTGAGGCACCTGGTTTTCTAAGTTCACAGGTCTCCATATTGCCTAGTTGCTGTTGACCTGACAGACATCACACTAAGCAGTGGCCTTAGAGGATCTACAGTCTCACTGCCAAGTTTAGAGTATCATGGATCACCACACCATCTTATCAAGTCAACACAGTGCAAACAATACTGATGTGATCAATTCATGTGATCAAAATTATTCTTTTCATATAGGAACACTAATGAACCACTGACTGGTAGGCACCATTTCAGAAGACAAAGTCTCTCCCCCTCCACACACATAGTATTTTCTGTCTATAGGGTCAATGCAATTAATATTCTTGGGAAGCCCACTAAAAAAGAAATAGTTAAATAAATACGGTGTGCGTGCTTGATGAAGCACTGTGCAATTTCTACAAGGATTTTAATTATAAAGAACTCTGACTTGTACATTGAGCACATGCTATGTGGCAGGTGCTAGCTGTATACCAGCCTGGAGTCCTGGTGAAGAATTAGGAATGAGATATCCCTTCGGTTTCTTAAAACATTTATGTGCACTTTAACACGAACCTTTCAAGATTTGTTTTCATTGCTATTTTAAATATTGTGTATGTGTGTATGAGTGCAGGTTCCACAGTGGGGGGGCTAGAGGAGATCTGCAGTTTACAGATGTTTGTGAACCACACAATATGGGTGCTGGGTACTGAACTCAGTACCTCACCATTGTGCTGCCTCCAGCCCTGACAAGGACCTTTATAGGCCCTGTCATTTAGATATAATGTGTGTCCCTTAAGGGTTCATGGGTGAAATTTCATCCCATGGTGAAGCATCAGGAGAGTAGGAATTTAATTCAACTACAATGTTTATCATTTTATTTATTTCATATTTTCGAGGCAGGTCTCATGTAGCCCAGTCTGGTCTTCCATTTGCTATGTGGCCAAAGCTGGTCTTAAACTTCTTAATCCTATTGCCTCCATCATCCAAATGCTGGGAGGGCACATGAGCACCACTAGCCTGACTTCAACTGTGGTGTTTAAAAGTGGGGCCTTTCAGGGGCGATTAGGCAGAAAATTATGCAAGTGGAGCTCCCATGGTTGAAGACTGATAGCCTTAGAAGGGGGAAGAGGTAAAAAATGGATATCCATACACATAAACTCCCTGTCTTCTTGCCAGGTGACATCCTCCCTGTTCCACATCTGGACTCTACCAGCAAAGGGTCTGTCACCAGATGTGACCTGTCAACACTGCTTCAACTCAGAGCCAAAATAAAGTTCTTTTCTTGATCAAGTGGCCTAGTATGTCCGGAAAAGATATTCTTTGTGTCTTAAATATTTAACCACCTTGCTAGGGATGCACAGTGTTCTGCCCGAGTCATGAGCCCCCCAGAGACCATCAGGAGTCTGAGTTCATATGCAAAAGCAAAGAGCCTTTATTGCAAGCTCGAGCTTGGGTTTCCCATACATTCCAACGCAGTGGTTGGATCAGGGAGAGGATTGAGCTCCTTTATGGCAGGATTTTTAAGGAGCAAAGGATGGTGTAGGGGAATTCCAGATTAGGATGGGGGTGTAGTGTAGGAGAATTCTGGATTAGGATATAGGTTGGCCATGAGTGAGGTAACAAGTTTTGTCAAACAGTGATTGGTACTGGTGTTACTGCAAGGAAATCAGCAATCAATATACAAGTGATGTAAGCTATCCTTTATGTTCTAGAGCATTTAGTACTTGTTTGTCTTAATTCTGACTGGTCCCCGCAGGGTACAGTTCGTGGTTTTTCCTGCTTATTGTGATGGTGAGCCCTGCCCCAGTATTGTTAGTCTGCAGCCTGTCATGGCTCACTAATGTTAAATTAGGCCTCTTCACACTGCTCATCGGTAGTGCAAGTCTCTAGCATGCATGCAGTTGAGTTTAATTCATAGCATTACATAGAAAAGTTAGAATAGTTAAAACAGTCTGCATGTGCTCCAAAACAAGACATACTGTACAAGTGATATAAATACAGTTTCCATATGTCCATTTGGTCCACTTGCCTAGTGTCTATGGTTGCTTTCATGTCACTGTGTCACAATTAAGTGGCCGTGCTGGAGGAATAGATGGCAGCATAGTAAACCATATATATGCCTTTAGTAAATAGCTTTTCCCCCAGTGCTGAGAGTGTCAAGCCCAGGGCCTCACACATGGTGGTCAAGCGTCCTACTATTTAGCTACACCTACTAAATGCCTTTCTACAAATTACATTTATTATTTGTCTGGTTTTTCTTAAGATTTATTTATTGAATATGTATACAGTGTTCTACCTGCAGGCCAGAAGAGGGCACCAGATCTCATTACAGATGGTTGTGAGCCACCATGTGGTTGCTGGGATTTGAACTCGGGACCTCTGGAAGAACTGCCAGTGCTCTTAACCTCTGAGCCATCTCTCTAGCCTTGTTTGTCTGTTTCTTGTATGTGTGTGATGTGATGTGAGTGAGTGTGTGTGTGTGTGTGTGTGTGTGTGTGTGTGTACTTGCACTGTGGCCTACATATGGAGGTCAGAGGACAACTTGATAGTCAGCTCTCTTCTCTTCAAGTATATTTTTTTAGATTTAGATCTTTTTATGTGTACAAGTGTTTTGTCTGCATGTATGTGTGTGTACCACACGCCTGCCTGGTGCCAAAGGAGGTCAGAACAGGGCATCGGATCCCTGGAACTGGAGTTAGAGATGGTGAGCTGCCATGTGGGTGCTGGGAACTGAACCTGGGTCCTCTGCAAGAACAACAAGAGCTCTTAACCACGGAGCCAGCTCTCCATGCCTGTGCTCTCTCCCGAGATTCAAACTCAGGTCACCAGGCTTGGCAGCAAGCGCCTTTACCTGCTGAGCTATCTCACCAGCCCTGGGTGTCTTCTACAATGCACTATACACACTGATCAGTGTTAGATCAATCAAACATGTATTCTCTTACGCATAATCCAGGGCCCTTAGAATATTTAAATTCATTTAGCCTTCCCACACATGACATGCTATTATAATCAGCAATTCTGCTTTTGTTTTGTTTTGTTTGTTTGTTTGTTTTTTTGAAACAAAGTTTCTCTACATAGCCCTGGCCATACTGGAACTTACTCTGTAGACCAAGCTGACTATTCAAACTCAGTGATCCACCTGCCTCTGCATCCCAAGAGCTGGGATTAAAAGCATGCACCACCACTGGCTGGCAGGAATTCTATTTTTTTAATACACTTTTTATTTCGTAGTAATCACAAAAGCTGTAATAGTAGTAACTAAACCCCATTTACCCTTTCTCCTCTATCCTTAGCATCTTTTTTAAAATTTATTTTATGTGTATAGATATTTTGTCTGCATGAATGTCTGTGTACCACATGTGTGCCCAAGAGAGTCAGAAGAGGGCTTCAGATCCCCTGGAACTGGAGTTACAGACAGTTATGAGCCACCATGTGGGTGCTGGTACTCAGCCCAGGTCCTCTGCAAGAGCAGCTAGTGATCTTAACCACTGAGCCATCTCCCCAACCCCACTCTTTTGTTTTATTTTTGTTAGTTTGCTTGTTTTGGTTTTTGTTGTAGTTGTTGTTTGAGACAGGGTTTCTTTGTGTAACAGCTCTGGCTGTTCTGGGACTCGATCTGTAGACCAGGCTGGCCTCAAACAGAGATCTGCCTGCCTCTGCATCCCAAGTGCTAGGATTAAAGGCAAGTGCCACCACTGTCCAACCCCAGCTCCACTCTAAACATAAAGTTATAAAACTTTAGTACACTTATCAAGACCATGAGCTAAACCTTGGAGGTGGAGGCAGGAGTATCCAGATTCCAAGGTCATCCTTGGCTACACTGAAAATTCAAAGCCAGCTTGAGCTACATAAACCCTATCTCAAAAAATAAAAGCATTGGCACATTTACTATTAACTAAACTTCAGCCTTCATTTGGATCTCATATTATCCCACCAATGTTCAGGATCTAATCCATAGTACCATGTTGCTGAAGACTAAACCCAGAGTTCTCTAGTGCTCTACCACGAAGAAGAAGGAGGGGGGAGGAGGAGGAGGAAGAAGAAGAAGAAAAAAAAGGAGGAGGAAGAAGGAAAAAGAAGAAAGAAGGAAGAAGAGGAGGAGGAGGAAGAAGGAAGAAGAAAGAAGGAAGAAGAAGAGGAGGTGGAGGAAGAAGGACGAAGGAAGGAGGAGGAAGAAAGGAGAGGAAGGAAAAAGGAAGGAGGAAGAAAAGGAAGGAGGAGGAGGAAGAAGGAGGAAGAAGAAAGGAGGAAAAAGAAAGAAGGAAGGAGGAGGAAGAAGGAAGGAGGAGGAGGGGGAGGAAGGAAGAAGGAGGAGGAGAAGAAAGGAGAAGAGGAGGAGGAGAAGAAGAAATCTTTGAAGTTGAGTCTCTGTGATGTTCTCTTTATGCTTAGACTGAAATTATGTGTGTATGATGTGGTTGGAATGGAGAATACACAGCAGTGGCATGCTCTCCCTATTCTAGCATACCAAGAGGGATCTGTTATCAGTATGTCCTGCTAGCTAGTCTCAAATACTTTGTAGGGGAGTGCATGCCACATTTCTCTACTGGAAGTTATTTTCTTTTGTTCATACTTTGCTTCTAGAAGTGGCCAATCTATAAGTCTAACTCCTATCGGAGGTATGGGGCTGGCATGATTAAGTCCCATCTCCTGGAGGAATACTGTAACACAACACATATTTGAAATTCTTGAGTAAGAAAGATTTGTCTCCCTCTCCCCACATTCTATTTGTTCACTTATATTTACTGGTATAGATGCGTGTATATTTCTTTTGTACTTTGTGTTACGGCTCAATACTGTTGTCATTCATTTTGTTGCTCAAATTTTCCAGCTTTTGCTGTGAGACCCCTGGCTTTGTTAGTGGCAGCTGCAGTCTAGACCAGTGTTTCCAGGTTCTTGGCCTCTTATTCACCAGACTGAAATAAGGGGCTCACACAGATTTGCAAAGAAACACAAACTTTATTCAAGGCAAACTGATGGGACAGATTAGAAAGGAATATACAGTCAGGGTTGACAATAAGCGACAGAAATGAAGGTCTTCAAAGGCTCCAGTCACTGTTTGGGACTTCTTTTATAGGGTTCAAGAGAAGGGGGAGTTTGGTTGCTAAGGGGGATAGTTTGGATGGCTCTACTTTGATTGACAGATTAAGTTATATAACTATTTCTCTAGTGTGCATGCCCCATCCCATAATACATTTGATTTTAATCATATCCAAGCCCAATTATAAATATGTGTAGGGTGGCAAATAGATTTCCCTAAAAGTTCACTTTGAAGACAAAGTTTACCTTATTGTGCATCTACCCTAAACCAGTTCAGGCATATGTACTGAGAATACTTTTGAATAGACTCTGTCTATGTTTGATGATTGTTAAGGGGAGGAGAAACTTATTCCATAGTTCAGAGAGGGTGTGCATGCATCTCAGTGCAGGATAGGTGCATTATTTGGAGAGGAGCTGACACTTGTATTGTATGTGTGGGTAAATGTCTCCGATTTCAAGCACATTGTTAGCAGAGGGGTGTGTGTATAGCCCAAACCAAGTGGAGTCCCAGGTTGCTAAACTACCAATTATGCTTGCCTGCTTCATTCAGCAGTCTGGGGAACTCTGGGTTCTGAGAAGTGGGGTGAGGTAAGAATTATATATCATTAAAAAAAATTAGAGCCAGTTAATTAATTAAAAAGAAGCATTGAATTCCTCCTGACATTCCCCAATACTCCCCCCCCCCCCCACACACACACAGTGGTTATTTCTTCCAAGGCTATCTTGTGGTTAACTGCTGGCCTGAGCTGCCTCCTGGGTCTGGAATGGCACTTCCCACTTCAGGTGTCAGGCCGCAGGGGCCATGCCCAGTCCTAGTCCTTGCTCCTGCAGCTTCCTTTTTCTCCCAGCAGTAAAAGAGGAAGGACAACATCTGCCATGTTGTCAGTTCATCAATTCACAGAAACATGAACGGACATCAAAGGAAAGTGGTCCTGGAACAGTGGGAGTCAGCAATGCTGCACACGACACTTTGGGAGATGTTGTTTACTGTATCGGCTGCCTCAAGGTGGGACAAAAAAACAAAGAGCTGAGTTTGGTGCTTTGGAATGGGGGAAGGCTGCGAACCAAGTTCACTATCCTGTTAGGAGAGGTGACGGACGCCAATGAAATGCTCCAAGAAAATCCGGGGCTTGTCCAAAGATCTTGTCATGAAGATGATTGGCTAGTAAAGATGAGTGACCCTTTAGAGTTGGACGAATTAACAGTGAAGAGGCATATGAGAAATATGTGAAGTCCATGAGGAGTGAACATGGCACCTTCTACTTCCATCCCCAAATAAAAGTGGGAAGTCACCTGCAATAGCATGGGTGTCTTAAATTAGAGAAGTCCTGAAATAATTTTTAGCAATACCAATGGATAAGATACTATTCTCAACAGTGCTACTGAAGAAAGTCCCCAACTCCCCAGTGGATGCAGATAAACATAATGTACATATTTCTGTAAGACCCTAGACTAGAGGCTAAGCCCTGGTGTGTAGAATTCATGAGATTATCTACGGTTAAAAGTTATGAGGTAGGCTGGAGAGATGGCTCAGTGGTTAAGAGCACTGGCTGCTCTTCCAGAGGTCCTGAGTTCAACTTCCAGCAACCACATGGAGGCTCACAACCATCTGTAGTGGGATCCGATGCCCTCTTCTGAAATAAAGGTGTACTCATATACATAAAATAAATAAATTTAAAAAAATGCCAGGCAGTCGTGTCGCACTCCTTTAATCCCGGCATTAGGGAGGCAGAGGCAGGGGGATCTCTGTGAGTTCAACGCCAGCCTGTGCTACAGAGTGAGTTCCAGGAAAGGCGCAAAGCTACCCAGAGAAACCCTGTCTTGAAAAACGGGGAAAAAAAAAAAAAAAGGTATGAGGCTGGGTTTGATGAGGAACCATCCTTTAATCCCAACATTCCAACAGGCAGATCTCTGTTACTTTGAGGCTAGCCTTGTCTACATAGCAAATTCCAGGCCAGCAAGAGTTATGTGGTGAGACCCTACCAAAAAAATGGTGACTTATTTCAGGATAACAATGTTGTCTCATATAATAACTCACCCAGATCTATCCCTGAATCTTTTTTGTTTTACTGTTTTGTCGAGACAGGGTTTCTCTTTGTAGCCCTGGATGTCCTCAAACTCACTCTGTAGACCAGCCTGGCTTCGAACTCACAAGAGATCTGCCTGCCTCTGCCTTCCAAGTGCTGAGATGAGTGTGCCACCACCGCCTAGCTACTCTTGGATCTTGGTCAAAAGACTTAATGTTTCTTCTCGTTAGAAATGCCTGGGAGCACAGGGAAGTGTTGTACAATGTCAGATGAAGGACAGTACTGTCTTCATTTCACCTTGAGCTGCATTGGCTGCTGTTGTTTTTCCACAGTGAATCTTTGCAGCTTTGTGAAAAACAAACAAAACATTAATGAGAGAGAGAGAGAGAGAGAGAGAGAGAGAGAGAGAGAGAGAGAGAGAGAGAGAGCGCCAGCCAGCAAACTCTGCTCAGCGGCTGCCACACTGTCAGGAGGATATATTTCTTTCCCTTTTCCCACTTCACCAAAGTGTTCTGGGTTCTAGAGACTGGCCTGCAAAAATTTCCAGGTCCTTGACCTCTGCCAGGTTTACGTGATGGCCTCCCGCTTCTTAAAGAAATGGTTTATCTTATGCGTGTAAATGTTTGCCGGCAGGTGTGGATGTACCACTTGCATGCCTGGTGCCTACAAGTCCAGAGGAGGACAACCGACCGTCTGGAGTGACAGGTGGTGCTGAGCCACCTGATGTGGGTGCCGCGAACAGAACTTTGTCCTCGGTTGAGCCATCTCTCCAGGCGACCTGCCACTGCCCCCTTTGAGATAGGGGAACACTCTTGGAGGAGGCCAGTTTGGAACTCACAGTGCAGCTCAGGCTGGCCTCGAAACTGCAGCGATCCTTCTGCCTCAGTCTCCTCAGTGCTGCGAGGACACTTCCGGCTCGGTTTTCTTGCACTTTCAGTCATCCGAAGGATAGCCTACGCTGAGGCGGCTCGAGCCTGGGGCTCATGGGCTCCACTTACGGGGTCAGGAACCTCTAGGGCCTACGCCTATCTGCTTGGAGAAAAGGTTCTGCGTGTTCACCTCCAAGGACTTGCTTCTGCCTCAGACAGTCGAGTGTTTGCACGCAGAACCTGCTTCCATCCTCGGTCTCCCCTAGAGACACCTCCTAGTCACCAGGACCGAGGCCGACCCATCTCCACCTATCCCCAAGCCCCTGATGATGCCAGCCGCGATCCAATCCTCTGCGCATGCTCACACCTGAGTCTCCGATTGGTCGCTTAGGAGCGTGGGGATGTTTTCCCAGGATGCTCTGCGCTGCTGTCATGGCTGCTCCCGTGTACCTGTATCCTCACAGGGGACGCTAGTCCTGTGGGTGTCTTGACGGTACCCGTGGCCACCAGACGCCGGCGACCTTTGGTCCCTGCTCCTTTCGCTTCCTCCTCCCCCGAGGGGCCCTCGCGGGACCCCGAATTGGGTCCAGTGATGCCGGGGGTGACGTGGACTCCGGAGCGGGCACTTCTGAGGGGCTTCTCCACGAAGGCGGAGCGGCTGTTGTGCAAGCAGGAGGGGCGCTGTGGCTCAGGTGGGAGAGAGCTGTGAGGACAGGGATGCCAGCCCTGGGTACAGAGGAGGGGTCAGCAGGGGGGAAGTTTTGTTCGATGGTCTGAGATCTGGTGCTCTGGGAAAGTTCCCTAGAGACAGACTTGAGCTGATTTTCTTCATTTAGGACTGACATGTAAAAGAAAGTTCGTCAGGGGGAAAAAATATCGCGGTTGTAAAAGTATTGAGGCAGGTATGAGCTGGGGAATATGAGGGAATCATGAGAGCACCTGTGTGTTTGGATTGGCCTCCTGGGAGAGAATATTGAAGGTAGGACCTCGGCAAGGGAAACTTCTGTGTCGGTTGGAATCTTTGTGAATTTCACAAAGAAGGGTACTACACCTATTATTACTATTACTATGATTATTATTATTATTTCTGTGTGACCTCCACTTTGCTGCTCATAGTCATTGTAGGTATCCTACATTTCTAGGAGGGGTGGTGTTGGTAGAGTGAGAAGGATTTGCTCAAGACTTAGCGATTCCTGTATAGCCAGCATTCTGTTTATACCGTTTTGTATATTAAAATATTTATGTAATGGATTATCATTTACACTTAAATTCTGTTGGCTTGCTAGCCTGACTTTATATATATATTACAGATATTGGAGTTTTCTTAGACTTGCTGTTGGAAGGGAGCTATGAAGCCATGTTCTTACATTCATTGACACGAAATATATTCAACTTCACAATGATGGCTGGAGAAAAGATTGACAGCTACCTGGAGAAGCAGATAGTAAATTTCCTGGATTGCTCTACGGATTTGGAGGAAATTGAAAGGTAGAATTAAATATTTGAAATTTCCACAGAGAAACACTCTTGTGCAGAGGGCTGGAGAGATGGTTCAGTGATTAAGAATACTTACTACTGTTTCAGAGGACTCAGGTCCATTTCCCAGAACCTGCATGGTGGCTCACAACTGTGCAACTCCAATTCCTTAATACCTCAAATACTCCCCAGCATTTAAATTCCAATAGTCATGCAGAAACTTAATGGCATAAATTATTATTTAGCCCAACTCAATATTGAATGTTGAGATTGAACAATATGTTTCTGTATTCTAATCTACAGAGTCTCTCTTTTATTAGTTTCATTCATGTATTGGATATAAGGGTCATTTCTCTCGATTTCACAATCAGCATTTTGTTGATCAAATACCCATGCTGTGTAGCCATACACATCTAGGCAACACTAATTGGACTTAGTGGGTTATAAAAAAGAAAGCATGAAGTTGGGAGGTGGGTATATTGTGGGGTATGTATGGGGGAAGTTGGAGTGGGGAGGGGTGGGTATGATTATATTTTATTGTACACATGTATAAAATATTCTGAAGTCAGGAAAAATCATAATGCCCCTCCATGTTGTCAGTTGACAACTGGTGCCTCTCATACTTCATGTGAGTGAGTTGAGATTTATCCAGAACTCATGTAGAAATGCATTTGCCAGGGGAGCAGGGTTGGAAAGTGTGACCTTCAAGCGGGTTTAATGCATTCTTTCTAAACTAAGGTCTCACAGGCATGGCTCCTCACTCTCTGAGGACTGGGTTAGCTGCCACAGGAGACGGGACCCCTTTTGTCTTCCACACACATCTACTTGCTCCTCTGCCTCTGTTGTGAGTTGAAGCTATGCAAAGACCTCATGCGAAGCTAAGGACATGCTAGCACTAGGCTCTTAGACATCCTCATGTGAAGGGAAGGACATGCTAGCTCTAGGTTCTTAGACATCCTCACATGAAGCTAAGGACATGCTAGCACTAGGCTCTTAGACATCCTCACATGAAGCTAAGGACATGGTAGCACTAGGCTCTTAGACATCCTCACATGAAGCTAAGGACATAGTAGCACTAGGCTCTTAGACATCCTCATGTGAAGAGAAGGACATGCTAGCACTAGGCTCTTAGACATCCTCATGTGAAGGGAAGGACATGCTAGCTCTAGGCTCTTAGACATCCTCATGTGAAGGGTAGGACATGCTAGCTCTAGGCTCTTAGATATCCGGAACCATGAAGCCAATAAACCTTTCTCCTTCATTAGTGAGCTGATCACAAGTATTCTATTTCAGCAGCTCAACATGAACTAGAACCATGAGGAAGTTGGTTCTAAGATTTCTCGGAATTTGTTTTCTGGTAGGGAGAGGTGACATAGTTCATAGGTAATTATAATCATCAGGAGGTACATAATGTGTGATTTGGCTAGGCATTTTATTTTTATCTATCTGTATCTATCATCTATCATTTATTTATTTACTTATTTTTAGTGCTAAGGATCAAATCCAGGGTCTTGTGCTCTTGGCAAGCAGTCCACCACCGAACTACATCCCCAGGCCTGGTATGATATTGTAAATAATATACTGTTTTCTTTCTTTCTTTCTTTCTTTCTTTCTTTCTTTCTTTCTTTCTTTCTTTTTCTTTCTTTCTTTCTTTCTTTTCTCTCTCTCTCTCTCTCTCTCTCTTTCTTTCTTTCCTTTTTTGAGGCAGGGTTTCCCTGTGTAGCCCTGGATGCCCTGGAAACCACTTTGTAAACGAGGCTGGCCTTGCACTCACAGAGATCCACTTGCCTCTGCCAAATACTAGGATTAAAGATGTGCACCACCACCACCCTTTGTGAATACCATTTTATAAATGATGCTGAAACCTGAAAAATGCCGAAACCTGAAAATACAACAGATCTTTCCGTATTGAACTGCTTAGAGAACCCTGCTAAGTGTATCACTTTGAAAGTATTCTCCTGTAGGAATATTCTCTAAATCATGTCATGTGTAAATAACACAGTTTTATTACCTCTTTTCCAATCCTTATGTCTTGGTTCTCCTTTTTTCATTTATGATTATGACTTCAAGTACAATATTCAGTAGCAAAGTGTTGTGGGCATCTGTCTTTCTATTTAAAGTCAAGGAAATTTTTCAATAATTCACCAATTATGTATAACATTTTCTGTGGTTTTTCAAATATTCCTTTCCAAATTAAGGAAGTTTTAGCAAGAATTGGTGTTAATTAAAAAAAAATCTTCTAAAATTTTAAGTTAAATCTCTTTATACTGAATGCTAAATATTAAGTATATTTCCTGCCTCTATTTAGATGTCATATATTTTTTCTTGTTCATTCAATCAATGTACTGAGTTGCATAAGAATGTAAGATAATAAGCCAACTATGAATTCCTAGGATACGTATAACACATTTGTAATGTTGGTCCCAATACTTTAATTAGATTCATTAGATTCAGTTTGCTGATATTTTGTTTGGGATTTATGCATCTATGCATAAATATATTGACTGGTCAGGTTTTAATTAGATTTTAGAATGATGATTGTTCTAGATTTCTCAATTAAAAATAGAAGCAAATTCAAATTTCCATCTCATTAATGTAACAGATGCCTTCAACACTCATGGAGTTACAAGGGTTTTTGGAGTTCTATACTAAGAATCTGGAACAAAGACCAGATTGTTCTTTGTCACACATACATACCCCACACACATAACACATGCACTCACATACCCCCCCCACATACCCACACCACACACACTGACACACAGACACACACACACAGACACACACACACACAGACACACACACACACACACACACACCTCTCCAAAGGAGGAGATACTAAGGTTAAGAAATAGGCTCTTATAGCTCCTCTGAAATTCATAGACAAACTTGGGTAAGAGTTAATGTCATTGTCCCGAGCCTAAAATCTTCAGGACAGGACAGGCTAGAAAAATGGGTACACTTTTGTGTGCTTCAGTCTTGTGGAAGTTCTGGTCTCTGCTTTTAAAGCCTTCAGCTGATTGGGTGATGCCCACTTCCACAGTATGGAAGGCAATCTGCTTTAAAGTGTATTGATTTTGAATGTTAATCAAAAGTAAAATTACTGTCAAAGAAATGTTCTAGACTAATATATGACCAAAGAACTGGGCTCCATAGCCTAGCCAAGTTGGCATAAAATTAACCATTACACTCTTTTCTCTTGCTTAGATTTATTATTATTATTTTTAAAAAGTTGTGTGTATATATAAAATTGTGTTTGTGTAATTGTGAGTGTGATGTGTGTGTATAAAACTGTGTGTTTGTGTAATTGTGAGTGTGAGCATGAGCACAGGTGCCAGCAGAAGCCAGAGGTGCTGGATCCCCCTGGAGCTGGAGTTACAGGGGATTGTGAGCCGTGTGATATGGATGCTAGGAATCAAACTTGGGACCTCTGCAAGAGTAGTATGTGCTGTTGTTAACTGCTGAACCATCTCCCCAAGCCTAATTCTTCACCTCTTTTTTATCTGGAAAGAGTTTTATAACTTAAATAGTTCTTACATTTAGGTTTTTGCTCCATCATGCATGTAGGTGCATGCATGTACAAATGGCATGCAAGTGGAGGTGAGCACAACTTGTGGAAAATGCTTTTTACCTTTTCCTTTGTGGACTCCAGAGATGGGACTCATGTCATCGGAATTGGTGTCAAACACTTGTGCCCACAGAGCCATCTTGCTGATCCCTTAGGATATGTAATCCATTATTCACAAATAAACAAATGAGATGGTAATTAATGATATGGTTGCGGACCACAACAGTGTTGATACCTGATATAAACCATATCGATATCCCCTAGGTAGGATGAGATGTGTTGTCAATAAATTGCTCAAACTAGAACATAAACCTGACTTGGTTTCTTTTTGTTTGTTTCTCTAGGCTTCCAAGCAACAAAATCTAAAACAGATCCAGAAACTCACAGGTCAGAATGATTCTCTCCTTATCGGTCAGCTCAAGGCTGATGACGGATCAACTGTGGACCTGCTTTAGGACTCTTTCCACTTGAAGTGGAAGAAAGTTGAAAAAGAGGGTGTGCCTGGAGAGTACACCCATTTCTCCGACATCTTTACTTCCAAAGTCAGTCAGACAGCTGCATCCTCCATTGTTTCCTTTCCCCGGGCTTCTCTGTCCCTACATCTTCATGTAGAGCCCAAAGTATGGGAGAGGAGGATGGACACAGCCACAGACAGCATAAAGGTCACTCCACTGGCATTGCTTCAGGTTATGGACTCAGTGGGAATAATCCCAGAGTCACAGTCGGAGCTGATAGACTCTGTGGGCTTTTCCCCACAGCCGCCAAATCAAGCAGAAACAGTGAGTGTAACTCCTCAGCCATCGAGTCAAGTAATTGAACCAATGAAAGTAACCGGTCCTCAGCATCAAACGACGAAATTAAAGAGCATGGCCTCAAGACTGAGTCAAGTCACAGATGACATGAAGGTAACTCCTGTAGATTGTTTCCCGCCATGGATTCCATGGGGATGATTGACAAATTAAGTCCACATGGCATAGGACCAGGAGGAATAGCCCTAAAGCCACAATACCAAGTCATGCAATCAGTGAAGACAGATACACCGCATAACTATCAAGCCATAAGACCAGGAAGTATGAGTCAGGGGCCAGAGCAGACAGTTGTGGAAGCTGTGGAAATGATTTCCCAGTCTCAGCATAAGGACATGGGAACACTGACCATGACCTTGGGGTCACAGAATCAAGCCACAAAACACACCAGGATTACTCCCAGTCCAGTACATCAAAATGCAATGGAAATTAGCTCAAGTGCACTGCCTGAAGCCATTGATGATACAAAAGTGTCTCCAGTGGCAAAACAAGCCATGGATGTCATGCAGATATTTCCACTAGGACAGCCACATATTACTAAATCTAGGGCTTTGATCCGAGGCTCACAGCCTCCAGCTGAAAATTTGACCCCAGTGTCAGCTCAACCAGATGTTCCAACTACTACTGTCCCAGCAGGAACTGTAGAATCTAGAAGCGTACCTCCACAGCCACCATCTAAAGTCCTGGAACTGTCAGGAATGATTGATGACCTACTACCATCAGGTTAATCCCTGCATGCTCTAAAGGTGACCGCACTAGTCCAGGCATCTCCGACGGGAATGATCACACCACTACAAATTGTAGAGCCTCAAATCAAAGAGTCTCTGCAATTGCCTTCTCGGTTACAGGGTCAATGTGAAGACTCTGTGGGGACTACGCCACAACCTCAAGGCACAGGGTGTGTGTCATTGACTCCAGGATTGTCTCATCAGGTCATGGACCCTTCAGAGTTTACCCCATGGCACCAAGACTTAAACTATTCGGAGGTAAGCCCAAGGCAAAGTCACAACATGACAGAAACTATGGGGTTGAACTGGCCACAAGTGAAGGATCCTATAGAGACGCCACAGTCACATTATCAAATAATGGAATCTGTGAGAACAATCCCAGCACCACCAGATCAAGGTGCAGTACCTATAGGAAGGGGCCAAAAGCATCACGTTCCAGAAGCTGAAGTAGTGTCAGTCATACCACTGCTTCAGGAAATGGAATATTTCGGGGGGAGCACAATCCCACAGCCTAAGGTGAGGGATTCAATGGACTTTCCCCCAGAACTAAAGAATGTAAAATCTGAACACCTAATCCCCGATCCAAGATTGCAAAGTATGAAATCTGTAGCCATAACCACAGATTTAGTCCCAGAAATGGAAAAATATGGACCACCAACCTCAACAGTGTATCTACAGATTTGGCCCCAGAACTGCATCAGCAGAATATGCATTCTGAGGAATTAACCCCCATTCCACAACTGCAAAGTGAGACATCTGTGTCATCGGCCCCTGATGTGAAATCTGGCCAACTGACAGATGATCAACAACTCCAAAACATAAAGTCTTCTGGGTAGGCCCCAGGTCCACAGTTGTAAAGTAATAAATCAGTACATTTCATCGATGGTTCCCAGTCTCAAGGTATGGAAGACTTTCAGCCCTATAACAGGAGTTACAAGTGTAACAGTAACGCCTGCATTATTGTTACCCATTCACCAGGTCCGAGCGAGGGGCTGTGGATTAAAAAATAAGAGACAAGAGACAGCGAGTCATTTGCCAGGGCTGAATGCCGAATGTCATTTATTGAAAGAGGGAGGAAACCTTAAATACAGGCTTACAGCACAATGGCGGATCCCCGGAGGGCAGAAGTTCCCTACATTTTTGCATCTAAGCTGTTTACACCAAATGCAGGATACAGGAACAAAGAACCTCTGGTTGATCAGTTAGGTGAGAAGGAAACCGGCAGAGAATCTGAATAGGGAGGACATCTGGTCAAGGTCGACAAGCAAGGCAACGGCTTTACTGAATATGGGAGGAGACCAGGGCCCTACAACAAGGAGATATAAAAATGGTGGAGTTGACTCTAAACCATCACTTGAAGGTAGAAAATCTGTGAACTTGGTCCCAGAACCATGTTCACAAAGCACTGGCTCTGACAAGATAGCCCCTGTACCATTGCTTGAGGATACAAAGACCCCATTGGTAGAAGGTAGGAGTCTAATTCCTGAGGCACTGGTGGAGAGTATGGAAGTTGAACTGATCCCAAGCACACACTTTTATGTAACAAAATCTTTAGAAGCGACCCCCAAACCAAGTTATCATTTCCTAGAACCTGAAGGACTGACCCTGCAGCATCCAGCCTCAGAAGCAAGGGTGACCTCATCCTTGCCATCAGATGGACGAGTCTGCTCTGCTGACACAATCATCATTAAGGATGACTCCAGCACCATTGAGCCAGACCTCAGAATCTGTGGAGATGAGCTCACCACCACTCCAAAATACTCTTGAACCTGAGACCCAAGTTGTAAAAGAGATGGAAGAGACTCCAGAATCAGGAAGTGCAATTAAAGATACTCTGGATTTGCTACTAGATTCAGAAGTGCAAACTATGACCTCAGGAGTGATGGCCCCAGAGCCACAGCCCACAGATGTGAAGTTTGTTCATGTGACTCTAGAACCGTGTTCAGAAGTTACTAACCCATCGGAAATAACTCTGAGACAAGAATATGAAGACACAGAGACCTTCAGATTAACATTGTCTAAAGTCAATGATACCCAGGGGACCATTGTAGACCCATATTCAGAGATGGGATCTCTAGAGTTGAGTCTAGAACCAGGAGTGCAAGGTGTGAAGTCAGAGTCCCTGGCCCAAAATTTGAAATCTGCAGAAGTAATTGTTGAACATCCTGTACTAGTTGTAGAACCTACAGAGCTAACTATAGGACCCAAAACACATATTAAAGATGTGATCCCAGGGCTACAGCTCCACGAAGTAATGTCTAGGCAAATGGATAGAGAATCACAGTTGCAAAATAAGAAATCTGTAAATGTAATGCAACAGTCACCTATAGGAGAGGTAGGTCCTGAAAAGACAAAACGAGAGCCAAAGGAGCTGATTTAGGGGACACAGCCCCCAAATGTGAAATCTGTGGATTTAAATCTAGACCCACAGCAGCTAAATATCAAATCGGAATTGATCCTAGGGCCACAACTGCAAAGTGTCCAGTTTCCAAAGTTATATCAAGGGCTACTTCTTCAAGGGGAAAACCCAGTAAATTTCATCTCAGGCCCCCCACATTATGGTGTGAAATCTGATGATGAAACATCACGTTCCCCAGGGCCAGAAATCAGATCATCAGAATTTCTCTTGGGGCCAAAGCCTTCAGAACAACAGCCACAGCCATAAGCACAACCTGTGAAGTTGGTGCTCGCAAACGTAAGACCATGATTGCAACATGTGAGATTCTCTCATCCCATCCCAGAGCCCAAGCACCAAGTTTGCAAATGTGTACAATTTATGCCAGGTATTCAGCTTTAAGATAGGAGGCCTCAGGGATTGATGCCAGAATCGTTTTTGCCATTAAGCCAAGAGACACAGGTTGAAGATAAGAAGCTCGTGCTGCCTCTGGAAGTATCAGAGTTTTGCAGCATGAAACGCCCAATCCCAGACTCTGAACTACAATATCCAAGCGTGATAGCTAAGCAGGTCAATCCAGGACTGTGGCACCAAGATACCAAATTTTCTGAGTTGGCTTCTAGAATGAAACATCAAGGGGTAAAATTTGGGAAGCAAATTTTGTCTCATGGTATGAGTCCTATGGCTCCAGAGTTAGGGATACATGATCCCAAATCAGCAAAGGCGACTCCAGGGCTACAAGATACAAGGCAGGTGAGTTTTAACTCGGGGCCATGGCTGCAGGATGTCAAATGTTTCGATGTAATTCCAGGAACTCAACCTCAAGGTGTGAAGACTTCAGAGTTAAACTCAGGGCCACAGTTAGAGTGTGTAAAAATATTTGAGTTGACCACACAGCCAGAGAGGCAAGGGATGAAGCCAGAGTTAATAGCACAAGAGCCACTCTTTCAAGATATAAAATATGTCACAGGGAATCAAATACCAAGCTTTGAAGAAAAAGTGTCTTATAAACTAGCATCTGAGCCACACATACCGAATGCAGAATCAATGAAATTGACTCCTGGGAAACACTTAGCAGGTGCAGATCATTCTGAGTTGATCAGAAGACCACAGGCACAAGGTGTAGAATCTTCTGAATTGATCCACAACATTTGTGACGTATAACCTGTGAAGAAGATCACAGCCTCAAAGCAAGAAGAGTTAACGCCAGGGCTACATTTGGAAGACATGAAATATATGGAGTTAAGGTCAAAGTCAGAGCTGGGGAAAGTCAAATCTATGCTGTCAACTCTGGGGATATAAGCAGAAGATAAGGAACTTGAGGAACTGCCTCTGGGTTCCTGCTGTGGGATGTTCTGTATGGCAAATGTGTTGCTAATTAGTCAATAAATAAAACACTGATTGGCCATTGGCTAGGCAAGAAGTATAGGCGGGACAAGAAAGAGAATAAAGCTGGGAAGTGGAAGGCTGAGTCAGAGAGACACTGCCAGCCGCCAAGATGACAAACAGCATATGAAGATGTCGGTAAGCCACGAGCCATGTGGCAAGGTACAGATTAATGGAAATGGATTAATTTAAGCTGTAAGAACAGTTAGCAAGAAGCATGCCACGGCCATACAGTTTGTAACCAATATAAGTCTCTGTGTTTACTTGGTCGGGTCTGAGCGGCTGTGGGACTGGCAGGTGAGAGAGATTTGCCCTGACTGTGGGCCAGGCAGGAAAACTTAAGCTACAGGTTCCAACTCGAAAGGTTTAAAATCTGAGTTACCACCTTCAGGATCACAGTTAGAAGACAGGAAATCTGCATTCTTAACTCTACAACAGTGTCTAGAGGGGATAAAATCTACATTGATATCCCCAAGAAGTTCCCAGTCAGATGGTATGAAATCTGTGAAGTTGAACTTAGGTTCAAGAATGCAAGATTTCAAAACTGTGGTTGGCCCGTGATGCACATGTTCAAAATGTAAATGTCTTGGGCATAAAACTTGAACCAAAGAAGCAAGGGGAGAGTCCCATGACTTTTGTACCAGGAATGCTGTTTCAAGATAAGCCTATGGAGGTGTTGCAAGAGCCTCATCTACAAGATGTAAAACCCAAGGAACTGACTTCATAGCTACAAATGCAAGAGAGCAAACATGTGATTATCTCATTTCTGAAGCAGCAAAGTCTAAAACTTCCGAATATAGCATATTCATATAACATAAGGGATCCAAAGGGTAAAATTTGTGGATGTAGTTTCAACACAACAGTGTCAGGGGATGGCACCCATGGATTTAACTCTTGAGTCTGGACAGGATCACCAGATAAGCTCAGCAGAGTGGACAGGTGGGCTGTTCGACCGGCTGAACAGTTTGAGTTGGAAGATATGTTGTCTATGGGGTCAGATCCAGAACCCAAACCTGAGGATAGAAAACCCATAGAGCTCATCTCTAAACTACAATATAAAGATGCACCCTCATTTGAATTGGCTTCTGAAGCAGTTTTTCATAATGTAAAAGCTCAGGAGGTCAATGTGAGCCACAGGTGCCAAGTATGATTCCTTGCCCATTGACTCCAGGATCACAGGTGTACCAAGTGAAAGCCTTCAAGCCAATGTTAGAGCCACTGCTTCAAGATGGGAAAACTGTGGCACTAAATACTGAACCACAAATTGGAGGTACAAAATCTGTGCAGTGGATTCCAGTATCTGAGTTTCAAAGGGAGAAATGTATAGGGTCAAACTTTAGGTTACAGTCTCAGAGTGCCAGCCCTACAGAATTGAAGCCGTCTACACAACGGAGAGGTGTGAGGTCATCTGAGTTGACTGTCAGGTCAAAAATTCAAGGAGAAAACTCCAGAGAGTTTCATCTTGAGTCACAGTTACAGCAAGTAAAAACCTCTCCGTTAGCACTAGGGCTACACAAAACAAAAACTTTGAACTTCTGAGCCACAGCCTCAAGGGATCAAAATGGTGTGAAATTTTTAGGATTAAATCGTGAGCCACCATCTCCAAGTGTCAAATCTACAGAACGGAAACCATCCATACAGCTGGGAGGTGTGAAGACATCAGATATGACTCTGGGGCCAAAACCTCAGGGAAAAAAATTCATGGATTTTAACCTTGTGCCACAGTACAGTGTGTGAAGACCTCTGAGTTGTCCCCAGGACCAGAGCTACAATCAGAGGAAAATATCGCATCAACCTCAGAGGTACAGCCTCATTATGTGAAAAGTGAGGCATTACACCACAGACCACAGCTTGAAAATACAAAATCTGTTGACTGGATACCACTGGCTGGCTGGCAAGTTAAGGAATCTACACTATATCTTAGGTTGCCATCTCAAGATGTCACAGCTAAAGAGTTAAAACCCTTGGTACAACTAAGAGAAGTGAAGACATCTGATGAGTTGACTATGATGCCGAAGTTACAGGGTAAACAACCTTCAGGGTCAACCTAGGAACATCAGTCTCAGAGTTCCAAAACTATTGATTTCAAATCTGAGCAACTGTTCAGAGTATGAAAGCATGTGACCCAACCTTAAGGTCAAAGATCAATAATACAAAATGGACATTCAAACCTAGGTTTTGCTTACAAGACAGGAGCTCTCCTAGATTGAACCCTGGAATACAGCCACAAGAAAGGAAGCCCTTAGGGTCATCCCCAGGAATATAGACTCGAGCTGTGACACCTTCAGTGTTTAAACAAGAGTCACAGTCTCAGAACTAAATATGGAGCTTTAAGCCAAAGACCACAATCACAAAACAATGTAGATTTGAAATGTAGAAAATCTTTTGAGTTACCACTTCAGACAAAGACTCAAGTTATGAAATCTGAGAACAGCTCTGGGCCCCAGTGGCAACATGCAAAATGTTCTGACTTGACACCTAAAACAGAGTCCCAAAATGAAATGTCCTAAGTTAAGTCCCAGCTCACAGTTGAAAGGTAAACCAGTTACTGAGTTAGCTATGGGAACGAAAACTTGATGTGTCAAACTAGGCTGTAAACCTGGGCCACAGTGGCAAGGTATAAAATCCAACTCATTTCTGAGGACATAGCTTCAAGAAATGGAAATGGAAGAGTGTGAATCAGGCCTGCAGTTACAAGATCTGAAATCTTCAAGAACAATCATGGGTATAAAGGTCCATGACGTCATGACTGTGGACATCAGTCCTGGACCACACTTACAAAGTATGACATCTTTTTTTTTTTTTTTTTGGTTTTTCAAGACAAAGTATGACATCTGAAGTCACTACAGGGAAGAGGGCTCAATGTATGAAATGCGAAGAAATCAAACCTAGTTCAAAGTTACAAGGTAAGAAACGTGATTTCACCCTGAGGAAGATGTTTTTAGGTTCAAAAATCTGTAGAGCTGGACTCAGGCTCCCCATTACAAGATCTGAAATATCCTGAGCTGATCATGGGTATGAAACTTCAAGGTGTGAACTCTATGGGACAACACATTACAAGTATAAAATCTTCTGAGGCAGTAACACAGATAAAATCCCAAGGTGTGACATCGGTGGACCTCAATTCTGGACCACAGACACAAAATAAAAAGCTGTATGAGTTGGGTCAAGGGCAAAGGCTTCTAGCTAAGGAGTCTGTAGAGTTTAATTAAGGCCCAAAGTTACAGCGTGTGACAGTGGAGTCCAAGCCCCCAAATGGGGAATCAGGGAAGTTAAACTCAGGCCCTCAGTTACAAGATGAGAAGTATTCTCAGTCAATTCTGGGGACAAAGCTTCAATATGGAAGATCTATGGAGGTCAGTTCTGGCCTATGCTTACAGGGTATGAAGTATTCCGAAGTGATTTCAGAGGACAAACTTCAAAAAGAGAAACCCGTAGGCTTTGTGTATCAGCCGCTGTGGCAAGATGTAAAATCTTTAAAAATGACATTTGGTAAGGCACTCGACAGGGAACCTTTGCAGTTGGAGACCACTCAGTTACAGAATAGGAAATTACCTGTGTTAACACCAGAATTACATCTTCAAGGTATGAAACCTGAGGTAGTCAACTGTGGATCAAAGTTGAAAGGTATGAAGTCTGAGCCCACATATGTCCAGACAGTGAAGGATACAGGGATCAGTCATGGTGCAGAATCACAGTTTGTGGGATTCTCTAAGCAGGCCTCGGACTCAACAGTTTATAGCGTGGTGCCTTCTGAATTCAATGCCAAAAATCAGAAGCAAGATCCGAAGTCTCACAAATTAAGTCAAAAGCAACTACTTCAAAATATAAAACTGATAGCGTTCAGGGATGAGCCACATTTGCAGCATATCAAGTCATCAGAATTATGTACAAAGCTTCAAGACCTGAAATCTATGGAATTCAATTCAGAGCAACCATTGCAAGATGTGATGTCCTCTGAGTTGGGCCTGGGAACAAGTCCTCAGTCTTTAGAGTTCAACCCTGGGCCACAGTTGCAAGAGCTAAAACCTTCTGAGGTGTGCACAGAAACCAAGCTGCCAGATGAGCCATCTCTGGAATTTAAGCATGAGCCTAGACTGCAAGGTAGGGCATCCTGTGACCCGAGTGCAGTGCCACAGATGCACTGTAAAAATGTTATGGCATCCAACACCAGAACACAAAATGTAGAATTGTCTGAGTTGCACCCTGGTCCAGACCTTCAAGGTATAAAGTCTAAGGTGTTCTGCCTTGGGACACACTCAGAAGATGTGAATTCTGCATGCACTCCCAATGCAAATACTCAATATATAAATACCAGTGGGTGTAAACCTGGGCCATATTTTTAAGATATAAATTCCTCTGCATTCATTCCAAAGCCAGACCCTCAATGTATAAAGTCTGTGTGCAACCCTGGGCCACATTTGCATGGAATGAATTCTGTATGCATTTTAGGACCCAAATTGCAATGTGCAGATTCTACTGGGTGCATCCATGAGCCAAACTGGCAAGATGTAAATTCTTCTGTATGGACCCTAAGACCAAGTCCTCAGTGTGTGAATTCTTCTGTATGCACCCCAGGGCCAAGTCCTCTGTGTGTAAATTCCACTGCTTGCCATCCTGAAGCACATTTGAAAGATGTGAATCAATGGTCATCAATTCTAGGACCACACGTTCAGTGTGTAGATCCTACTGGGTGCAATCCTAAATCACATTATCAAGGTGTGAATCCTCCCTCACATACTCCAGGGCAAAACCCTCAGTGTGAACATTCTAATAGGTATAGTCTTGAGCCACTTCTTGGTAGGAATCATGGTAGAACATTTCCAGCACCACAAATTATGTGTGTAAGTTCTGTCTGGTGCAATACCAAAACACATTTGCAAGATGTGCATTCTTCTGCCACATTTACAAGCTCTTAAACTTCAAGGTATGAAGTGTTCTTAGTTGAACCCAGAGACAGCAATTCTAAGAGAGATGCCTATAATAGTTAACCAAGGACAACACGTGCAAGACCTGAAGCTTGAATTAACTCCAGAGTCAAATATTATAGATGTAGCACCTGTAGAGTACAACCCTGGCCAGAGGTACAATGTGTGAATTTTTCTGAATTGAATCCAGGATTAAAATTACAATGCATTAATCCAGTGAAGCTTAGTTCAGGGCCACAGTTGCAAAATGTGAAGTCCTTTGAGTTGACCCCGGGTCAGAATCTCAATGTCCAAAATCTATTCTGTTGAAATCTGGACCACCTTTTCAAGGTATGATGTCTTCTCACTTAATGGTAGGGGCAGAATTTCAAGAGATCCCATTTTTGAAGAACCAACTTGGGTTGTGGCAGCAAACCACACAACCCATGTTTACTTTGAGGCCTCCGTCAAATGGTGTGAAATCTGTGGGAGTTTCAACAACCCACTGCCTGAAGACAGAATGTCTCCAGAGATGAGCAAAAAGCCATTGCTTTGTTTGACAAATTCTGTAAAAGTGACACCTGGCTGCGGTCTGCAGGACGTAAGAAGTAAGAATTTTCACCAGAACCTTGTTTTCAAAAAGTTACATCTGTGAAGTTGAAGCCAGGGTCACCGACTCCAAGTGTGAACCCTTTAGAGTTCGCTCCATGCCACTGTTCTCAACGTGCTAAGTCTTGATTTGCCCGGAAGCCATGTTTTCAAGATATAAAGCCTATGCAGCTGAGACTGGGCTCCCTGCAGCAAAGCGTAGATCGCCAACAGTTTCCTTTAAATGAGAAACCAGTGGTATTGACCCCAGAGTTCACCGGGAACTTCTTAGCAGCAGCAGCACTGTCTAGTGTCAAATTTTCAAATTTGATTCCAGAATTACAGCAACAATGCATGAAAACGACAGAATTACTTCTGAGCCAAAGTGGCAAAGTATAAACCATGTGAAATTGTCATCGGTGTCTCTGCCACAAACTGGAACTTCTGTGAGGTTATCACTAAGACCATTCCTTCAAAATATGACATCTGAGAACCAAAATCCCCAGACATGTGATTAAATCATAGATATATAGACCTGGGCACCAGTTGGAGGACTATGCTGAAAAGATGAGGTGCTAAGTCTCTAAACTGGAGGTTTTTATTTCACTACCAGATTACCAAGATACAGGATCTTCAAAATGATGAAAGGGTTGGGACATAAAAGCCCAGAAACAATAGAGAAATCTATGAAGTTGACCCCCAAACCAACAGATAAAGTCATACAATCATTAGAGATGCCTCAGCAGCTAGATCTTCAAGGACCAGAATTTGTTGATCTGACTCCAACACTAAGTGATCAAGATTTGAAATCCTCAGAACTAACCCCACAGAAAAGCTACTAGAGCCCAGAAACTCTGTGGATTTGCTTTCTTGTTTGTGGCCTCAATTTAAAGATTTCAAGGAGTTACCAACAAAATAAGCCACAGGATCTGATAGCATGACCCTTGACCTCAAGAATCATGTTGCAGAAGTAAGGATGATAACTTGTGAGGTAAGACCAGGGAAAGAATTTCTTAGAGTGACTTCAAATCGAGTAAATAGAGAATGGACATGTAGAAAAATCTCCTAGGCCATGTCCTCAAGACTTAGGACCTGTGGTGGTAAGGTCTTAGAAAATTTCCCAAAGGGAATCTGTATTATTGCCACCAAGGCCATCCTATCGTGTTCCAGATTCTGTTTCAGGGATAACACCAGGGCAAGGACCTCAGATTCCTGAATCTGTAAGTTTGACCTCTAAGCTATGGCTGCAAATAGAAGAATCCTTAGATTTGTCAACCCAGCAAACCAGTCAAGATGTGGGAGATGTAGACTCTAAGGAGGTCACTTTTGAGTCATGGGAGCCAAGGGAGGTAGCAGGTAGACTAACAAAGCCCCAGGATGTAAGCATGGGAACTTTAAACATTAACTCCAATAGAATCACTGGATCAAATGATAAACTTTATAATGGTCAGTCCAAAGCCACTAGGTCAAGTGACAGAATCCGCAAAGACACCACTTCAAGTTCCTCAGTCAGTTCTCTCCCCAATGTTTCCAAATCTGTGGAAGTTATCTTTGGACTGCCACTTCAAGTTATAGAGTCTGTGATGATACTGGAGCCAACCTCTCAAGGGTCAAAACATGCTGATTTGACTCCCAAACTCCATGGAGTGATATTGTCAGAATTTGCTTCAAGTCTTTGGCTACAAAATGTGCAATCTAAGAAATTGATCGTAGTGTCAACACATGAAATTTTAGAAACAACAGAGTTGTTGTGCTTTCAGTTTATAAAGACTATATTGGTTCCCAAACCCCTGCTTCTGATTGTAAAATCTGAAGAGCTGGCTCCAGGACCAAGTCCCCAAGCTCTAGAACCAATAGGAGTTGCCACAAAATCAAGTAGTAAAGTAAAACTAAAGAATGGTTTGAATTTACTCCCAAGACCACATCATCAATACATGGTAAAACCTACGGAATGAACTCCAAGGGCATATATTCAAGAGAATTTTGCAGAATTAATCTTACAGCAAAAACTTGAGAAACCTCCAGTATTATCTCATGAGCAAAGACTTTAGGCTGAAAAATGTCTAGGCATCAAAACAGAATCTTCTAAAGTAATGGAAATTGAGGGTTTCAATCACAGATGGGTGTGTGACGATAAGAGACTCAGAAATGATAACATCAGAAAAGTCACAAGCAGAGAATTCTCTAGGTTCATACACAGCCCTTCAATTCCATTTATTTCAAGTTTTGTCAAAACAACTGAGTTAGGGCCCCTTCAGGGTTCTGGAATGCCAGGGATATCAAGAGCCTTGGCTATGAAGAACTTTGCTGTTGGTATTTTACCATCTCCAGAGTCCTATACAGACACCGTTATATTTTGTTCATCAGCCCTTCCCTTGGTTCTTCCCTCTGATACTTCCTTCGGGAACACTGTGGGAACCCTATATCCTGACATCTGGGAAGTGGATGTCCTATCCAAGGAAGCAACTGAAAAGAAGCAAATGGAGGAATTTGGGGATTCACTCCAGGACTACTCTCCATATCCACTGAGATTAGTACCCTCAGAGTTTCAGGCAGGACTAGAGGCTCGAAGACATCCTGTCTGTTCTTTCCTGGGTAGACAACAGAGTGTCTGCCAAAATCATGTCCATAGGCAGTGACTCCCTAGGAAGTATCTCTCCAATATGCTGATGCTGGGAAATGTCCTGGGAACCACTATGGAAAGGAAGCTTTGTTCTCAGCCGTTTTTAACAGAAGGAGCCGTGATGGATATCTGTCAGTCTATTCAGATTTTACTTGGGGTTCCAGCTGAACTAATGGCATTTTCCCAGAGAGGGGTCCAAGGATGATTTCACAGACTTCAGTGGTCAGAAACTATATTCAAAGACATATTTTATGCCATGGTCACAAGAAAAGAATGCCCTTAAAGATGTGGACACGTGGATCCATATCTTCCATAATACAGCGTACTAGATTGGAAATAAAGAAAATAAACTCAAAACTTGGTGATATATTCCAGGAAGTCACTCAGCTTGTGTCTATCTCGTGCACAAGGGCCCAGTTTCCTGCCTTAGTGAAGCCAGAGTCTTCTCTTGAGATGCTTTACAATAGGGAAGATCCTGTTTCTAGGGACCAGAGTAAAGACTCACAGAGTGATTCACTGACAAGAACTTTTCACTCTGACCACTCCCTCAAGGCAAGTTGTCTTTCTCAGGCCAAGAGGGATATCTCAGAACAGCTCCATCTGCTAAAAGATCTACAGCTGAAAATAGCAGCAAAACTCTTAGAGAGTCAAGTACCCCACAATGTCCCTCCACCTTTCTCATCAGGACTTGTCTTGAAATATCCCATGTGCTTGCAATGTGGCTGATGTTCAGGATTTAATTGCTGACGTAAGTTACAGTCTGCTTTTGGTCCATATCTTCTTGTGTACCCATAGCTCCACCTTTTAAGCATCCCTGAAGGCCATGGTGAGATTTGGTTGCATCTTGGTTTTAGATTGAGAACTGGGTAAAGACCTCAGGTCTCAAAGTATCATGGAAGAAACAGCAGATACATGGAAGAGCACTACATCACCATCACGAAGGAAAGCTAAAATCTGTCCTCCAGCTTACTCCAAGAGATTTCCAGTCCCGATCTTCCCAGGCTCCGTCTTCTGTACAGCTGCACATTAGAAAAAAGCAACGGGAAGTCATGGTGTGGTTCCCCAAGACAGACACCAAAGACTCTGAGCACCATGAATTCCGTCAGGTTCACTCTGTATCCAAGAGTGGCTTTGAAAGTAATCAGGATGAAAAATGGGCAAAATCAAGCCTCAAAAAGACCTTTGGCTTCAAATATCCAATGAAGAAAACCACCAAGGGACTTAAAACACAAAACACAAAGCTCTACAAAAATAGTGGAACCCCAGAAGAGAGTCCTTTTAGAATGATGTGTCCATCAAGAAGCAAGAGTATTGAAACCGTTCAAACAAGCACTGTTTCTTCAAAGACACAACCTAAGAAATCCTCTCAGCCCAAGTTCTACCAGCTGCTTTTCCAGGGCCTAAGGCAGGCATTCCAAATAACACATAGAAATGTAGCTTTTACTGGACAGAAGCCTGAGGACAGGACAAGGCCAGGCAATTTGTGGTCAAGAAAATACTTGCACCCCAAACAAAAAGCCAAGGGTTATTGTTTAGCAGGAGATAGCAAACGAGTCAGCACACCAGTTGCCCAGCCAAGGTCAGCAGGTGTGAAGCCTAAGCAAAAGGACAGATTGCAAGGAACAGGTGACCAATGTAGACAGACTCAACAGCCAAAACAAGTGAGCTCTCTCCAACCCAGACCTTGGCAATTAAAGACCGTAACTTCTGAAAGAGATGCCACTATCCAAGTTACTTCAACATCCAACCTTTGAGTATAGTTCAAAATGTCAACAGCAGAGCAAAGAAAAACTACAGTGATGAAATCTCCTGTCTGGAGTCTAAGAACTGTTCTCATGTAGGAGCCAGATTTCAGGCCCAAGAGAGAATGGAACCTGACTCTCCTTTGAAGAGAACCCTGCAAAGTCACTTTAAAGAGACACATAGCCAAGGAAGAACAACATGGCTTCTTCAGGGAGAAGAAGCTTATTATCCTTCGTAATAAACCTTTTGAAAGGACCAAGCGCATCCTTTGTGAGAGAACTCATGGAAGTCTCTCTGAGAAGAGATACCACAGTCCTTCTCAGAGAAGGCATAGCAGTCCCTCTGACAGAACCCTTAGACATCTCTCTGAGAGGAGTCATTGCAGTCCCTCCCCGAGACAGGAGAGCAGTCCCTCTGTGAGAACCCTTCAAAGTCTCTCTGACTGAAGCCATCCCAATCTCTTTAAGGGGAGAGGTCTCAGCCCCTCAGTGAGGAACCAACACAGTCCTGAGAGATGCCCTCAAATTCCCTCAAGGAGATCTCTGTGGGGTGGCTACCCACCAACCCCACATTTCCCCAGAGTTTTTTGGGTGGTAGCAGCAGGAAATACTAGATAGAAGGATTTAGAGTGGGGATATAAACAGAAAATACAGGACAGCCTCGGGAGGGCCTGGAACCTATTCCAAGGGTCCCTGACTGTCTCTGCCCCAGGGTTTTTATAGAGACGCCAAGGGGTGGAGCAAAAGACCTCCCCCCAGCACAGCCAAGTGCAGACCATCTCAGACACCTGCACTCAGGTCCGTGGTCCTATCATCCTCTATGCAGACCTGCTGGGTAAAGCCACGAGGAACTTGAAAATGGGCTCCCACAGGTTCCCCTTTCTTAATATATAAAAAATTACTCATTAAGGGTTCACAGCAATCTTCATAGCTGTTAGACCTTCCAGAGGATGATAAAGATGGTATTTTCTTTTTGGATTGGTTCCAAGGTTCCTACAGCAGTATTTAGCTGCATCCAGCCCTTTCTAATCCAAATATTTTTAACGTAATTGCAAAGTTCAAGAATCCCTTATTTCATTCATTACCATTAAGAGGTTAACATGAATATTGCTATACATAGTTACAATTCTCTTAATCTTACATCTCAAAGAAAACTCTTAACAGAACCATTTGAATTAACATAAATGGTGTTTATATAGTTAAAATTTTCTCAGTCTTACAACTTTAACTCTTAATAGAACAATTTGAATTTTCTTGCTAACAGAACGTAGGAAAAACTGATGTTTTCACATCATACTTAAATATTTCCTTAACTTCAAACCAGGGTGCATTAATATCAATAGGTTAACATAATTTTTGCAAACATACATTCAACCTTAATTCACTCATAACTCCTCCTTTTCTTTTTTTTTCTTTTTTCTTTTTTTTCTTTTTTCTTTTTTTTCTTTTTTTTTTCTTTTTTCTTTTTTTTTTTCTTTTTTCTTTTTTTTCTTTTTTCTTTTTTTTTTTTCTTTTTTCTTTTTTTTTCTTTTTTTTTTTTTTGGTTTTTCGAGACAGGGTTTCTCTGTGTAACTTTGCGCCTTTCCTGGAACTCACTTGGTAGCCCAGGCCGGCCTCGAACTCACAGAGATCCACCTGGCTCTGCCTCCCGAGTGCTGGGATTAAAGGCGTGGGCCACCACCACCCGGCCTCCTTTTCTTTATAATTTTTTAAACAAAATCTCAAACCTAGTTTGAAAAACTCAAACTTACACAATTCTTACAAACCCATATTGAAAAGCAATATTCTCAATCTAACCATTAACACTTTGAAAACTTTTAGCAAAACATCCAAAAGCAGTTTCTTAATAAAACTCTTTATACTTTAAAGTAATCTTAGTATAGCCATTTGCATTTCTTACTAACAAAACATGACATTAATCCACTCAAATAACAAGAAAAAGTTTTAATTAAATAGACTAAGGAATATTACTTCTCCCTTTACTTATAATTTTTTTAAACAAAATCTCAAACCTAGTTAGAAAACTCATACTTTTCCATTTAAACAGTTCCATTTGTAACACAAAACCAGTTCCATAAGTAATTCCATTTTTAACACACAACAATTCGTGAATCATCAGTTAATAAAGCATATATGCATACACAAAACTGCATTTTGACTCTAGGTAGAAACAATAAATTTCTTCATTTAAACAGTTCCATTTTTAACACAAATAATTCCAGAAAACAGTTCCTAGATCATCACTATAAGTAAATTCAAAATTGTCCCATTGCAATGAAATCACTATTGTTCATTTCATTTCTTAAGTCCCAAAATTCAAGTAATAAATTCAGTATCAGTCTTTCAAATATGAAGAAATCCATAACAAAAACCTTTTTGTTGTTTTATCTCATTTTAAGTTTAAAAAATTAAAAAAAAAGTAAATTCTGGTATCAGACTTTCACTTCCAAATATAAAGAGATGTTTTACAACCAAAACTTTTTGCAGTTAATTTTAGTTCAAACAAGCATCTCTGCAGCTTTCATTCTCAAGCCAGAGACATATTTAGTTACAGTAACATTTTAAACTGTACTGTTTTTGCTGCTAGCTCAGGTTTTTCTGTGTTGCATTGACTTTCCAATGGGTCTTAGCTGCGGATGCCTTGTTTTGCTAGTTCTGGCGTCCACCATTCTTAGCTTCTTAGCAGCTTCTGGAGCTTTTGAAACCACTCAGACTGATAGATTGCAGTTTGCTAGGACTTCTGCATATCAGTTTCTTTCATCATATACATTAAGCATAGACTCACACTCAACATTTACACTTTTTCACAAACTCACATATGACATGCTTAAGCATAAACTCACACTCAGCATTTACACTTTTTACAAACTCACATATATCAATATATACTTATTAATACTTCTTAAGGAAACTCTATAAAACTACTTTAGCAAATATATTTCTTATTTACTTCTTATATTTTATATTCTTATTTAAACTTACATTTACAACTAGCATCTTTACTTTTACAAGCTTATAACTGCATGTCTTAGGACTAGCTGAGATACTTCTTACAAGCTTATATTATTAAAGAAATTCTATAGATCTATTTTACAAACTTATATACTGCTTATTGAAACTTCATCTTTACTTCTTACAAGCTTATTATAGGAGTACCTTAGATCTTCTTATAAGCTTATATTCTTTAGTATATAATCTAACTTAGCAAACACCTAAAGATTTCTTAGCATCTACATTATCTTCCAACAAGACAGAGTAATTTTCTACATCTTACTCTTAATTATTACCACCATCTCTCTATTAGAAAGATTCTCTTAACTAAGCAGGAAGTATGCTAAAGTTCAGAGCTTATAATCAACTTTGATAGTTCTTTGAGTTCTTTTGAAATGAGGATCTATTTCTTTAATGGCTTAACTCTGGGAGTTAGTGAGTTCTGTTGCTAAACAGTACTTTATGCATTCCAAATTATAAGTAAATTTGTTGCAACTCTGTGGGTTTGGTCCACAGAGTGTGAGTTTTGCAACTCTGGGGAGAGATGTCCTGACTACCTGGGAGTCAGGCAACAACTTGAGCTGTTTAGGACAGCTCTGACGGCTGGAGCTGCCAAGAGTCAGCCCAACCCTGGAGGGCATGGTATCCCAGATACCTCAAGCTGCTCAGAGCAGCTCTGCCCTGGAGGTGTCCCAGATACCTGGAGCTGCTTAAGACAGCTCTGACAGCTGAAGCTGCAAAGAAACAGCCCAACCCTTAAAGGGAAATTTTTTGACTGCTCAGTAGAGTCACGCCTTGAACTGCTTCAGCAGAGAAGGTTATCCTGTCTCTTTGGGAAAGTCAGGCCTGGAGCTGCCAGGATCTCTGCCAGGGAAGGGTATCCTGACTGTTTGGGAGTTGGGCTATTCCTGGTGTGATGGGGGATGATCTCCCTGTAGGATATAGCAATCCTGATCCTCTCCTGGAGAGCCACTACAGCTGAGCTTTGCTCACCCCGGGGGGCTTCCTAGCAGAGCTCTGCTTCTCCGACCTAAGAAATTGCAAAAATGTAGCAATCTCCTTGACTCAGGAAGAAAGTGTTACTTTTTCAGCTCTTTCAGCTCCTCCTTGCTCTGTCCACTGAGGGACATCCCAGCAAGGGTCTTCTGTTCATCTCTTCCTTGCTCTGTCCACTGAGGGACATCTCAGCAAGGGTCTTCTGTTCAGTTTCTCCTTGCTCTATCCACTGAGGGATGTCTCAGCAAGGGTCTTCTCTACGCCAGTGCATGAAGATCTTCACACTCAAAACTCTTTTTAGAAAGATTTATTTAGGAAGAAGGAGTCCAGGAGAGTAGCTGCCTCTACCAGGGTAGAGAGAACAGCTCACAACTGATGAGGCAGGGCAGTTTATATAGGATGTCTTGGGGGCAGAGTCAACCAGTTTTTTCTGCCCAGGGATTGTGGGCTAGCACAGAGGTGGCACTGATTTCAGGGCCAAACTGTGCTGCTTTCACTGGCCTTTCTTGGCCTTTTGACACTACCTCTAAGGCCAGGGCACATTTCTTTCACTGACTCTGATTATAGGGACCAAGAGTGTTATTTTGGCACTAGTTTTAGAGTCAGGGCATGTTTCCTTGGTTCTGGGTTTGGGGATAAAATGTTCATTTCTCTGGCTCAGGTCCCAAACCCAGTCTGTGTTTCTTTCCCTGGTCCTGGGCCCCAGGGCCAGGATTCTACTGTTCTGCTCTGTGATTGGTTGGTTTCATAAGTCAGCTGGCCGGGGGCAGAGATGGCTCTGATTTGAGCCAAACTGTGTTTCTTTCACTGGCCTTACTTAGCTTTTTGACACTTATTCTAAGGCCAGGGCACATTTATTTCACTGGCTCTGATTCTAGGGACCAAGAGTGTTTCTTTGGTATTGGTTTTAGAGTCAGGGCATGTTTCCTTGGTTCTGGGTTTAGGGATAAAGTGTTACTTTCTCTAGCTCAGGTCCCAAACCCAGGCTATGTTTCTTTCCCTGGTCCTGGGCCCCAGGGCCAGGATTCTACTGTTCTGCTCTGTGATTGGTTGGTTTCACAAGTCACTTGGCCAGTGGCAGGGATGGCTCTGATTTGAGCCTAACTATGTTTCTTTCACTGGCCTTATCAGAGCCATCTTTCCCCAGTTCTGGGCTCCAGGGTCAGGGTGGGTTTCTTTAGCCAGCCCCTTTTCCCTACACAGATCTTCTATAAAAACTCTATTAAGAGCTATCTCAGTTTACAGCAAACCCAAAAAGAAAGAAAAAAGAAAAACTTTTGTAAGGAATATCCTGTTTCTGATTGCTTAGCTGGCAACTCAACAGCCAATTTCCCAACAGGAGAAGATAGTTGTCTAAATTGGAGTTGGGTTCCAGACCTGCAGCTTTCAGCAGGTCTGAAGACATTGCTGAAACTTAGTTACAATTGTCTCAAACTCCTCAGCAGTCTGGAGGCCTCTTTATTCTCCTACTATCCCCAGACTGTAAGACGGAACCTCAATATCAGGAAAATTGATTTAGCTGCATTTCACACTCATAGTTTTTTATTAGCCCAATATTTCTTAGCAAGATTCAAGAACATAAGATGTTCTTTCATGAAACATATCCTTCATTAGCTTACTCTGAGGAAGAGTATTTTCATGATTTAGTATTTTCATTTCATTAGCTTTAATCCCTGGTGTTATTATTTAGCATTGATTTCTTATAAGGAACTTTCAGGTGAAGCACTTGTATTTTTTAAGACAGCTAGATTTTCTGAAGTTTGTTTCCCATCTATAAAGCAGTTTTTTGAATGCCTGTTTCCTTGTTCCCTTAATTAGATTTGCAAAGGAATCATTCATTGCAGGCTGTTTGTTCAAGAGGGAAAGAACTTGAATTTCTCATACGTTTCTTCTAGAACAATGTTCAGTGTATGGACTGCTTTCCCTTGCTTTCTTAAGAGGTTTTTAAGTGGCTTGTTGACAAATGATATTAGCGTTTTAAATCATCTCCTGAGAGGCAAGCTTTTTGTCTGATCTGAGTTTGCAAGATTAAACTTTCTTTGCTTTGAAAAGAAACTTCATTCTGTGCTGAAAAAACAGTTTTTGGACAGTATCACCATCTTCAGCTGAAAAACCACCTTTCCCAGAATGCATTTCTCTTCATCAGCTCATTGTTACTAACTAGCTTATGGACTTCATTTCCCATAGTTCTTTTTGGGTCTGGGAGTCAACTTCTAGTTCTCTTTTACTGGGCTTGCTTTCAAAGTTTTTGAAACTGGGAGGTTTGAACCAAGCTTTTGCGTTTTCAACTACGGGAGATTGGGAGATTTCTGCTCTCTTTTACCGGGCTTGCTTTCAAAGTTTTCACCTGGGAGGCTTGAACCAAGTCGTCTATGTTTTCAGTTACAGGACATTGGGAGATTTCTGTTCTCCCAGAGCTGGCCTTAACAGGTGCTTCTCCTTCATCTGACACCGGCCCCGGATCAGAACTGCACCTGTCTTGTTAACAAGCATTGAGGCGGGCATTCCTTTTACCAACTTTCCTCTGGGCTTGTGTTTTTTCATAGCCAGTCAGTAAAAAACAAAAGCATTTACAACAGAGCTTTTCCATAGCTCCTTCAGAGAGAATTTCTCCCACTGATAGATCTTATTCTCATTTTGCTTGTTCCTCACCCCCCCCCCCCCCAGATGCAGAGCTTCTGTGGCTCTGTTCCTCTGCTACGTGCCTCTGGAGATAGGGGCTCCCCCCCCCAAATCTGCAGTAAACTGTTTGCATGGGTAAAGCAAAAAAGCCAAGCCTTTTAGCGGTAGCTGAGCTGAAGCATCAGAAGCTTTGTTTAGATCCCCAAAGTTAGACTGAAGAGTTTTTCTGTCTGGTTGCCTAACTTATCTTAAATAATTATTTTTCACAGATAGAAATTGAGAAAGAGATAGAAGATAGAAATCTTTATAGAGGAGATTTTTGCACTGCAACATCGGACATTCTCCCAGTCCGTTTTTCCTTTTCTCTCGAGGATAAAACCCCCTGCCCTATTTATTATTTTTTTAAAAGATTTATTTATTATGTATACAGTATTCTATCTGCATGTGTCCTTGCCAGCCAGAAGAGGGTACCAGATCTCATTATAGGTGGTTGTGAGCCACCATGGTTGCTGGGAATTGAACTCAGGATCTCTGGAAGAGCAGTCAGTGCTCTTAACCACTGATCCATCTCTCCAGCCCCCCCCCCATTTAATATTTATATTTCATTTCAACACTGGTTATGACCCTTTTCTACTGGCAGGACCTAACTCAACACTTTCACCAAAACCAGAATAAATCTTAATATTACTATTATTTTCCTTTGTCTTTAGCCCCTGTTCCTTTGTCTGTTCATGGTGCCATTCTGCAGGGTGGCTACCCATCAACCCCACAGTTCCCCAGAGTTTTCTTGAGTGAGCAGCAGGAAATATTACATAGAAGGATTTAGAGTGGGGATATAAACAGAAAATACAGGATAGCCTCGGGAGGGCCTGGAACCTATTCCAGTGGGTCCTGACTATCTCTGCCCTAGGGTATTTATAGAAACGCCAATGGGTAGAGCAAAATACCTCCCCCAAGCACAGCCAAGTGCAGACCATCTCAGACACCAGCACTCAGGCCTGTGGTCCTAGTCATCCTCTCTATGCAGACAAGTTGGGTAAAGCCACGAGGAGCCTGAAAATGGGCTCCCACAAACTACATAAGCCTAACACAAAAGAGGACATGAAGTCTAAGTAAACATGAAGGCTGTGTGCCAGTAAAACGGTCCACAAATTCAGGCAGCTGGCCACACAGACTGCCGGCATAGCTTGTTGACCCCTGGACTAGTCCATCTTGGCTGTTGATGAATCAATACACAGTTATTCTGAGATGGAATTGCCCCCCCTCTTCATATCCATGAAAAAATAGATCAAAGTTGGTGAAAATTAAAATTCCTTATGTAAGTTTTCTCTTTCCTAGCACCCAGCTCATCAATCTACCTTCCATGCCATTCTAGTCCCACCCCCTTCATCCCCTTCGTCTTGTCAAATGGCCCCATCAGCCTGCCCTGACACTTACTGAGAGTCCCACAGAAATGCCTATGACAATCACTCTCTTCTTCCCAGCAGCCACCTGGAATGGAGGAGGTGTGAGTTAGGGTGCCCAGGAGCAGGGCGGTCTCCTGGAGGAGGTGTGAGTTAGGGTGTCCGGGAGCAGGGTGGTCTCCTGGAGGAGGTGTGAGTTAGGGTGTCCGGGAGCAGGGTGGTCTCCTGGAGGAGGACTGAGTTAGGGTGCCTGGGAGCAGGGCGGTCTCATGGAGGAGGTGTGAGTTAGGGTGTCGGGGAGCAGGGTGGTCTGCTGGAGGAGGACTGAGTTAGGGTGCCTGGGAACAGGGTGGTCTCCTGGAGGGGGACTGAGTTAGGGTGCTAGGGAGGTCACCAGGGTATAAATCTACCATGTGAGAAAATCAGGGCCAGAGGAGGGGCCAGGCCTTGGCTGGGGTTGGCGCTTTTCTAGCCCTATGAAAAGGGACCTATGAGTGTCTCTAGTTGAATAGTATCGGAAAACACAGACCTTCCTCAGCTCCTGGATCCCGTGAAGGGTGCTATCTTCTGTTCGTTCCCAAGAGGCCATGACAGACCTAAGGGTGTACACTCAATTAGGTTGGTGGCACTAGCTAAGAAGCAGAAACCTATAATTTATTAGGAAAGGGCACACTGAAAGAACGGAATGGAGGGAAGCTGTCACTGAATGGGCACCTCCTGTTTAGCGGGGACCAAGATAGATACACCACAGAGTTTTTTTAAAAAAATTCAAATACCTACAAGGCCAGGTAGGCGATAAAAGTCTGAACGGCCAGATAGAAGGCAATTCGGAATGGTGGAGACTGAGGTTCAATACAATCTTTGACTAAAGTCATTCAAATTCAGTTTCAAAAAAACGTTCGGGCCACATGCACAGGTCAAGGTAACTTACCTGTCACCTCCTGCAATGAGGTATGTGGAAAGAGGCTTTTGTCCTAGACCTTTCATCAACTGGTTAAAAGAGACCTGTCCAGGAGGAGAGGATATGAAGAGGGAATGATAAAGAGGACGTAACATGGATTCTCAGCTTCTAGAGGACCGAGGATGCAGAATGGTCTTTTAGACCAATAGTTAACCCTAACTTATTTGTAATCTCCCACTTAAAGATGCAACTTGGGGATGATCGGTTAGCGATGCGTGAGATGTGGGGAGGGTAACAAGAGGGAGGTGGCGCTTTAATGAAGTCAGAGAAATCAGACTCTCTCCTGGGCTCCAGCTTTTGGAAAGGAGGTGGGGAGAGAATGTGTCTATTGAGCTTTGTGTATCTGGCGAGCTTTGTGGTTCAGGGTGACATCCCCAGAAGGAAGGGAGAAAAACGGAATTAGCATACTCACAGACGTGAGGAATGCCATCTGGCCAGAGGTTCCTCCCCCACTCAGCACGACCAGGCCTCTATCGGGCTCTTGAGGAAGGAGAAAAGCCCAGGTCACCAGGGCCCAGCTCAAGGGAGAAGCATTCCCTCCCCCCACCCCACCCCCGCTTTGTCAGTAATGAAGACTTAGAACTAATTATTCTCCCCCTCATCATAAAATTGAGCAGAACCTTGGCCGTGTGAGGTAGCAAAAAAACGATTTGGAGAAGGAAATCCTCCTGGCTCTCCTCCCTGACTAAGCTATTCATTAAAATTCTTACTTATTCCAGCAGGGACTTGGGAGCAGCCTTGTCAGTTAAATAAAAACAAATACTCAAAGCAGAAGCATCCAGCAATTATTAGCTGGGTACATTCAAGCAAGCTACTGGGATCCCCATTTCTTTGTTTTCTGGTCTGGAAAGAGAAAATTAAAAAACAAAAGAAAAAACAAAAACAAGAATACCAACTTCACAGGTTTTTGTGAAGGTACCGAGTGTGGAAGTGCATGGCTGGGCCCGGAGAGGTGGCTCAGCGATTAAGACACTAGCTGCCCTTCCAGAGGAGCCAGGTTTGATTGTCTATACCCACACGGCAGCTCACAACCATCTGCAACTCCAGTTCCCGGATGATCCAACACCTTTTTCTGCTCTCCGTGGACATCAGGTACTCATGTAGTACACATACATGCAGGCAAAACAACCATGCACGTTAAAAATAATAAATTTTTTAAAGAAAATGTATGCTGGGCAGTGGTGGTTCGTGCCTTTAATCTGAGCACTTGGGAGGCAGAGGCAGGCAGATCTCTGTGAGTTCGAGGCCAGTTTGGTCTACAGAATGAGTTCTAGGACAGCCAGGGCTACACAGAGAAACCCTGTCTTGAAAAACCAAAAAACAAAATTAGAAAATGTACTACTGATGATAATGTATTACTCATCTAGTAATTATAACTATTATGATGACCAAGATAATAAATATCCAAAGGGAAGACCAAGATAATAGGGAGTTGAGATTTTAAAATGAGAAATAGAGACCCAAGAAAGAGGACATTATAGGGAACAAGTGTTTGGATGAGAAGCAGGTGGAGAGGAGCAGCTTCAAGACTTCCTGGACTTTCCCAGTCACTTGCAACATGGCGGTCAGAACGGCCTCGCTGTACAGTCGCTGTAGAGCATGGACAGGAATGGCAGGAAGAAACGGAGGAGAGGAGGGAGGCAGTGAGAGGGCTCAGTGGGTAAGGGGATTGCTGCTAAGCCTGATGATCTGAGTTCGATCCCTGGGACTCACATGATGAAAGGACAGACTGTTTCCCAAAAGTTGTCCTCTGACCTCCACACATTTCCCCATGGAATAAATCCCTCCACCATATACATAAATACATGAAAAAGGGGGGGAAATGAGGGGGAAAGGGAACTTAGTCTTCATGTGATACTCTAAGTCTATTAGGGACAGAAGATCACAAGGGAAGACAAGGAAAAGGATGCCTATGATGAGTGTGTGCCTTCAATCCCAGCATTTGCAAAGTGGCAGCAGGGGGATCAGGAGTTCAAGGCTTTCCTCAAATAGGTAGCAAGTTTGAGGCCAGCCTGGGCTAGACCCTGTCTCAAAAGCCAAAAAAAGAGGAGGAGGAAGAAGCAAGGAGCAGAAGCCTAGGGCTGAGGCCAGTCCAAATTTAAAACTATACTAGGAATCAAGGTAGAAGGCTGAAATTGAGAAAGGGCCTCACTGCCCATTCGCCAGGCTCAGGGGTCTCAATCACATGCTGATATCATTTTGTGCCTGGCATGGTCCCACACTGTGGACACTCTGTCCTGCCTGCCTCTGCAGTCACACAAACTCCTCTGGTGACAATAACTTTACTTCCAGCTGGCAGGGTCTTATCTGAGAGCCATGGAGATGATTAACCCTGTGTCTCTAAGCTCCACCCACTACACCCCTCTCTTCCCCACCCTTTCCTGTCCCTAGCTTCTCAGCCCTCCACGGGCGCTCCTGAGGGTCCTCTTTGCATAGCCTATGTCTCCACAGCCTCTGCTTTGCTCTTGAAGAAGAGGAGAGGAGGGTCATTGCTCTTGCCCTTAAGAAACAGTGCCCTCTGGAAGGCTGGGAGCCTGGACGTGCAGAACAACACCCAGGCCAGAAAGAATCCCTGATCAAGAGAGCTCCGGGGCCCAAATGCCTCTGGGGTCAGCAGAGTCAGAGGACCTGGGCCATGGCTTGATCACGTGTCAGCCTGCAGTCTTCCCCTGCCCCGCTGGCCCATTTTATCCTCTCCTCTCAGAAAGAAGAGCATCAGAAGCTGTTGGGCCCCAGGTGTACACACACTGAACTTGGTATCACCGAGGAAAAGTCACAGAAACAAAAATACCATCAGAAGAATGAGGACCGAAGAAGAACCTGCCCTAAATACAGCCAGTGTCTTTCTCCTGACGCAGGCACTTTCCCCATAGATGGTAGGTGTCACTGGATCCCCGGACACTTAGACGTCATTGTTGACAGCCTTGCTTTTAGATGAGGAAACAGGCTCAGAGAAGTGGTCTGTTATTTAGTGTCACACAGATTTCATACTCAGCTAAAATATGAAACCATTTAAGGACTTCCATGTTCCCTGAATGAATTTCCCAACAACCAACAAGTTGGTGCAAATTAATAACACTCTGCATACAGTAGCGGAAGGTTTCTAAAGAGCCTTGTCCAGTGTGTCCATTTGATAGTCTAACAACTGTTGGAGGTTTCTATGCTTTACAGGTGGGAAACCTGAGGCGCAGGTTAATGGACCTCTCTAAAATGAATGAGTTTTACACACACACACACACACACACACACACACACACACACACACACACACGAGAGAGAGAGACAGAGACAGAGACAGAGACAGAGACAGAGACACTGTGCCTGGCTTGAGCATCTAAGACCACAAAGCCCACCCTCAGTGACACACTTCTTCCAACAAGGCCACACCTCCTAATAGTGTCACTCCCTATGGACCTATAAGGGCCATTTTCATTCAAACCACCACAGGCCCATGTTCCTTCATTTCACATCTCCTCCATTCTGTAATCTGCTCACGCCTACGTGAAACTTCCCTAGAACACGAGCCTTGGACTCTCCATCTGTCTCTTAAGAAAACAAAAGAGTCATTTACTCACATGGTGTTGTGGCGGGGGGTGGGAGGGTGGGGGGGGTGGGGAGGGGTGTCAGGAACCATGTGGGTAGAGCTCTTAGACACCAACCAACACAAGAGCACTAGAAAGACTTCAAGATGGTTCGCCCTGTTACAGGTGGCTACGGCATCTTTTCATTTTCTTTTAAGAAAATTAGCATTTCTTTAAGTGGCCCGTTCTTTTTTAAATTTATTTTATTTATATGACCATATGTGTGTCTCTGTTCTATATGCTACATGTATGTGAGTATACATGGATGCCAGAAGAGAGCATCAGTTCCTCTCTAGCTGGAGTTACAAGGGATTGTGAGTTCCCCAACATAGGGGCTGGTAACTGAACTTGGGTCTTCTGGAAGAGAGCAAATGCTCTTAACCTTCGAGCCATCCCTCCAGTTTCAAGAAACAGTAATATTTAAAGAATGCTTAAAAGCCAGATGCTGGGGTGTATGTCTGTAATCCCAGCACTTGGGAGGCAGGGGGACCAGGAGTTTAAGACCAACCGCTACTACACAGTGAGTTTGAGGCCAGCCTGGACAACATAAGACCCTATCTCAAGAAAGCAACCAACCAACTAACCAACAAAAACCAAAACCCTAAAGTATTTTGAAGACCTTCCAATTATGACAGAATCCATTTGGAAGCTCCTGGATGCTTGTGACCAGTACCCATAGCAGCACCCAGACCCAAACACCAGCTGCTCTGGGGCTCCTCGTTTAGGATTTGGCTTCTGTACAGCAACATTTATGTTTAATACATAACCATAATGCAACACCAGCTAAAAATAAGAAATACAAAAAGTTTGATGAAATACAGCAAATGAACACCGTCAAATGGTAGTTCCATGAATTTGAATCCAGATGATCTTCATTCACCAGACTCGCAAATTACATTCTGTTAATCAAAATGTTTGTGTGGCTCATCACAATGCCTCTTGTATAGCAGAAATCAAAGCCATGAAGAGGAAATAGAGTGGCCATCACATACTGCTTGACCTTTCTTTGTCTGGAATAAAGACAGTCATAGCCTGCTCTTGCAATTTGCAGGATGGCACATGCATGCAGCAATTGGAAACCTTTTAGTTCATCTCATCATCTATACACAAAAACATGGAAGTAAAAAATTTTTTTTTCAATGCAAAAGGCATAAATTCCAAACATTCATTTAGGAGACAGTTTTTGTCTATTTCTTTTTTTTTTTTTTTTTTTTTTTTTTCGAGACAGGGTTTCTCTGTAGTTTTGCGCCTTTCCTGGAACTCACTTTGTAGACCAGGCTGGCCTCGAACTCACAGAGATCCGCCTGCCTCTGCCTCCCGAGTGCTGGGATTAAAGGCGTGCGCCACCACCGCCCGGCGTTTTTGTCTATTTCTGATGCTACTGAGTCATTGCATTTCATACATTTTAATGTACAGTACATTCATCCCTATGCCAAGATAAAATGTTATTTTAAAACTTATGTGTTAGCACAGCAAGCCTTCCCTTCCCTTACATAATTAAACATTTTGTTATTCAGTATATGGGAAAGATTGAGACTTTCTACATTACAGGCCTCACAGGCTTTAACTACCCATGCACCTAGAGAAAATTTTATTATTTCATTCTAAAAAATCACTGCTTTATTACACAACTTACATAATGACTCAGATGACTTCAAGGTAGTGAGGTTGGTGGCATAGGGTAGTAGAACCTGCACTCTGAAGGCAGAGGCGGGAGGATCCAGGGTGTATGGCCAGCCCGGGTTATGTGGTGAGACCATGTCTTAGAAAGTTAACATCAGTGTGCTGGGAAGAGTTATGTGGAGAAAATATTCTCCAGTCAAGATTCCTGGATTTAGAGATGAGGCAGGTGCAAGAGACGTGAGCCCCCTTAAGATGTATAAAGACCAGTGACATCTATGGGTGAGACTCCTCATTCCCTGCTCTCTGGAGGCAGCCTGAGGAGGGCAGGCAGTCTGCAGGGTCCAGAAGGTTTCTCCTGTGGTCCTGGCTCCCTCTCTCCTTCTCCCATCTCAGTAGCACCCCTTCTAGGCTCCTCCCTGAGAGTCTTAGTTTCTTTGGGACCCAAGCTATTCCTGTTCCCTTCATGAGGTACCTACCATTTTCCCCTGTACACAGTGGGGGTCCCCACTCTCTGTACACACATGTATACACACTGGCTGAACCCCACTATCAGCTGAGCTAATAAAACAGCAGGTAGACAACGGGGACTGGGGGACCAAAAGGAAGCTGGATTCTCAGCAGTGATTCTACCGCTCATGATTTACCAGGTGGCTCTGCCTGAGACTCAGGGTGTCTCAGTCAGTGTTCTATTGCTGTGAAGAGACACCATGCCCAAGGAAGTTCTTATAAAAGAAAGCATTTAATTGGGGGCTGGCTTACAGTTTCAGAGGTTTAGTCCATTATCATCATGGGGGAGAGGGAACATGGTGGTGTGCAAGCAGGTCCTGAAGCAGTAGCCGAGAGCTACATCATGATCCGTAGCAGAGAAAGACTCTGAGTTTGGTATGGGCTTTTGAGACCTCAAAGCCTACCTGCAGTGACATACTTCTCCCAACAAGGCCACACCTACTCCAATAAAGCCACACCTCCTAATCCTTCTCAAGTAGTGCCACACTCTGATTACTAAGCATTCAAACAAAATAGATAAGCCAATGGGGGCCATTCTTATTCAAACCACCACACAGGGGCAGATTCCCCAAATGTTAGTTGACATGGGAAGATGTTGTAAGCACTTTCACAACTTTTACCAGGAACTATGCACCTTTTACAGCATCGAGAAACAAATCATTCCTACCCTACATGCATTTACTTTCTCACCCATTTCCAACTTTCTTCAGAGTTGAAGCTGTCCTCATTTTACCCTGGACTTCCCCACCCTTCCTCCCAGGAGCCCAGATGCTGGCACGCTGCAATATGTTTCACATCTTACATGCTTGAGGCCTGATGGGTCTGCAGGGTGCTGGCCATCCCCGTCTGGTGTATGTCTCCTGAATTTTAAAGCCATCTGGGGAGGCTCATCTGGCTCTTTTCTCTGTAGACAATCCAGTCCGCACATGGACACAGGCATTCCACTGTTTTTTGTTCATTTGTTGTTTGTTTTGAGACAGGGTTTCTCTGTGTAGCCCTGGCTGTCTTAGATCAGGCTGGCCTCGAACTCAGAGATTCACCTCTCTCTGTCTCTGGAATGCTCAGATTAAAGGCGCGTGTCACCACAACCAGCTTTTTAAAAATTTTGTTTTGCTTTGAAACATGGTTTCACGCTGCAGCTCAAGCCAGCATGGAGCAGTGGTGCAGCTGACCTTGAATTCACATCAATCCTCCTGCCTCACCTGAGTGCCAACCACATCCCACTGGCCTTTCAGCTTTCTGAGAACACCTTCATCAGTCCTGTCTTGTGAAGAATCTGATTACGTCCACATTGTCAACCTGGCCGCCAATACCTCTTCCTCTCAAATGCCAAGGCCTTGAGTTGGGTACCAAGCTACTGTTTAACATGTCACCCCAAACCTGTGACCACCCAGATGGCCACAGTAACAGCCTTAACTCTACCCCATCACTTGCTCATGTGTCCACACACGAACACACGCACACACACACCCTCCATCACATCTAGTGTCCTGATCCATCTCTGTTTGCTCTTCTGGCTTTCTCTATCTTGTGAGAGTAGAGATCACCAGAGTGACCAACACGTCGGCAGGAGTTTAGGTGGCAACGTGAGTGAAAGTCTGACCCAGGATGGGAGTGAAGGGGGTAGACTTTGGAAAGGATTGCTAACCCTCTGGGGAATACTCCACGATTATTAGGTGAGGTATGCAAAATGCCTGGGTCAAACAAAAAACCCTCAACTATTTTTTTTCATGCAAGAAAGAGGAAAAAATGAATCAACAGGAATACAACGAAATATAATAGACGCAGTACAGGTTCTATTCATTGTTACTCCATTTCTGTAGTTTAAAAATGTTTTTTACACTTTATTAGCATCTACTCATTGTCTGAAGTGATGGGTATCATGACACCGATTAAAGCCTATCAGGTACTTTGCATACTTAACTCTCCTTTACCCTCTTTCCTTCCCAAGTAGCCTTCCTGCTATTTTTTTTTTTTCCTCCTTTTCAAATATTTAATTTTTCAACTAAGTGTAGGTGTGCGTTTGGAACTGGGAGTTAAGGAGGGGGTGCGAGCCGCGGGTTGTGTGTGGGTGGCGGGAACCGAACCCGTCTTCTCTGCAAGAGCACTCCTCTTCACCTCCGAGCGAGCGGTACTTTCATAAAGCACGGTGTCTTTAAAAATCTGTAAGGAGGAAAGGGGACTCACAGAGTGCCCTTGGCCTGTAAGTCATCATCAGGGCTGGGCCCAGTGTTCCGATTCTCTGATTTCCAGAAAGAAACGGACATTCCTAGATTCCTAGCTCTTTTGGTTTTTAAACGCTGGAATCTTCGTTGTAAGACGATACAGGAAAGCAGACACCTGCAGCTTGCACCCCGAGGCCCCTCGGGCTGAGCCGCCGGGTTAGTCCCTGCTGGTCCGCTCGCCCTCGCGCCATCGGAAGGGCGGGTCGGGGATCCGGGTTCGCTTCCCGGGGACGGCAGCCGCGGGGTCGCTCGGCCGGCCCTTGCCAGCTGGCTCTGCGCGAGCTCGGGGGCTGGGCCGCCGGGAGCGAAGCCCCGCGGAGGACGCCGCCGCCGCTCCCCGCCGCAGGCTCGGCCGTGCCAACCCGTCCCCGCGGCCCCTAGGGGGACACTCACCGAGTCTCCCCCGGACCCTTCGGTCCCCAGACGCCGGCTCGGAGCCGTTGGGTCCCGGCCCGAAGTTGGAGGAAGCTGGCATCCCGAGCGGCGCCCGTGGGCGGCGGCTGCGCATGCTCCGTCGACGCCTCCCTGGGCCTGATAGAGCCTTCGCGAGGCCGGCACAGCGGAGCTCCAGTGGCGCAATCGGTTAGCGCGCGGTACTTATATGGCAGTACATGCAGAGCGATGCCGAGGTTGTGAGTTCGAGCCTCACCTGGAGCACGACCCTTTTGGAGCTAAGCTTGGCGGTTAATTTTGTACGAGGAGGAGGAGGAGGAGGAGGAGGAGGAGGAGGAGGAGGAGGAGGAGGAGGAGGAGGAGGAGGAGGAGGAGGAGGAGGAGGAGGAGGAGGAGGAGGAGGAGGAGGAGGAAGGGCTCCCCCTTTAGTCTCCTCGCTTCCTGGCTCAGCCTGAGCGGAAAACAGCTCGCGGAGGAGCCGTGCCTCAGTTTTCGGAGCTGCTTTGCAGCCACCGAGTAGTATCCAACCAGCGATGGAACTCTCTCGGCCGCCGACTACCCTTCCCGGTCTTTAGGCGGGTGTGTGAGCTGCATCCAAGACCAGGACGCTCCTGATGCCCGGCGGCTTCCTGCGGGCGCGGGGGAGGCGCTGCCCTCGCCCGAGCCCGGATCCAGTCCACTGCTTCCGGGTGGCTCTCCAGGACCACATGGACCACGAGCGTGGGACCTGGGTGAGGGACCTGCCCCATCCCCTGGCATTAGACACCCTGCCTGCAGACCTCCCCCAAGGCCCCCGATTCAAGGCACCCCACCCTCCCCTTTTTACATTTACAGTTGAGGGACAAGTGAGTGGGAAATTTGCATTCCCCCCTTCCTGACGCCCTGCTATCACTCACGAATGGTGACCACCAGAGGAGGCCTCCTGTCTTCTCAGCTAGCAGCCACCCTCGCCCGGGATCCTGCATACAGGATCGTGCTCAGTGCCACACCCTCCCATACCATCGGCTCACGGACTCTTGTTCAGCAGGATGGAGGCTTCGCTTTAGAAATCCGGCCCGAGCCTGGAAACAAATATATCTGTGAAAAGTAAAATAAAAAGTTTGCTTATTTAAACAAACAACCGGGCTGGAGAAATAAATGACTCAGTGGTTAAAAGTGGGCCCTGCTCTTGCAGAGAACCGGGAGTCCAGTTCTCAGCAGCCATATGTAACTCAGCTTTAGGGGGACCTGCTGCTTGGACACCAGGACACCAGAGCAAGGAAACACACACATACACACACACACACAATTAGAAGTGCATATTTAAAAACAACAACAACATAAACCTGAGATCCGTGCCACCAACCGCACCTGGGGGTTAGATGACCTCTTGGGACAGTCAGTTCCACGTTTATGTGGGTTCTGAGCGTGAAACTCAGCTCCTCGGGTTTGCATGGAAATGCTTTTACCAGCTAAGCCATCTCACAGGCCTCCAAGCCCTCACTGTGTTTCTTTGATTAGTAAACAATATCCCATTGTACAGATTATCTTCATCGCCAAAAAAGCGGTTTAAAAAACAAAAGCAAGCCGGGCAGTGGTGGTGATGAGGCCTTGAATCCCAGCACTTGGGAGGCAGAGGCAGGCGGATCTCTGTGAGTTCGAGGCCAGCCTGGTCTACAAAGTGAGTGCCAGGAAAGGCACCAAAACTACACAAAGAAACCCTGTCTCGAAAAAACAAACAAACAAACAAACAAACAAAAACCCAACCCAACCAAAACAAACAAAAACCAGCATTTCCAAAACAAAATTTGCTGGAAAAATCTCTTTTCAAAAGAGAATTGATTTTAAAACATGCAGGCTATTGAAAGTGATCAGATTTGCCAAGTGTAAGTTTCTAACCCTCAGCAATTACTCACTGGCATGGCTTGGTTTTAAACCAACTCCCCAAAGCCACGTGCAAACTGATGGGATTTGGAGGAAGTGACTGGGTGAGGAGGTCGCAGACCTCTTACTCCGTTGGTGGGTTCCTCATTGGACTATTGGGAAGCAGGGGAGATGTTAGCTGGTGAGACCCAGCTGAGGAAATGGATCATTGGTGGTGTGCCCCTCTGGACTTACCTTGTCCCCATGCTTTCCCCTCTGTTTCCCAGCCACCATGAGCTAAGCACCCCCCTCTATCACATGCTTCCACCTGAAGATATTTTGACTTGCCACCTTCGGAAAGCAAAGCACCCAGCCAGTCATGAGCAGAAACCTTTGAAACCATGAGCCGAAATAGGCATTTCCTCCAGCGGGCTGGTTTTCACTTGTATTTTGTCACAGTGGCAGAAGATGTCTATGAACAAACACAAGCCATTGGAAGATTCCTTTGTCCAGCTGCACGGAAGAAGTCCCATAGGAAACCCCAGCTCTGATTCGTAAGCCCTAGAACTTTTCTTTTAAGGCGACATTCCATTTTTACAACAACTCTTGGGACCAGAACTGTGTGAGACTTTCCCTGGGGAGGTAAGAATGGGTCTGCTCCCCCTTCTGGCACTAACAGACGAAACAATTCCACCAAAATCGAACAACAGCCCCAAAACAGGTTTACCCAGTTACTCACAGGAGTGTAGGTGAGGGAGTATGGATCTGTATCATGGAAAAGCCCGCCTCAGCCTGAAGGAAGCTTCGCTCCGAAGAGCTGTAGCTCCGGACTCTGTAAGACCTTCAGGGAGCTCGCTGAGCCAATCCCCTCCCCTCAACAGTTGTTACTGCTCATGTTATCTTGGAGAGGGCCTTGGGAATCTTATAGGTTCTGGAAGCTTCCTGAGCCTTTCTCAGTTTTGTTCACTTCCTGGGTCTCTCACGCCTCCCTCCTCCCTCCAGGAAGGGACATTTCAATGCTGAGGAATATTTGCTTCACAACAAATATTCTTAAATATGCTTCTGTACCTCCTCCTCCCTGCTTACAGTTGATCTGGCCAGTGGCTTTGCAGACTATTTTCTGGTCAGATAGGAAGTGAAATTAGTGTAATGTAGAATCCAAACTAGGAAATTATTGTTGGGCAAACAAAGAAAAAAAACGCCTCAACAGATTGGAAAATGTGTAGTCCAACTAATGTTACAGTGGTGTTAATAGAGGTTTCAGGGCTGGGCAAGCAATGAAATCAGGTGAGGGCAGGTAAGGTGGTTCAGTGAGGAGAAACCCTTGGCACTCGAGTCTGATAACCCGAGTTTGATCCCTGAATCTGAGGCCCAACTCCCCAAAGTCTCCCTCTAACGTCCGTATGAGCACTGTGACACATACATGCACATGCGCACACCCCCATACGCATAATGTACCCCTCCCATACGCATAATATTTTTAACTAAATAAAAATTATCGCCGGGTGGTGGTGGTGGCACACGCCTTTAATCCCAGCACTTGGGAGGCAGAGGCAGGCGGATCTCTGTGAGTTCGAGGCCAGCCTGGTCTACAGAACGAGATCCAGGACAGGCACCAAAACTACACAGAGAAACCCTGTCTTGAAAAAAAAAAAAAAAAATCTATGAGAAAAAGCTTTAAAAACCACAAAATACCCTAGCACAGTTATCACCAGACCCAGTGGACAATGAACGGTGACGTCATGGAGGAAGGTGGCTGAATCTGAGGTACACAAACTGTAAGGGAGGGGACATCGTACCTGAACCACTCCCAGCAGGAGAGAAACCCGACGTGCCCCAGGCTGACACCAGCTTTGTGGATGTCTTGGCTGAAGACAGGCTCATCAGGGCTGTGAGTGACACCCCACAGGAGTGCAGTTTGGTAGAATCCGGAGACAGAGTATTATAGTCACTCTAGGGACACGTGTTCCTGACAAATGACAAAAGTTGAGCTTTAGTGGAGATTGTCGAATGCCTGCCCCCAGTTCGGATGCTCCGCGTGTGTGGTTGCCTGGCTCCGCTGCTGATTCTGTGTAGATCACAGAATTTCGGCTGTGCGGGACCTCACCTGTGACAGCAGCTGCTAAGAACGTCAGTTACTGATGGTCACCACCGCGTGGTGTAATGTCAGGGGGCCGCACGGCAACCTGTAGAGCAAATCTAGCCTAGAGACAGGCTTCATTTGGCTTGCTGGAGCCTGCTTACAAAATGTTTACATTTTAAAAGACGATTTACGTCCATGTTGGGCAAAATTCACAGAAATGGACGATCTTCCCGAAAGACCCTGCATTCTAACTTTTAATGAAAAATTGGAAAGCCACGTGGAGTCCTATGTCCTCCATGACTGAATTGGCTCTCTCTCTCTCTCTCTCTCTCTCTCTTTCTCTCTCTCTCTCTCTCTCTCTCTCTCTCTCTCTCTCTCTCTCTCTCTCTCTCTTAGGATGTCTCTGCAGCCTTTGGTGCCAACCTTCCCCCCTGACATGTCTTAGTCTCCACGCAGAGCTGGAGGCTAGCTGCCATAGACCTCACTGACTCGGTTTACTCCTTTGGCTCCCTCTGGCCCCTGAGCAAGTGGCCTGTGTTTGGTGGAGGGATGGGATGCTCCAATGAACTCTCAGTAGGGTCAAAATACAGCCAGAGGGCTGCCATCTGTGCGGACAAGCCCACCTAAAAGCAACAGCATAAAACCAAAGCCCGAGTCTCTGCCTCAGGAAGATTTAAACTTGCTCCAAAGTAGAGAAATGGCACAGTTAACCTCCGTGTGTCCACGGCTGTCTGCAGCATCGTTACAGTAACCTCTCTTTCCCACCACGGGAGCATGTTCATGGAAACCCAAACTCTGCTGTAATTAAACGACAGGCCCACTTTGTGTAGTTTTGGTGCCTGTCCTGGATCTCGCTCTGTAGACCAGGCTGGCCTCGAACTCACAGAGATCCGCCTGGCTCTGCCTCCCGAGTGCTGGGATTAAAGGCGTGTGCCACCACCGCCCGGCAGAAGACAACTTTTAGGAATTGGTTCTCCCCTTCCACTGTGTGAGTCCTGGGGATCCAAACTCAGACCATCAGGCTTGGTGATACTCACTGAGCCATCTCACCAGGTTCCATCCATCTCCACCCCCTTGTTCGAGGCCTTTTTTGAGACAGGGTCTCACTACGTAGACAAGGCCGTCTGCAAACTCGTAGAGATCCACCTAACTCTGCCTCCCGGATGCTGGGTTAAGGGCCTGTGCTTTCTTAGTGAGAATTCCCTTCTGGCTAAACTGAACATTGCCACCATCCTTGATGGTTAAACTGGCCTGAGGTTAAACACCATGGCTTTGCATTCATCAAGAGCTCACCTACTGTCTCCACTGAGGGGAGTGGGGGACTCAGAGGCAGCCTCTCCAGATCTGTCCTAGTATGTTCCTATCAGAAAAGGTCCTTCACCCACGTGGCTGGGTTGTGTCTGAGAAGTTTAGGAGCTCTGGCCATATCTGTACTCCTCTTCTGCCTCGCATCCATCATCAAGTCCTGTGTGTCTCTCTGATGGCAGTCCTCCCTCGTCACACTGGGATTTCTTGGATGCCCACAGTAGGCTCTCTGTTTTGAGGCAAGGTCTCACCATGTACCTCTGGTTGTCCTGGAACTCACTGTGTAGACTATACTAGTCTTGAAGTCAAAGAGATTCACTTGCCTCTACCTCTGGAGTGCTGGCATTAAAGGTGTGTGCCATCACGCCTGGCCAGACTCCTTTTTTTTTTTTTTCTTTCTTTTCTTTTTTTTTGTAGTTTTGCTGCCTGTCCTGGATCTCTGTAGACCAAGCTGGCCTCGAACTCACAGAGACCCGCCTGGCTCTGCTTCCTGAGTGCTGGGATTAAAGGTGTGCACCACCACCGCCTCTCAGCTTAGACTCTTACTTAATTCATATCTCATATCTTACTTTTTTTGTTGTTTATTTAGTGTGTTGTGTGCGCACGCCTCTGTGTGTGTGTGTGTGTGTGTGTGTGTACATGCCATGGCACACATGTAGAGGTCAGAGAATCACTTTTGGGAGCATGTTCCCTCCTACCATGTGAGTCCCAGGGGTTGAACTCGAGTTGTCCTTCTTGGTGCTGAATGCTTTACCCACCATCTTGCATCTTGACAGTCCTTGACGTTGACTCTTTTTTTTGTTTGTTTGTTTTTTCGAGACAGGATGGCAGGCTGGTGTCTCCTGATTCAGCCTTCCTCTCCCAGAATTCTCCTTGTCTGCTTAACACGCCTGTACTTCCTGCCTGGCTACTGGCTAACCAGCATTTTATTTATCAGCCAATCAGAGCAACACATTCACAGCACACAGAGCAACATCACCCATCACAAGTACACAACACACAATGAATGACCGAAAGGAGAATATAGAAACAACCCATGGACACAAACTCTAAAGCTAAGTGAGGAACTAATGCCCAGTTCTCATGTTCAGGAGTCTTCCCAGGGTCTCAGCACCGGGGTGTGCTGGGCCTCCAACCACGGGCCTTACTGTCTACTTGAAGCGTATGGCTTACACTGGGCTCCAGGGAAGATCGCCACTGAGGAGGACCATGTGGTGCTTCACAAACTGCAGGGACACATGAAACCTGCCTGGGGAGTGGGGGGGGGGGGCACGCAGGTCCCCAGGCTGCTAGAGATTGTCACCTAGACTCAGGAAGCCCAGGAGCTAGACTTGGAGGAGAGGTAAGGACTGGGTGACGGGTTCTGAGAAATCCCCCGAGCCCTGCAGACCAGGTTGGCCTGCCGTTCTAAGCTGAAGGGGTTCCGGGGAGAACTAGCAAAATGTTTTTCTGTGGGAGCCGAGGTAGGGGAGTCTCTCATCCTAGGCTTTGGATTTGGGCTTCTCTCAGGCCTGCCTTTGCGCACTCTTAGATTTCCTAGACCAGCCCAGAAGGAGGGAGGGGAAACTCCAGTTCCTTTTTTTTTTTTTTTTAATTATTTTTATTTGTGCATCTGCGTGTGTGTGTGTGTGTGTGTGTGTGTGTGTGTGTGTGTGTGTGTGTGTGTGTAGGGGGATGCCTGTGCCTGTGAGTGTGTGGAGACCAGAAGAGGGCCTTAGATCCCTTTGGGGATGAATTAGAAGTTTGTGTAGACTGTGAGCTTGTTATGGGGATGCTGGGATCTGACCTCCGGTCGTCATGATTGTGCAGCAGGCACCATCCCCAGCCACCTCTCCTTGAACAACGGCACACAGCCAACCACTACTACCATCAATCAGTCTCTTTTAATTCTTTTGCTATCCCCATTCTAGAGAAAGCACATCAAGGCTCCATAAGGTTGTAGAGCTGCCCGTGCTCACACATCTAAGAGGGGAGCTGGGAGTGACGAAGTCTGCCTGGCACAGAACACTAGGCTTTAGTCGGGTAGGTGTTCTTCATCACTTTCCTGGCATCTAGGGAGCCTTCCAATGGGTCCACAGAGAACTAGTAAGTTCCGTCGGGCCTTTGGAAAAGCGGTGCCTGGCTGGACAGACGGTCTTCTACCACACGGTGGCACTGCGTCCCTGCCCCAGAAGGCTTTCTTTACAATGGCGCTTGGTCACCAGCTAATTATTGATTAGGGTTTCATCCTCAGCCTGCAGGGCCACCTGGGCTCCCTCGGTAGCTTTAACGTGGACTCAGACCATCTCCCAGCATTCCCCAAAACAACACCAGGAAAAGCAGAGAGTTGCTCCCACAGACTATGTTAGCCAGTCAAAGGCTTGGGAAAGAAGACCCGGATTTGTACAGGAGAGTCCCAAGTTCTGAGGACCCAATTAGCAAATAAGACGACGCCCAGATTTTCTTCCCGTGTCTCCATCTGCCGACCACAGGATATCTCCGTGGGCCACTTGAAATGGTCCCCGTGTGTGTTCTCACTGCACCTATCATTTGGGGAAATACCCATTTATTTTACCATCTGTTTTATATCTGATGACCATGGACCAAGGCTGGGACTTAGCCTTTCTAGAGTCTCATCAAAACTAACTTCCCGTCAACGAAGCATGAAGCCTTTTTCACAGCCCATACTACATCTTCTAGCGAGCTTTAGCGACTTCCCGATACACTTGGTCTATGATCTGAAGTCAGAATACAAAGTTGGGTAGGAAGCTTAGAGGTAGAGCACAGAGTGCTGTATGCAAGGCCCTAGGTTTGCGTGCCTGGTGCTGGAGGATGGACATGTAGGCCTAGGTATATCTGAAGGCAAAAGCCACCGCTTTGTTCCTAGAACAGGACACCCCCCACCTCCACCCCCCCCAACCCCCCCAACCCCCGCCCATGGCATCCTCGGCCTTTAGCCTGGAAGAGGGTATCAAAGCTCCCTGGAGAGCAAGTGGTGATGGGAAAGAGAGATGAAGAACAGGACAGGGGACTTTAGGAAGGGTGGCAGTGTGGGCAGGCACCGCTAAGGACATTTACTCGATTTTATGGTTCTGCCTTTCTCTAAGTCTCTAGACTGAGCGCTGACATAAAAAGTCCCCTTTGGACACTTTTGCCCCTCCCCCCATATGGAATTTTCATTCTATATCCGGGCTTGGTGGTGGCTCATACCCGTAATCTCAGGACTTGGGGTGCTGAGAGGGCGAGACCCTGTTGCAAAAAAGCAAAAGTAAATAAATAAGAAATATTTTTAATTCACCAACTGGTCGCATAAAAATCAATTTAAATATTTTGATTTTCATATTTAAAATGCCATTTAAAAAAGATGTGGTTATTTTCGTGTGTGTGTGAATGTTTGGGTTGCATGTATGTATGTGTACCATGTGTGTACAGTGCCTGCAGAAGTCAGAGAAGAGAGTGTCGGGTCCCCTGGAACTGGAGTCACAGATGGTTGTGAGCCGCCATGTGGGTGTTGGAAACTGAACTGCAAGAGCAGCCAGTGCCCTTAACTTCTGGACCATCTCTCCAGTGCCTTAAAATGTAACTTTTCATTCAGTAGGCAACGCAATGACAGATTCAAAATTCAGTGTTTAAAATAGGTATCTTTGGTGCGGTTTGTTCTTGTGTTTGCATTTAATACATAAACGCATAGGATGTAGTTGAGTTGGTAGAGTTCTTTGATGGCCAGCACCACATAGAACTGGGCATGGTGGTGTGCACTTGTAATCTCACTTGTACTCAGATGGAGGCAGAAAGATCAGAAGTTCAAGGTCAGGGGCCGGAGAGATGGCTCAGCAGGTAAAGGTGCCTGCTGCCAAGACTGAGTTTGATCCCAGGGGCCCACGTGGTGAAAGAAGAGAACTGAGGCTGGAGAGATGGCTCAGAGGTTAAGATCAGTGACTGCTCTTCCAGAGGTCCTGAGTTCAATTCCCAGCAACCACATGGTGGCTCACAACCATCTAACATGAGATCTGATGCCCTCGTCTGATGTGCAGACAGAACACTGTATACATAATAAATAATAAAAATCTTAGAAGAAGAAGAAGAGAACTGACTCCCGAAGGTTGTCCTCTGACCTTCACGAGTGTGTTGCGGTATGTTTGCATCCCTCCCCTCAAAAAAGTAAATACATATCTTAAAAGTTCAAGGCCAACCAGGAGCACTGGTGCACACCTTTAATCCCAGCACTCCAGAGGCAGAAGCACACACACACACACACACACACACACACACACACACTAAACATTTTATAAATGGTGACAAGAAAAAGAACAATTCTGCTATCAGCGTAACTGTCCAGTGCATTTCTGAATACACCTATGCAGGGGACCCTGCCTTCCAAAGGGTTCTGTAGATTCGTTGTGGAGACCCCAAGGTGATCATTGATACCAGAATTATCAAAGGTGCCTAGACCCAAGGAATAAAGAACATCCCATGCCATATCCACATGTAGTTGCCTAGGAAACATAATAAAGTCTAAAAGTCACTATATGAAGTCTACTCTAACGGCCAGTGTCCCCATTCTCACCTGCACAAAATCTAGCAGTCATGTTTTGGGAAAAGGGAATATGGCTCCTTCAAGTGTAAGATGCTGTCTCCCAGGGAAATGGAAGAAACCAGGTCGCCCCTGTGGGCTGCTTCTCATCCTGGAACCAGCAGGGGGCAGCATTGCCCTCCTCACAAGACAATGCGCAGGACTTGAGAAAAGATCTTTGCTGAGTTGCACTCCACGTTCCCTGAGTCCCTGGACCAGAAGGGATCAGGAGAAGGAGGGGTGCTAAGTGTCCAGGAAGAAAAGGGCTTGGAAAGAGAGTGAAACCCTGTTCTGCTTCTCAAAAACAAAGCAACAACAAAATCCATACAGATCAGCTTAGGGGGGTGGTCCCTGGTGTGCGAACACATGAGGACCCATGCTTGAGTACTCAGGGTGAAGGGTGGCCATGTCCTTTTCTGCCACCACCATATCTTATCCCACTAGGAGGAGGTAGTTTGGGGTCCAGAAGGCCAGGACCTCATCTTCCGTTGGACAGACCAGTGGGAGATCTTTTATTTCTGTGTATGTAGTAGGGCTGGAAATTTAATCCACACTTCGGCTCCTCTGTACAGAGAAAAAAAAAAAAAAAAAAGGAACTTCCTTATTTATTAATTTATAACCAAACTGGCCTTTCTCCCAACCTCTCCATAATGATTAGTGAGAAAAACAATTAAATGTTCAATGTGATTTAAACGTCGTGGGACCTGATAACTTAGTCTGTCCCATGGATCACTCTTAACTCTCTTACATAAAAGCGCTTAGCTCTCGGGTTACTCTCCACGCTTTTTCTCACTGACATGGTGTTAGGATGTGTGGACAGACAGGGACAACTGAGTGGCATCTGGCAAGAGGAAGGAGTTGGGGTTTGGGGGTGTGTGGTGACGGCCAATTTCCCAGCCAGCACTGCCCTCACCCCTGAGTTTACATAACCCGCGGTCCAGTCCCTCCCGGGATGGCCGGAACCCCACTGAACCCGGGTCCCTTGTTGCTGTGTCCTTAGTTCGGCAGTCAGGCCTTGTGGGGGTTGAAGCTGGCTTGTGAAAGTGGCATTTCTGAGGCTCCTCTGCCCTGCTCTGGAGCCCTGTGGTCACAGGCAGAGGCCAGGGTGGTTTGGAGCAGCTGGGAGGTTGATGCTTTTTTTTTTTTTTTTTTCCCTGAGTTCCAAGAGAGGTCAGGAACATGGATGGTCTCCAGAGAGGACCCAGTAGGCCAGATGTGATCATCTGGCTCCCTCCCTCCTGTTCCCTTCCACCATCCCCCATCTCCGTAGCCAGAAGAGGGCCAAATGCTTTCTTCTCTGGCTTGGGCATCTATTACATAAAACTTCACGGTCACACCCAAGGAGACAGAGGCAGGAATCCAGAAAATATGCTCTCCAGAGAACGGGCTGTGTAACGGACTGTTTTTTAACTTGGTGCCAAATGTTGCAGCATCTCTCCTTTCTATAACAAATCCCAGTCCTATGCAGGGATGGATGTCTCAGGCCAGTGAGGATGAGGGCCGTGGAGTCCTCATCAAGGCAAAAGAAAGAAGCGCACTCATAAAATCTCTGTCTCCGGTATGCTCAAAATGATAGCATTCTGGATAGCAGAACCACAGAAACAACAGATACACTGTAGGCTCCATCCATGGGGGGGGGGGGGGTTTGAGGGGGGCACGGAACGGGGGAGGGGGATACGGGGGACCCATTCCCTTGCTGATTTAAGATCTGCCATTCCCAGGGAGGATGCGTTCAGTGTGGGTCAGAGCCCACTCAGATGGGGAGGGAGTTGTGGAGACATCTGCTGTGAAAAGATGGCCTAGCTGATCAGGAATCCTCCCTGGCAGAGGCGGGTCATGTGGTCGTGAGATGAAAGGATGCGATTGGTGGACTCTGGTCCAGGCGCCTTATTATGTCCATGTCCTTTCCTATTGGATGAGAGACGATCCGGGCAGTTCAGCCACCCGAGGGTCTGGGAGAAGGCTCGGTGGCAGGTACAGCCCATTACTTTGCCTTGGTGCTGAGGGACAGGTCACTCATACTGTGAGATGTTGTCTCCCACAGCCCACTGGAAGGGGGTCACTCTGGGCAGGGCTAAAGCAGATGGCTATGTTTGTGGGTACTCCGTAGCCAAATGTGTGCTCAGTCATTCATACCCTTGTGAGTATGTGTGTGTCTGTGTAAATGCCTATAGAATTCTCAGTGTCTGTTCCATTCAACACACAACAGTGCCAGCACTTTTTATTATCATTGACTATACAGACACTCCCAGAAACACAGAGACCCAGATGTGTTCACCATTCATCATCAAAGACATACAGTTACCATATACTTTTACACCAATGGCCAGTTTTATGTCAACTTGACACAAGCTAGAGTCATCAGAGAGGAGGGAGCCTCAACTGAGAACAAAAAAAAATGCCTCCATAAGATCGGGCTGTAGGCAAGCCTGTAGGGCATTTTCTTAATTAGTGATTGATGGGGGAGGTCAGCCCATTGTGGGTGGTGCCATCCCTGGGCTGGTGGTCCGGGGTTCTATAAGAAAGCAGGCTGAGCAGGCCATGAGGAGCAAGCCAGTAAGCAGCACCCCTCCATGGCCTCTGCATCAGCTCCTGCCTCCTGGTTCCTCTGCATCAGCTCCTGCCTCCTGGTTCCTCTGCATCAGCTCCTGCCTCCTGGTTCCTCTGCATCAGCTCCTGCCTCCTGGTTCCTCTGCATCAGCTCCTGCCTCCTGGTTCCTCTGCATCAGCTCCTGCCTCCAGGATCCTGCCCTGCATGAGTTCCTGCCCTGACTTCCACTGATGATATGGAAGCATAAGCTGAATAAACCCTTTCCTCCCCAAGGTTCTTTGGTCATGGTGTTTCATCACAGCAATAGTTACCCTAACTAAGATAACCAATATGTACACCTGATTCCATACCTGGGGATGTGGAGATACACAGGCCCATGTAATAATTATACCTAATATCTATCGGGAACTTATTACCCTGTAAACATTATTATATAACACTATAAAGAGATTAAGTGGCTTAATCTTGACAACAGTGTCACGAGTTAATGATTATTATTTGCCACACTTAACAGATGGGTGAGTGGACACAGAGTTAATAATTGGTAAACTTGCGATTCAAGTCCAGGCTGTCTGGTTTCGGAGGCAGCAGATGTAGGCAGTGTCTCTCTTCTGCTGTCTTACTCATAGGCACTCACGGTTTTGTAATAGGCTTAAGCACAGAGTTGTACACAGGTGTCTGTTCTCTCGTGGGGCTTCGGGCAGAGGCAAGGTCTCGGACTTCAGGTAGTTATGTTAGGCTTTGGCCTTGGAGGACCTCAGGGCCACTGGCCTCTTCCCCACCACATCCTCTGCACGCTGGAGAGGTAGGGGGTGATTGGCTTCATTTTTCCATGTGTTTGTTCTCGATCTAGCTCATCTTCCTTACCTTCCTATCAGGGCTGAGTATCCCCTAGCTGGAGGCTTTTAAGTTCCTTGAGCTTCCAGAGGGTTGGGAGAGAGGTCTGTCCACAGTGAGAGCGACCAGGAGGGCCAGCTAGCCTGGCAGCTGTGGACTTCCTTTGAAGTCTCATCATGGCCCCTGGCTAAGTGGTCATGGGTTTGAGAAGGGATGAGGGAGTGAACCCTCACTAGAGGAAGGTTCCCGCGGCCAGTGCAAGCTGGGGAGCCCCACACAATCAAGGCCAGTCAGGACTGGCTCTGCTGAGTATGGCGTCAGAGTGGAGTCTCTCTGGGAAGGGATGTACCCAAGTCACCCTATAGTCTCCAGTCTCGGGGCTTAAACCTGAGCCAGGGTCATTGTGTCAGAGAACAAGGTTCCATGGCTGGGAAGATGGAGGCTTCTTAAGCATGTTTATTATGGATATTGAGGATCTTCTTATGTATCCCAGGCTGCTCTGTGGCATAGAGTCATCCCACCTCAGCCTCTGGAGTGTTGGGATTACAGCCTTGTTCAACATGCTTCCGGAACAAACCGAGACACGGCTTGGTGGGACACAGGAAGCACTTCTGGACTGGAACCCCAGAACCCCACGGCCTGTAGGTCACCAAGAGTCCTCCCACCTCTGCCTTGCACGGTGCCCCCGCCCCCAACTATCCTCTCTATTGTTCCCGTGAACTTTCCTGGTGCCAACCTCTGTCCTTAGAACTTTACCTGGGTTTCCCATTGAAACCTAACAACAGTTGACAAGGCCCTTTCCTCCATCTCCTCCTCCTTTCTCCCTCTCCACATGCCCTACTTCCTCCTTATTTTAGCCAATGGGAAATGGAGGCACAAAGGAATTAAAGTCTTTGTCTGAAGCCCCATGTTAGGTGGGGGAGGAGAACACCTTTGCTGCAAGCCTGGTCCTTGTCATGAGGCGTGGTCACTGTCCCAGCTGTTCACCAGTGTGCCATCTACAGTGACCCCCCATGCTGGAAGGAAGCACTTGTCTTGGGGTCCAGATTATCTATCTGTGTAGCCCTGAGGGTCTAAGACACACATGTGCTCCTGGCCGTGGACACACCTTGGCTTTTCTGGCCTCAGAGAGGCAGCCATTGCTACCATCTCTTCAGTTCAGCTCCCTCACCCCCCATTCCTCTCCTTCTCACCAAGGGAGGGACAGGTTCTTCCCACCTCTGTTTTGTTAAGAGAAGACTAGAGTTTCTCAGAAACGAGTCTTGCATGTGGAGCCTGGATCTCCACTCATGTGGAGGCTCCCAGCTTGCACTGGGGCCTGGCTCTAGACCTGGGGCCTTCAGAAGACCTGAGGTCCTCTGGTGCAATTCAGGCTTTGGGGCAGCCTTGGACTTGCTTAGCTCTGCTGTGTTCCCTTACCATGGCCCAGGCCATTCAGACTTGGCCAGTGGAGTAGCGGCTGCCCGAGAAAGTAGACGGGTGGACAGTTTAGCATGCCGCTTCATTGAGGCCCCTCCCTGGTCTCCTCTGGTCAACCCAGTGCTCCCTCTGGCCTCAGCGAGTGCTCAGCTTCTCTTCTGTCTGTCGAAGCCCTTTGGACACTCATGTCATCAGTTTAAGGGAAACGCAGTCCTTATGTCTCCGTACTTAGATGTTATAAATCAAGTTAACTGATTTCACATGACGTGAGCCAGGCATGATGGCAGCTCACATTCATAGATCAGCACTCAGGAGGCCGAGAATGGCGGGACTCAGTGAGTTTAAGGGCAATGGAGGCTGTGCAGTGACATTCCTCCCCACCCCTGTCTCAAATAAATAAATAAATGGATGAATGGATGGATGGATGGATGGATGGATGGATGGATGGATGGATAGATAGATAGATAGATAGATAGATAGATAGATAGATAGATAGATAGATGGGTGGGTGGTTGGGTGGGTGGATGGATGGATGGATGGGTAGGTAGGTAGATAGATAGATAGATAGATAGATAGATAGATAGATAGATAGATAGATAGATAGACAGACAGGTAGGTAGGTAGATAGATAGATAGATAGATAGATAGATAGATAGATAGATAGATAGATAGATAGATGGGTGGGTGGGTGGGTGGGTGGGTGGGTGGGTGGGTGGGTGGATAGGTAGGTAGGTAGGTAGGTAGGTAGATAGATAGATAGATAGATAGATAGATAGATAGATAGATAGATAGATAGAAAGTCAGGGAGATGGCTCAGTGATCTGATGACTTAAATTCCATCCCAAGGACCCACAGTGTGAGGACAGAACCGAGTCTGGAAAGTTACCCTCTGATTGCCTTGGTATATGTACCCCCAAATAATCGCTAATAAGTTAAAAATGGAAAAGAAGCCACGTGTGGTGGTGCACACCTTTGATCCCGGCTCTCGGAGGCAGAGGCAGGCAGATCTCTATGAGTTCAAGGCCAGCCTGGTCTACAGAGTGAGTTCCTGTCCAGCCAGAGCTACACAGTGAGGCCATGTCTTTAAATAAATAAAGACAAAAATAAAAATAAGAAAAAAACGTAATAAAAGCCATAAAAAAGAGATAAAATCAAAATGGCATAATTGAAAATACATATAAAGTAATGAGTTTTATTTTTGGTTGTGAGCCTAGCCTTTAAAAGCTGAGCCATCTCTCCAACCCAAGTGATGAGTTTTAGATAAATGAACATATGTAAGATATAGAAGATGGCAAGATTTAGTTACTAAGAATATAAAGGTTGTGATTATGGGCAGTGATATTTGGACAAGTCGTAATATATATACATAATTATATATAACATATATTATTATATAATGCGTATACAATAATATAATGTGTATTATATATATATAATTTATAAATTAGCAATAGTGCTTTTCTAACTCCAGTTTCCTTCAGTGCTAGTAAAATTGCTAATCATGTTTTTGTAGGGTAGGAACTTATAATTTGCATTCTAGTGATAGGAAGGAACTGAAGCACAAACACTAAGATAAAGCTGTATTTGAGGCTGTTTGGATTATGAGTTCCTGCATAGCAAACTGCTCCCCATCTTGGTGGTTTAAAACAACCTCCATGCAGTGATGGGGAGGGTCGACCCAAATGAAGGGTGTAAGATGTCTTAAGGAAGCCTGTGACTTTGCATGCTAATTTTAAAAATGAGAGGCTGGAGAGATGGCTGCGTGGTTGAGAGCATCTATGGAAGATCTGAGTTTGGTTTCCAGCACCCACATAAGCAGCTCACAAGCCTCCAGATCTCCAGCTCCAGGGAATCTGATGCCCTCTTCTGGCCTCCTTGGGCACTCACACTTACATGCGCACACCCATGTGAAGACATACACACACACACACACACACACGTTAAAAAAATCTTTCAAAATGAATAAATAACAAAGAAAAAAATGGAATTTGAAACAAAACCAGAATAACCACCACTATTTATCTCTTGTGGTGCTGGGAGCCCAGTGGGCTGATCAGGGAGGGCATCTGCCACTGTTCTTGCTTGGGAGTCTCAGGCGATCGTGGTTAGGGAAGGGTGTCTGGGATCATAGGAGGCTGGCTGGACTGAAGGCAGGCAGCACTGGCCTTTTCCCTCTCCCCAGGATGTCTGTGGACCTCTCTGTAATGGAGCAACTGGCTTCTCCAGTGAAGTAGCTGGAAGTCTTGCAAGGTGCTCACGACTCCCAGAAGTGAGTGCTTAGGAAGGGGAAAGGGGGAGCTGGCAGTATTCTGAAAGAGTGCTTCCAAACTTAAGCAACTTATTTCCAGCACATTCCATTTGTTAGCATGAGTCACAGGCCAGCTCAGACTCACTCACTGGGGAAGGAGTATGCAGGACTGAAACAATGAAGTGTTCTCTGGGGCATTCTTGGGAAGGCCGGTACCTCTAGGCTGGATGTGGTGAACGGAGAGAGAGAGAGTGGAAACCTGCGGCCTTTGCTTTGGGGCCTTCAGAAGGCAGAAGCTGAAGAACGCTGAAGAGAACATGGTTGGAGTCCTGGGACCCAGGAGGAAATCTGAGCAAAGGACGCCTGAGATCATCACTGGCCGATGTGAGGCCATGGCCTTCACTGACATGGCAGGAGAGAGCATCCTGTCTAAAGCAATTTCCAAGCAACGCAGTGAAAGGGCCCTGGAGCTTCTCCGAGCTGACTTTGTCGAGCGGAAGAGTCATGACCGTGAACTAAGGAAGGCGCTGTTCCACTTTGGAGCAGAATTGAGGACATCTAAGGAGGTAGTCATACTGCTCCAGCTGAAGACTCTCAACAGAGGAACAGGCTGCAGGGCAAAGGCACAGGTCGGGGTGCTGCCAGTAAATTGTGGGCTGAGATGCAGAGGAAGCCAAGGGTGTGGCTGTAAATCCTTCAGTAATGCCTCAGTAACACTCAAGGGCATGTCTTGGAGGCCTCATGGGTAGACAGCAAGGCTTCTGAAGACTTTGCAGATACTGTCTTAGCTCTACTGGACAGCACGGCTTCTAAGGACTTCCACGGGCCCCTTCCTGGTGGCTTAAGTCAAGATAAGCCCTAAAGTAAATAAATAAATGGTTGTGGCTTTTGCCTAATGGAGGAAGTTAGAATGTGATATATAAAAGCTTACAGGAGCTAGAGAGATGGCTCGGAGGTTAAGAGTGTTTATGGTCTTGTAGAGGATCCGAGTTCCTTTCCCATCACTCACATTGGGCATCTCATGGCCTCTGGTTTCTCCAGATGCGGGGCATTGTCTACTCTCTTCTGGCCTCCATGGTACTGCACTCACTCATGGGCAGATGCCCCTCCACACATTTACACATAGTTAAAAATTGAGGGGAAAAAAGGGAAGCCCGCAAAGTTTTAAAAATAATTCTACAAGTTGGACCAAAAGACATATAGCTCAAATAAAGAAGCCTCTTGGAGGCAGCTAGTAGTTATTTCTTATGAAAAGGAAGGACAATTGTCCTAGTTTGCTCTCTGTCCCAAAGCAGCTTGGAGAAGAGAGGATTTACTTGGCATAGACACCTTGAGTCCAGTCCAGTCCATCACCGAGGAAAGCCAGGCAGGACTCTGACGTGAAATGAAGCAGGGACCTTGGAGGAATGCTCGTCCCGTCCCCGTGGCTTGCTCAGCCTGTTTCCTTACAATCCAGGACCACGTTCCCTGGGGGGGTGGCACTGCCCACAGTGGGCTGGGCCTTTCCAGGTCAACTATTAGTCAAGAAAGTGCCTGCAGGCTTGTCTATGGGCCAGTCTGATGGAGGCAATTCCTCCGTGGAGATTCCATCTGCAGAGATGACGCCAGCCTGGGTCAGGTTGACGAAAAGCTAACCAGCACAATAATGAAGGGTTTGGAACCAGGAAAACACTTCTGGAAGAGAGAAAGTAGACCTAATGAAGGAGTTGGTGTCGTGTGTGTAGCTGGGTTGCAGGCTTGCTCTTTCCTTTGGGAGGCGAGCACCCACTACGTTTCCACTGTGCCTGCCTGCCCCACTGTTGGGTGTTGAATGTGGGAAAATAACTTGTCTCTTAGCTCACAAATCTTAGGACCAAGAAGAACCATGCCTGAAGGGTCGCGTGTGCACCTATACCCCACTTAGATGCTTAAGTCTTGGTTTTGGAACTTGAGTCCGAGACTGTTTAATGACCTTGGGGGTTCTTGGTGGGCAGGTGGATTTGCACATTAGAGGAAGGTGGTTCATTGGGATCAGACATGGGTAATTGCCTGCAAAGACAACCCCCTCAACCCCGCCCCCAGCAATGAGTTACTTCTTGCTATTAGCCACTTGTGTGGTCCACTCCTTTAGATCTGGGTTGTCTTTGTGACTTACTTTGGACCCACAGAAGCAGTGACCATGATGCTACATGCCTTCTGAGTATAGGTCATAAAAGGCTTTTGGTTTCTACCTGGGGTCTTAGAACACTCAGTGTGGGCTGAGTGGTGGTGACGTACTCCTTTAATTCCAGCACTTGGGAGACAGAGGCAGGCGGATCTCTGTGAGTTCGAGGCCAGCCTGGTCTACAGAGTGAGTTCCGGGACAGCCAGGGTGGTTACACAAAGAAACCCTGCCTAAGAAAACAAACAAACAAACAAACAAACAAACAATACTCCTGCGGGGTAGGCTAATCATCATGTTAGGAGTTTGATTCCTCAGTGAGAGTCAAGACAGCCATAAGAAAGGCCACATGACAATAAAAATTATGCTTAAGCATATCCCATGTGCTCCATCCATTCCATCTGAGGCAGAGGAAAGAGGATGTAGATGCTGCCATCTTGGATGCACTATACCGTCAAAGCTACATTTGGCTTCAGGCTTCAGGCCCTGCTGCCGCTTGATTGCATGAGAAATTCACATCACCAAGCAACCACCTCTCACCATCAACTGGCAGAACTGTGAAAGAGCAAAATAACTCATTGTGAGCCACTAAGGTTTGGGGTTGATTATACAGAGATAGTGAATCAGCCCAGGAACGCCACCCTATTTTAATTTTAAAACTGCAGGGTAAACTGTAAAAGATGCAAATTTAAGATGGCTTCTCATGTAAAAATGTGTGTATGCGTCTACTTGCATGGGTGTGTGCGTGTGTGTATGAGGGCCTTGTGGGTGTCTTTCTCAGCTAGTCCCACGTTATTTTTTGAGACAGAGTCTCTCCTTGAACCTGGAGCTTACTAATTTGGTTAAACTGGTTGATCATCAAATTATACAAGTCCTGTCTTCTCCTCCCTAGTGCTGGGATTCCAGGTGCTCACAGCTGTGCTACACCTGGATGCTTGGTGATGGGAGTCAGGTCTGCAGGCATTTCCCTAGTGAACCATCTACCCATCCCTTCTCGTGTAAACTTTAAAAATGTCTTCAGAGCCGCTGAGATGACTCACCAAGTAAAGGCAGTTTACTACCAAGCTTAAGGACCTGAGTTCAATCCCCAGAAGCCACAAGGTGGAAGGAGAGAACTGACTCCTGAAAGTTCCCTTTGTGCTGTGGTGTGAATGCACATACACAAACCTAAAATAAATAAAGACAAACAAATAAGTGTAATGAATAATGTTGTCTTTAAAAAACTTCCAAATGACTGCATTCTCTGTTTTTCTTGCTCCCGTGACAAAATGCCTGGTAACGGTGACGTCAGGAGCAAAGGTTTATCTTGGCTCATGGTTACAGGTGGGTCATATAGAACCCATAATGGCTGGTGAGGCACCGTGACAGGAATGTGTCACCATGACTGGCCACCAGGCATTAACAGTCAGGAGGCGAAGAGCAGACAGGAGATGGGACTGGGCCACAGAACATCAGTACCTGCCCACAGTGACCCACTTAATCAAGGATCCACCTCCTGAAGTTTCCACAACCTTCCAAGACAACCCCATTAGCTGAGGACCAAGGGTCACACGTGTGAGCCTATGGAGGACATCCTACATTCAAACCACAACATTTATCTACGAAAATTTCGAACTGGTGGGTTTCATCAAGCACATATAAAGCTCAATAAAAATGTTTAAGTGGGGCTGACTTTGAGCTTGAGTTTTGAAATTTTAGTGATCCCTTAGTAGGCATTTTTATAATAATAAATCATTCACCACTGTGGTGTGGCTCCATGTCTGGTTAGTTGCCAATGTCAAGAGTCAGTCCCACGTGTCATGTGTTTGTATCTTGAGATGCGTATGTGCAAATGTAGGTGAATCATAAATTATGTATCCCGGAAAATGTTCCACGCCTGTGATTTGCAAATGTAACAAACACTGGGTTGATCTGCCAGTACCTATGGAAGAAAATGTGTGTTTTACCACTATCAGGGAATACCGCTGTCACACTCTCTATTTGTGAGAGAGGACTTGACTGATAAATCCATGTTTTTTTCTTTTACCCACTTCCACCCTTCAGTCTGTCCTACCATTGCTAATGTGGGAGACAGCTTAATTCATGGTTCACATACCATACAGACTCAGTCTCCTGTTGACGTAAGGACTTAAAAGTGTCAGTCGTGAGAGCGGATGCTTAGAGCTGGAGACCTTGTGTGCTGAGGTTGAGTGCTGGATTCCAAGGAAGACAAGGATCAATGCGCTTTTATGTTACAAGTGTGCTTGTGTGTGTATGTGTGTGTGCATGTGTGCACCTATGTGTGAAATATGGGTCCTTCCACCTCTAGGAACAGAATGGGGCTTCTTCTGCCTGTTGCTTCCAGCCCTTTGTCCAAGTCTCTCTGCTTCTTTCCTGGACGTCTATGGGCCTCTGCTCCTGGGGAAATGCATTTTTATTCTGATTTAGGTCTTTGGCTTAAACTTGCAAGCATGGGCAACCCTTTGACATTGCGACACAGCACTGTCTACAAAATTCACACCCGAGAACCACACAGTTGAGTCACACACACAAAAAAGCACCAAATATCTCATGATGTTTTATGTAAGGTTATGATTTTGTCTTGGTCCACATTCATAGCTATGCTGCGGCACATGTGGCCCATGGGCTGTGGCTTGGCCATGTCTAGGAGAAGCATATTTCACTTATTACCCATGTGTACTAGTTGGGACTTTCTTTTTTTTTTTTTTTTTAGCTCTGAGTGACCAAAGACCAATTCAAATAGGCTTGTGTTGAAAGGGCATATATAGATTCTCAGGACTGAGAGGTCAGGGAGGTCAGAAAGCTAGGGCTCAAATTGGTTTTCGAGAGTGCTTGTTTAGGAGCCTTTTGATTGACAGGTAACCCCACCAGTCCTAAAGTGTACACGTGTGTAGAGGGATGCAATTCCTCTAAATAAGGGATCTGGGAAGTTGCAAGTCTTCTGTATCTCATAAGCTCCTGGGTCCCTGGGCCAGACTCCTCAAGTAGGTCAGGTGGTGGGCCCCGCCTTCCTGAAGCTCTCTGCTACCTGAAGCGGATTCCTCTTTTACTCCTGTTTGAACACTTCCAGTCCTTCATGGCTCCCTCGGTGCTGGCGTGACTTCCGCTTCAGGAGAGCAGACGCGAATGATTGACATACCAAGTCGAAGAGGGTAGGAGGCTTTCTCAGCACTGATTCTTACCTCTCCTGCTATGTCGAACCTTAAGGATATACCCCAAGGATGGGTCCTAAGAATTTTACCACTGTGACTTTGCAATATAGAAGTGTCTACAGACCGAAGAAACAGCTCTGCTGAGCCATCAGCAGCCACATCTCCCACAGAGCCTCTGCCAAGAGGGCCTCGTGGATAGAGCCACTCAGGAATGGCCTCTCAGCCTCTGCGGGGTATTTCACTCCACATAGCAGTTCCTCCACAAGGACAGGGTCCTCAGAAGTGGGTTTCCTCCCTGAGTCTCCCCTCCCTCTGTTCACTTTCCACTGACCCTCGAAGTTGAGTGGGGGCTGTTCTTGCCTCTGACCCCCCCCCCCCCCATGAGCCTGAGTCCCTAGTGTTTCCTGATACATATACTCCAAAGCTTCGTCAAGTCTGATGACAACTCCCCCGAGGGAGGGAAGCGCTCCCCCGAGGGAGGGAAGCGGGGCGTTGCCGCTAAGGCCTGTGTGCAAGCTGCCTGCCTGGGCTCTATTCGGCCTGCTGCTTGCCAGCAGCCAAGCTGGCCTCAGCTTGCACTCATGGAGTTTGTGGATGTGTGTGGGCCGTGCCGTGGGCCAAGACACTCCTGCCGGGCTAGGTCACCTCCTTCGGGGTCTTCCTGCTGGCTCTGGTCTGAGCAATTCTCTTTCCACCTTCCTACGTCCCTCTTACTTCTTTCCCTTCAAGTATGTCCCCCTTCCGGTCTCCTCTTGTGTTCCTTTTCTCTTTGCCCGAAACAAGGATGGTTCAACAAAGCTTGCCATACCAGGCTCTAAAAACCACAGGTTCAATCATGTCGCTGTGTGTGAGCATGCCTGTGTGTGTATGTGTTTATGTGGCAGGGGATATACAGAAACCTTAGATTTCTTTCATCAGGTACCGTCCTCCATTTATTTATTCTTTTCCTTCCTTCCTTCCTTCCTTCCTTCCTCCCTCCCTCCCTCCCTCCTTCCCCTCTCCCTCCCTTTCCCCCTCTCCTTCCTTCCTTCCTTCCTTCCTTCCTTCCTTCCTTCCTTCCTTCCTTCCTTTCTTTCTTTCTTTCTTTCTTTCTTTTCTTTCTTTCTTTCTTTCTTTCTTTCTTTCTTTCTTTCTTCAGGCTTCTCATTGGCCTGGAACAGGCCAAGTAGGCTAGGCCAGCTGGAGAGCACGCCATGTCCCAGGCATCCTCCTGTCTCTGTGTCCACACCACCAAGCACAGCTTGTGTACTGAAGCCTAATCCTTGGACTTGCAAGGCATTCCCTTTCTCAGCTGTGCCGTCTCCCCGGCTCCTCCATCGTGATTTTAAAGACGTTCATTGAGATGAAACTCTGTGCCCCAGCATGGAGGGAGAGTACCTCCCGCAACATTAGAGAGAATTAGACGCTATTTTCCAACTACACCAGATCCTGACACACACACACACCCTCAAAGAGCAAGGCAATGCATACAACATAGTCATGTAGACAATACCATGCGTTCCCCCTCCTTCCTTCTTTTCAGCCATACTTTCTTCTTGCCCACCGACATGGTCATCACATTTTCCACCCCGGAAGCATCCAGAGGGCCTGGCCATGAGGAAGAAGAGATGAGTGTAGAATTGTTAGATCGAAATCTACACACATAATAAAGGCATCTCCCAGCCCCACCAAAGGCCATGATCATGTGCGTTTACTCACAGGCACAGAGCAGCGGGGTGGGCCCACCATAATCCATCTCTTATTACAAGGCCAGAATCTTTTCCATCTGTGTTTAAGCTGGAGCCTATGAAATAATGTCTATAAAAATAAGGTTGGAAGTGAAAATATCGAATGCAATAAATTATGGCTGCACTGTGTTCTCTCCTGAGGGCTGTCTTGGCCAAAGAACCTTCCACATTGCCATCTAAGACTGTTCTTTCTATCTTCCCATAAAACAAATTCCATTTGTTCACAGGAAGAAAGAGCCTAGATGGCGGAGCCTTAGTCAATAGAGCCGTGGTGCTTGGCTGTTGGTACCTGCCTGGCATCTTAATTTTTCTTCCAAAGCAGAGTTATTCAGCTACTAAATGAAAGCCTAAAGGAGACTGCCTAGGGGAAGGTTATGGGCCAGTTTCCATCATGGCCGCCATCTCCCTCCCTCCCACCCCGTCACCTCATCCCACTGTGTCAGAGCCATGACTCCAGACTGTATCACCGTCTCCCTTCACTGATTCAGCACAGGTATATCCTGGGCACTGGAGGAGTGTTTTGGAGGAAGGGGAACCTCAAAGAACCTCAGATCTGAGAGTTTGAGCCTTGGGGGCGGGGCGTACAAGGGAATACTTGCTCTGTACAAACAACCCAGAACAAGAGGGAAAGTTAACAGTAAGACACTCAAGGGTTCTCTCAGGGTTGGGAGAGAGACAGAGAGACAGAGGGAGACAAGAGAGAGATAGAGAGACAGGAAGACAGAGACAAAGACAGAGAGAGACAGAGACAGAGAGAGACACACAGAAACAGAGACAGAGAGAAGACTCTGGAAGGCAGTTTTCAAGGTGTCTGGACAGATGGGTTGGATGTTGGCCTGCAGAAGAAGAAAGGCACTCAAAAGAAAAAGTATAAAAGTAGGACCCAGATGGCGATTTAATTCAGATGGACTGGACCCCCGAGGTGCATGGGGGACAGAGAGGAAAGGTAGACTGAAAAAAACGTGGGAGTAGATGAAGGAACACGATGGATAAAACAGAAAGGTACTCAGTCTAAGTGTTTTTGGTCCTGCAGTGTGGCAGGAAGCAGTGACCAGTTGATATGGAGCTGAGGGAAGAAGATGGCACTTTAGCTGGGGCCAGTCTTCGCTGTGAGATATCTTGAGGCCCATGGTAGCTCTGTTTTGTCCTTATTACTCTCTTTCCTAAAGGAATCCCAAATGCAAGGGTGGGGGGCAGAAGACCCACCATTTTCCTTTCCCCCTTTAGCCGATTCTAAAACTTGACAAAGAGTTCGGGGCTATGTGCTTGCATTGACTCTTACACGCTCATGCTTCGCCCGTCTGGGAGGGGCGGGATGAGATCAAACGATGCCCACATAGTCCCGTAGCAAGACTCCATTCACCTCAGTGCAAACAAGGGCACCGGAGCCTTTCCAAGGGGCATTTGCTGGGAAAGGGGTGGAGTTGGCATGAAGGGAAAGCAGCGAGAACGGACTGGTTGGTCAGTCCACACGGCCAGCCTTGCCCTTATTTTGGAGCCTCAAACAGATGTGGTCTGAAGTGTTGGTCTCAGAGGAAAGAAAGGGAGTCCAGGGCCAACCCAAGGACATTCTCAAGAGCCAATGGGAGGAAGCCTAGGCGCCCTGCGTCTTGGGACGGGATGAGGCTGGTGCCACCCTTTGTAGCCTTCGTCCTTGGTGCTGAGGGGGGATACTGGCTTCATCCCATTTTCCCAGCGATTCTGATGGGAACCGCTGGGGTTGTATTGAGAAGGATTTCCAAGCTCTTTTCAAATCCTTCCCTTGGCTTTATTCAGCAGGCCAGCCCCCAGTGCAACAGCATATCCTATTCTCTCCTTTCTGGGCTGGCTAATGCGAGCTCTCTGTGGAGGGAGGAAAATGGACCAGTTGTTCCACTGGAGCTGGGCATTGACCCTCTTTCTCTGGCAGACACTTAGGATTTAGAACTTGGATCTCTCCCTCCACCCCACAGAGCCCAGAGTGCGGGTCCAAGAAGTAGAGAACTCTGGGAGAAAGGGGGCTTGTGACCCTTCGCCACCTCCAGCCTCGTCATCGTTATTCTCTGAGGACGGGCAGAAAGGACTCTTCCAAGCCCTGCTGGCAGCCAGGCCCCGTTTGTGGTAGGCGGTGTTTATGTGAACGCACAAATGTTTATGTGAGATTGCCAACTGGTTATTTATGAGTCTCTCAGCCTTTCCCCAATAAAAGCTGTTCCCTCAATGTTCTGACAGGCCCTGCATCTGTAACTAATGTGTCATTCGCTCGGCTAATGCAGTTCGCTTGTGTTTATTTTTGCACAAAAGCAATTTATCCAGCGGCTCTGGAAGAAGAAAAAAAAAAAATGGCCCTGTCAGGAACCTTCTTGGGAGCTGAGTGTTTTTCCTCAAAAGAAGGCCCAAATGGCTCACGATGCAGGGCAGGCTGGTGGGGTGTGTGCCCGAGTGCCCAGAATGGGAGAGAGCATGTTAGGGTGGGCAGTGGGTCTCAGGAGGGCTTGCCCCTCACTGTTATCTCTGGCCATGAGGAGGTGTGTGTCTGTCTGCAGCTCCATGGGGGGCTGTGTAGGTCTGTATTTGCCTTTCAACAGGAAAGTTCTGCCCAGAATGTTGGGTGGTTTTAAAATGGTGTTGTGGGTGGGGCTAGCTCTAACTCTGCTATCCCTCCGGTCACCATAAATCAGCGTCGGGAAAGTAGGTTGTTGGCAGTTAAAGGGCCTGGAGGAGGTAGCTGAAGGGAGGCTGCGGAGGAGGGGAGCAAGGGTTAAAAGGGAGGATGCTTGGCTTCAGGGCAAAAAGAGCATTAGCCCTGGTCGGTCCGGGACCGTAACTATAAAAATGTGAAGGCAGACTGCCCACGCAGACGCAGGGCTCTTTTCTCCATCGCTTCATCTGACTGTCCCCACTGTTTTCCTTCAGCACTGGCAGCCCACCTCTTGTGGGAAAGGGGTGCTCTGAGGACTTGTTGGGGGGCGGGCAGGGAGAAAGAAGCCGTCTCCCGCTACAGAGCCAAATTTTAGGGGGAAAGGAAAAGAGCCGGTGAGGGAGGGGGGTGTTAGGAGTCAGTGGAGTGTGTCTGAGTCACTGATACAAAGAGGGGCCCCACGTCGTCGGGCTGGACAAGAGTCTGGGGGACTCCATCGGCTGTCACTCTAACACAAGCCAGTCAGCGAACCAAACTGGGCTGGGCAGTGGTCCATGTAGAACCCTCCCACTTCTAGGGAACCCTCCCCCCACCACCAGGTACTTGGGGCCCACAGTGTGCAAAGGCTCATCCCACGGCAGATTCTTTCTTGTCGTTTCAAAAATGGCCTAGTAGGAGTAGTAATAGTTAGTGGATTAGGGTGGTGACGTCAAAGCCGAGTGGAGCTTGGTACTCCTTTGGGGAGAAGAGATACCTTCTTCTAGCCTTTCTCACGCCAAAGCAGGACTGTTCTGCCCCAGTTGGCAGGACAGTGGTTTCAATGATCTCCATCTTGGGTTTGTCTCCAAGGAGAGTTTGTTAATTGTATGATGGCGGACAAACATTAAGTCCACAGATAGTTGTGCGAACACAGAGACGTAGATGACTGTGTTTTTCTGTGCGTTCCGTGGGGAGGGAGCCTCTCAGGTCATCTGTGTCAAGGTCTTTGGGACCTGGCCTAGGCCTTGGTGGTTCCTCTCCTTTCTATGTACAGGGCTGAGGGGAGCTTTGAGTCTGGGGCAGGGAACGAAAGGCTGAAGGGCAATGTTGTGCTGTAGGAATGGACCCACTTTAGAATCTAAAGAGAAAAAGTCGACCCTCCATGCTGAGGCTCAGACTCCAGGAGCCCACAACCCTCCCCTGGTTCATGACTTCCCTCCATGTCTTACTCAGGGCCGCTCTTTTACGGTCCAGCTCAGGGCCTCTCCTGGCATTCTGCACCAAAGCCAGCCTCGCCAACCAAGCTGGCCTTCCTATCTTCTGCTCTCCCCTCCTCACTTGAGTGTTGCCTCGTGGGGAGAGGGAGCGAGCCTGCAGAATTCACAGACCGCGGAGCCACGCTCTCCACAGGCAAAACCGTCCTCAGACCCTAAAATGTGAATTCACAAATTCCGAAGGCCCCTGTGGCCTTGGAAAGTAACGTGCTGAAAGGAGAGCCGGGCAGCTGGTAGGAGATAAATAGCCCTCCGTGGGTGGGCAAGGTGGGGAGGGGGAGACAATGAGGATCCGGTGGGCACTGGGGCTTCTTCCTTGGAGGGCGAGGGAGCAGGTTCAGGGAAGCCATTCTTCTCCCTTCAAACCTGGATTTTTACGTGACCTCTCCTAGAGTTACAATGTTGGCCACCCAATTCATGTCAAACATGCTGCGGGCCAAGCAAAACAGTCTCGGACGGGTTGGGGCTGGGCTGTCGCCGCGCTATTGTGAAATGGGGCTGGGCCGTCATCTGAGATGCGCACCGGACTGTGCTGTGCACCCGGGGCCCTGGCGCTCCTTTAGGGATCCTTGAGTGGGAGCTTTGAAAGTGAGCACTCGGTGCAGAAAAGCTGAAAACACAGCCCATTTCCTGAGTCAGATGGCACCCAAGCTGCTCTGCTCTTTGGACAGAGAGGGTCCCGGGACCCTATTATTTCCCTTAGCAGGTTCTGGGGAGTTCCATCTAGGCCTGGCCTCTGGGGATCCCGGGGCCAGAGAGCAGACAGTAAGGAGCTCTGTCAGGGAGCCTTGCCTCATATTGATGTTGGGAGCAGTGGTTCTCAACCTTCCTCACGCTGCCACCCCGTAATACAGTTCCTCATGCTGTGGTGACGCCCCCCCGCCCCCCGCCGCCGCTGCCGCCGCCGCCCCAACCATATAATTATTTCCGTTGCTACTTCATAACTGTAAGTTTGCTACTGTTATGAATCGTCACGTAAATATCTCATATGCGGGAGATCTGATTTGTGACTGCCCTCAAAGGGGTCGAGACCCATGGGTTGAGAACCACTGGTTGGGAGTGCCGTGATGGTGGTGTAGTGGGAGGGTAAGTTAAGGTCAGATTCCAGGGTTATGGTCTGTGCAACAGAGGAGGCCCTCATGCTTCTCAGGGTGGGAGTGTGTGTCCCAAAAGTCACTGCCTGGGAAGAGGCAATCCTCATTTTTTCAGATTTGACCCCCTACCCCTCATCGGAAAGAGGGGGAATGCAGATTTTGGCTTGAGATGTGGCACTGTGAATGTGACCCCAGCTTACCTCCAGTGTGTGGCCTCCAGATGGGGGGGGGGACATACCTCCCAGAGGCCTGACTTGGCCACCAGAGGGTATTCTGAGAACGACTTTCTAAGGCCAGCCTGGTAGTGGCTACCATGCTCAGGCCGGGCATTCAGCTTGGTCTCAGGTCCCTGTGGTTTCTGGGGTCATCCTGGCTCTGCACCTTATTAACATGTGACCTTCTGAAGTGATGTCACCCCTGAGTCTTGTTTCCCTTGTGCGTAGATGACTCTGACTAGATGATCGTTGGCCTGCACCCAGTCTCCAAGCTCTCTGTGGATGACTCTAGCCTTCTGCTGTCCTAGCTCCATAATTCAGCTTCTGAGTAAGACGGAGCGCTGTTACTCATCACTGAATCCCCAGTGTCTTGTGAGGCATATAGCACATCAGAGGTACTTATCATGCTTGTGGAATGAATAAATAAGACGCGATTTTAGCTTCCAGAAGTTAGCCATGCACCCAGATAACAACCAGACAAGCTGGGTACTGGAGAGAGAGACCCAACTGTAACAAACTAGGCTGCTAATTCTGCTGGGAGGCAGAAGCAGTGGGATCCAGGGACAGACTCAGTTTCTGGAGGAACTGAGGAAGAACCAGGGGGTGGCCACACTCCAACTGGGGTGTACAGCTGCAGCTGTGGTCCAGGCCTGCCCGACTGGCCAACACAGCCATGCAGGAGCACGGTTTTCCTGGAGTGGTGTGCAGGGAGGGTCCTAGGGCCTGTGAGGGTTAAGCAGTCTGGGAGAACAGGGCTCTGAGGTGACTGCAGAGCTCCGGGGCCTCAGGCAGGAGCCTCCAGTCTGTTTACTCTCCAGATTTGAGCCCAAGGAAGGCTTCCTGCCACCCCATTCTAGGGAGTCCACGCTGACCTACCCCCTACCCTCATCCCTTGGTGCAGTAGGAATACAGTGAGGCTCTGAGGCTTGGCTGGATGTTTATTCTCTCCATGGTGCTGCTCCTAATGTCACCGAGCCACTTGGGATGCTGCTCAAGGGGGACTTTGGATCCGGGGATCTGAGATGGGAAACTGTAAAAAAAATAATCTTCCTCCTCTTCCTCTCCTCCTTCCTTTTCCTTCTTCTTCAGAACATGGTCTTGGTATGTAGCCCAGGCTGGCCTTGAACCTACAGCAAGTCTCCTGCTGGGATCGCAGGCATGTGTTGCTATGCCTATCTCTGAAGCTGGAAACATTGCTTCATTTCTAAATGCAGACCCAAACAAGGTTAAATATAAAAACAACAACAACAGAGTAACCAACGTGTGTGTGTGTGTGTGTGTGTGTGTGTGTGTGTGTGTGTGTGTGTGTGTTATAATGAATACCTGTGGAGCTGTGAACCAGTTTCAGAAATAGGGTTAAGCAATCCAACCAGGGCCGCTATGTGCAGCTCCCAAATACCCATCCCTTTCTGCTACCCCCACCTGGGTAGCACTGGCTTGCATTGGGAGTTTCTCGCTTTCTTGAATTTCTGTGTTGTTTTCTAAAAGTACATGCAAGCTTGGGCTGTTGTTATTTTTGAGGCAGGTCTCTTATAGCTCAGGCTGGCCCCAGATCTGTTATAGAGCCGAGGCTAGCCTTAAACTCCTGCTTCTTCTGCCTTCCCAGCCTAAGTGCTGTGATAACAGGAACATGCAGCTGTTGCCTGACTCACATGACAGTTTAAAAAATTATTAGAATATGTCAGGTGTCGGGTGGCACATGCCTTTAATCCCGGCACTTGGGAGGCAGAGGCAGGCAGATCTCTGTGAGTTCGAGGCCAACCTGGTCTATAGAGCAAGTTCCAGGAAAGGCGCAAAGCTTGACACAAAGAAACCCTGTCTCGAAAAACCAAAAAGAAAAAAAAGAAAAAAAGAAAAAAGAAACCCTGTGTTGAAAAACAAAAACAAAACAAAACAAAATTATTAGAATATATTAATTATCCCTAATAATGGGTTTCATCACGACAGCTTTGTACACATACATAATGTATTTTGATCACATTCCCCTCCCATGATCCTCTCTTGTTCCCTTCCTCTCCCTTCCTCATGTGTAAGTCTTTAAAAGGCGTTTCCAGGGTTGTTTTGCACACTTTGAAATCTCGTATAAACTGTGACATTGTAGCGTGTGTTCGGCAATTAGCTTTTTCTCCCCACATGTGGGTGAGATTCATGCCTGTTGACATGTGTACCTCTGCCTCGTTTATTTTCAGGGCCGCTGAGAAACTGATTGCAGGAACAGGTCATTTTTCCAAAGAGCCCTGGCGGCCCCTGAGGGGCTGGGGGTGGGTGGGATGGCCCACCCGAGTGGCTCTGATCACTGGGCGTAGTCCCCGCGGTGGGGACAATCCCCCCTTCATCTCCCCACCCCTGTGGGGTGGCAGGGCCGGGCTCGTTCCCTCCGCCTCGCTGAACCATTGCTTCACTGCGCAGGAATTCAAGTGATTTTTTAGGCAGCCCTTGTGTTTCCCATAAATCATTGTCGAAAGTGAAATCCTAGCATGAGGGGGCTGCAATTGCAACCAGCTGAGTGCCGCGGAGCAGACTAATTTGAGGCGGCCCTGAGTGGACGTGGGGTTCTGACAAGAAGGCTTCGCCAAGCCCTTCCTCGGCACCCAGAGAGACGCTGGGCTCAGTGCCAGTCCGTGAGCCGGCCCAGGCTTAAGAGGCCTACCTGCTCTCTGTGCTGACCCCTCCGGCCTCGCCCAGCGGCCTCCAGTGTGCTGCAAGGTGACCTTTGAACCAGGAGCAGCTTGTGCTGAGGGGCTTAGAACTTTATTCCTGTGACGGACAAAGGCAGAGAGAGAGAGGGGGGGGGGCGCCCCAGAGCTGTTCAGCCCCTGCACTCAGAGCTCCAGGTACTGCATGATGGCTTCCTGGGCATGGTCACACACACACACACACACACACACACACACACACACACACACCTGCCTTCCCATCAGTAGTGCCATCAACACAAGTTGCTTGGACTATAGAAATGTATTCTCTCACAACACTGGAAGCTGGAAGTTCAAGATCAAGCTGTCAGGGTCAGAGACTTCCCTAGCCTCCCTGCTTGGCTCGACACCTCTTCACAAGGGGGGGGGGGCCCTCTACGTCGAGCCCCTGGTCTCTCTGCGTGTTCTAATATTTTCTCCTTATATGGACACCAGCCAGACTGGGTGAGGGCCCACCCTAGCAATCCCATCTTAAAGTGCCCGGCTGTGGTCTCATCTCCAAATATGGTTGTATTCACAGGTGCTGGGGGCTAGGGCCTCAACACAGGAGTTTGAGGGTGGCCTAGTTCAGCCCATGACATTAGGGGTCATGGGGTGGGTCACATGTAGGGTGGCCACAGGATTGCACCACAGCTAAGAGGTATTATTTACATCATGGCATTTGTGTGTTTATGTATACCTCTGTGTGTGTGTGTGTGTGTGTGTGTGTGTGTTGTGTGTGTGTGAGTGTGTTTGTGTGTGTGTGCATGTGCCTGTGCATGGAAACCAGAGGTCACTATTGGATATCTTTCTCAATCAGACTCCACCTTATTTTTTGAGACAAGGTCCCTTAACAAACCCAGAGCACCCTTATCTGACTGGACTGGCTGGTCAGCAAACCCTGGGCATCCTCCTGCCTCTGCTGCGGAGCCCCGAGGTTACAGGTGTGCCGGATTCAGGTCCTCAAGCTTGCAGAGCAAACACTTTACCAACTGGGCCATCTGCCTGGTCTTCCCATCATGGACACTTTTATCCTTTGAAAATCTTTATGTTTTTGTACTTTCGTTGGACCCAAGAGCGGGCAGTTTGTGTATTTCTTGTGGCCGATTTCCTGCAGATGGCAGAAAAACATTCTCTTGGTGTGTTTGCTCATCTCTGGCAAAGGGAGTAAACTGGCTTGAAAGAACCATGTTTTGGGGGCCACAGAGGCTTATATGACCGTCCGGGACTCCGGACTGGTTTGGAGTAGGCCGTGTTACTGAGGTTAGTCACAGGGACTGAATCTAAGCAAGGTCACATGTTTATCTTAGTTTCGTGGACTAAGTTTAATGAAAGGGGTTATGTGATCTCAGTAGCGATATAGGTCGGTCATGAAACGGTGGCGTTTGTGGTCCTTGTCACGGGCACATTCCTTCAACCACTGTGATAGGGCTTGTGTTTGCCTGTGTGTGTATATATATGCCAGTGTGTATTTGTTTCTATGCACACATCTATTCTTACACATCTGTGTGGGAACGACTTTGTGTGTTTATAGGAATATCTTGTGTGTACACAATGGCCTATGCATAATCTGAGTGGTTGTGCATGTGTCTGTGTATTCATGCTGCCCTACGTGTGTGCATGTGTGTGTAAGTGTGGCAGATATATGACAGGAGGGACATGAGGCAGGAGGTGGCAGAGGGCAGAGGCTCTGGCCTTGACCCAGGCTTCCAAAGGATCACAGATGTGACCTTTCACCCTTCCCTGTGGCTATTGAGGTCACTGCCCCGGGAGACTGAAGAACTTTCTTTTGGAACCACATGGGCTCACAGCCCGGGGAAGCAGAAATGCTGCTCTAAAAGCAAACCGGATGATCTTCATCCTGAGGAGCCTGGAGCCAGCGGGACCTTGTTTAATTCCGAAGGAATGTGTGCGGTTCCCGCCCAGCTGAGCAGGCCCCAGCCTGACTTAGGGCCTTAGAGCCACCTAGCCAGAGGCTGATGCCTTCAACGGGAGGGGGGCTGGGGTCACACCCTTCCGGAGGGAGACAACACATCCACCCCTGAGGCTGATATGGGCTAAGTGGGTGACAGCATCTGTGCCAGCGTGCCCAGCCCTGCGCTGCGGGAAACAAGTCGCAAAGAGGAGATGCATGGCCCGGCCCCCAACCTCAACTCCGAGGTTAGCTGGGCCTCTAGCAGGCAGGAGGCAGTTCCCCAGTAGGAGAAGATGTGTGCCTGTATGTGTGTGTGTGTGTGTGTGTGTGTGTGTGTGTGTGTGTGTGTAGGGACGACACACTCAGGGAGTGCAGCATAGGTAAAGAGGGCAGTGCCCAGCTGTGGCCATCCCAAAAGGCTCCTTGGATGAGCTTTGGTAGCTTTTAGTTCGGCACTGCAGGGAGGGAGGGGTAGGAGGGACGGGGGTTGGAGGTCGTAGGGGGAGATGCAGAAAAGGCTTTACCAAATGTGCACAGGTGTAAACAGGTGTGCACACTGGCTTGGGTGGGAGGCTTCTGGAGAGACAAAGATGGGCCAAGAAAATCACCTCCAGTCCTCCTCAGAAGGATCTGGAATGCTGGTCAGAGTTCATTCGTAGGTGGTGGGGAGCACCTGAACACTCTCAGCAAGGGCTAACCTGACGAAAGCATGCGTGCGTGCGTGCGTGGGTGCGTGCGTGCGTGCGTGCATGGGTGCGTGCGTGCGTGTGTGTGTGTGTGTGTGTGTGTGTGTGTGTGTGTGTGTGCCCACGGGGTTCCCCAGAAGACAGCTTGGCTTCGTGATAGGCCACATTGCAGGCGAGGCAGGGCTGGTGTTTCGAGTGAGGAAGCCCGGGCTGTGCGTGGGGCCTCGCTTGAGAAACAATGTGGTAGAACTGTGATGCCTTCGGGTCTTTTTTTTTTTTTTTTTTTTCTTCAGATCTTGGTTCTGTGTGGAGTCCCCTGACCTGTGAATCCTGTGTCAGCCTGATATCACTCCTTCCTCACAGCCCAGTGGACCAGCAGGGCCTGAGAGGCAGAGACAGGGCCCTAGGGCAGCTCAGACTTCAGCCGGTCCTCCTGGCTCTGGCCAGGGTGTGTGGCCTCTGCAGTGAGCCGTTGGGTATTTCACCTATTGGTACCAAAATCCCGTGTCTGTTACTGGCAGTGGGTGTCAGTCAGAAAGGAAGAGAGCCCATGACTGTGGTGTGTGGATGTCCGTGTGGACCAGCTGCACACAACCACACAAGCTATTCCATTCAGCCCTGGTGAGGGCTGAAAAAGACTGCTCAGTTTGGGTGTGTGGACAGTGTGCTTGGGGGTGCATCCAGCCTCAGGCCTACACATAGTGGGAGACCCACGTGTGCTGAGTGAGTCAATGTAAATGTGATCGCAGCTCAGGCTCCCAGGACAAACAGAATTTCTGATTGACAACATAGCCCACTGAAACCTGCCAGAGACCTGTATCACGTGAGGTCAGCCTGCCTGGGCCTCTTTAGCAGATGGCTATAGGCTGGACCTGTTGCCAGTCCCTTCCATACACATGCACATGTGCACACACACACACACACACACACACACACACACACACACAAGTGTAGGCTGGGGGTTTCACCCTCAGAACTGGGGCCATGGTTGCATTTTGCTCCTCCTCGGGTACCCCTGGTATTTGCACTACAGCATCTCTCCCAGCCATTCTGAGCTCAGTGCTTCTGCTAGTGTGAGGAAAGATCCTGCCTTGGAGATGACATTGGCCTGGAATTTCTGAGGCTCCTGGGCCAGGGAAGGGGTCTCTTCTAGGCAAAGGAGACCCTCCCTGGTATATTTCATAACGTCCTGATAACATTCCAAGGAGCTGAGCAAGTGGGATCCTGAGGCCGAAATATATATGAGGCAGGATCCCTACTCCTACACTCAGGAGTCCTGGCAAGTCATGTAGGCCAGGCTGTGAGGGTCCCTTGGCCGGAGTTCTCTGGAATACTGGCCTGCTTGGTCTCCAGGGCTCAGGGGCCAGGTGTCTTCCTTTAGGCATCTGTTTGCCTGAGGAGGTCATGGAGGTGGCATCTGACGTGACCTCAAGTGGGTAGGCAGGCTGACCTGCCTGAACAGGTCTGAACGCTGCAAGGAGGAAAAAATCCACAGAGACCCGCTCAGCTCCTGGCTCCTCAGCCTCCTCAGCCCATCTCTCAGTCCCCCTGTCCACACATCATGTGTTTGCCTCTGCCTCTCGGACCAGGTCTTGCGGAGGCCGGAGTGCCTGACTCTGAACTAGCCACACATCTGACCTTCTGAGTCCTGGTGAATTCAGGGCTGTGTCCCTCGGGCTGCTGAGGACCCTGAGCTCCTCACGTCATAGTGTCATTGTACGGAAAGACAGGCACAGACTCGCTGGACGCAGGGCTCAGAGCCACATTAGTCTTACATTCTGAATCCTGCTGAGGAATGCCTTTCTGTTCCAGATGGGTTCATTCTGGAGAGCATGTTAAGCCAAACGCGGTTGTGCCTGAGGCACACAAGACATCAGTCACGGGGGAGCTTTTCTTTATTTAAAGGTTTTGACATTTCATTCATCCTGGATATTTGAAGTTAATTTGGGGGTTTAAAAATATTGCTTCAAATATTTGAATTGACTGTTGAGGTGTGGGACATTCTGTTAGGCCTTGTTCTTGAGACAAGGACCTTGCTGGCCCCTCCTGGCCTAGGTCAGAGTCCATGACAAAGGTAAAGGACACACAGAGAAAGGAGTCCTTGGTCTGGCCCTGGTGTACCCACGAGCCGAGATATGTTGGGATGGTAGTAGACAAGACTTTTCCAAGAGGGTCTCACAGAGTCTGGTGCGCACGTGCTGTGTGTATGCTTGTGACTGTGTGTGTAGGGGTCAAGAGGGGAAGAAAGACTTCCAGGATTGCATTACTGGTTCAGGGAGCTGAAGGGCAGGTCCTGCTGTGGGCTGAGTACATTTGAGTCTTTAGAGGAGGAGAGAGAACCAGGGAACAGAGCTGGGTGGAGGGGGAACAGTCTTCAAAGGAAAAATGAGAAAAACTAGTTTCTGTAGGGAAGGTCGGGGTAGGGGGACGACTAGAAAATGGGGAAGCTGAGGAGCAAAGTCCTTACCAGCCACCTACAGCAGTGTCCACACAGCATGCATGCAGGCCACCACGGCCCTGCTTGTCCAAGTGTGGTCACAAGGCTGTGTGCAGGATACACGTTTAGATGCATGCTCGTGTCTAGGTCATTTTGTTTCCCCGATTACAAAACCTATTTATACTAATTGTAGGAAACAGGCAGAAATTTGGGGAGCACGAAGCAGGGCGTGAACTCGTGGCATCTGCCCGGCACAATGATAAACACTGTTGCTCACTTGGAATGACCCACAATGCCTGTGGTCAGGTGAGCCACACAAACAGGCAAGCCAGGACCTCTCACTTCCTACCATATCTTCCTATCCTCCCTGTGACAAAGCCTTGTGTAGGCCAGGTTGGCCACTATGCCCAGTGTATACAGTGCTGGGAACTGAACCCAGGGCTCAGTGGATGCTAGAGAGCACTCTGCCAATGGAGTTATAGCCTCAGCTCCCTTCTTGGTGTGCATGTGTGTGTGTGTGTGTGTGTGTGTGTGTGTGTGTGTGTGTGTGCTTACAAGCACATGCTTGAGATAGGGTCTCCTGTAGCCCAGACCGATCTTGAACATGTTCTGTAGTCAAGAAAAATCTTGAGGGGCTGGAGAGATGGCTCAGAGGTTAAGAGCACTGAATGCTCTTCCAGAGGACCCGAGTTCAATTCCCAGCACCCACATGGTGGCTCACAACCATCTACAATGAGATCTAGCACCTTCTTCTGTATACATAATAAATAAATAAATCTTTAAAAATTTTATAAAAAAAAATAGAAGAAGAAAAAAGAATGATCTTGAACTTCTGATCCTCCTGTTTCTACCCCCCAACGCTGGGATAATAGATCTGTTCCAACACGCCCAGCTCATTGGGTCTTCCTGCCTAGGCTTCATGAAGCCACTGATTCCTCCCTTTCCTTATGATCCCAGGGACATCCCATGGAGATCCAGGCCTCCTGAGCGTCCTCCTGGGCTGTCTATCCACTCTCATCAGTACCCAAATCTGCAGCCTAGGGTACAGAGCCCTTCACAGGAGCCCAGCTCTTCTGTGTGGTGGGCACCATGTCTAGGCCCTGCCTGCCTGGAGTCTTGCTGGTGAGCTGGCTCTGAGGCTTACCAGGCTCCCTAGGGGCCATCACGGCGTGGGGTGAGGGGTAGGCGGTGAAGGGCAGTGAACAGATTTCAACGGCATGCCTCCTGGAAACCACATCAAATGGTGCAGCTAGGAATTAATAAATAAATTTGGGAGACAAGTCAATTACCCTCCCCCTGTGCCCCTGTCCCCAGGGGCAAACAGTGGCATGTGGTTCCCAGCCTCAGCACGCCTTCCCCAGGGCAGAGCAACCACTGCAGCTGGCTTCTGTCAGATTAGCTGGGCAAGATGTGACAGGCCTCTGTCCTCTGGGGAAATCACTCCTTTCCTGGGAGGTGGTGAGGACATTCCCAGGTTGCTCTGTTCCTGCCCTTTCCCCGCACCCCTCCCAGTTTTACTATTTTATCATTGAAAAATATCAGACAGACTTCTGGTTGCATTTGAAAACACTTATTCACTCAGTAAATACTGAGCAAAGCCTGCTAGCTACACTCTAGAAGTTTGGCCAGGTTGTGGAGTCACGGAGACACAGCTCTGCCTGAGAAAAGTTTACAGTTGTGTCTGTGTGTGTGTGTGTGTGTGTGTGTGTGTGTAAACGCGATTGCATATAGCACTTATAGCGCTTTTTGGTGGTGGGGCGCTGAGAAGGGGGTCCTTAGTTTAGCCTAAAAGTCTCCTCAGAGATCCTCCTGAGAAGGCGATGCCTGGATATATGCAATCGCATTTACACACACACACACACACACACACACACACACACACACACACACACAACTGTAAGAGTGCTGTTACAGACTGACTGGACCGTTTTCAAAGTTGCAGAGGCAGGGAAGAGAGGTGAAGTGGGAGGGCTATGAGGGAGTTCACCTGGCTGGATCCAGATGTGGAGTGGACAGAGAGAAGGAGAGAGGGAGAGAGGGAGGGAATACGAGAGAGAGCAAGCTGGTGACATTTAGATTCTTTTTAGCTTTGTGTGTACAGTGCACGGGCTGTTATTTCTGCATAAAACGACTCCACGGAGCCCAGCAGACTCAGAGAACAGCAGTCTTCGCTCTGCTCAGCGTTAGCGAGCATGAGTCCTCCAACATGTGCGGCCTCTGAATTTTCTCAGCTTGCATCCGTTGGACGAGTCCTTTAGACTGACAGTTCTCTCTAGTTTACCATGTGTGACGATCACTTGGGACATTCACTTTAAGTGTGGGTGTTTGGAGTCTGTCATGGAGACCCAGGCTCTATAGCGCTCAGCAATGTCCATTTTTAATAAGCTCCCTTGGACCCACTGTGGTCAGAGAGCACATTTTGAACAACACAATGCTAGAAGCTGATCTGGTCCTCTTGGGGGAGCTTGCTTGTGACGGAGAGGCCACCAGATGGCAGTAGTGCTTTTTTTAACTGGGGGTGGTAGTTGGCCTAGAGACAGTTCTGGCACTTGTTATTTTGCAAGAATGTATAGACCTGAAGCTGGGTTGGTGAGGAGGCTCAGCTACTTGGGGGGGCTGAGGCTGGGAGCTCACGTGCGCAAGATCTGCCTGGGCTACAGAGTGAGTTGAAGGCCAGCCTGAGCAACTTAGTGAGCCCCTATTAGAAGATGAAGTGGGCCGGGGAAGGTAGTTCAGTGGCACAGCACTTGCTCGGCACCTACAAAGCCTTGGGTTTAACTCCCAGTACAAAAAAGACTCTTAAAATAATTTGATCGGAAATTTCAAAGTTCAAGTTTAAATTTCATTTTCAGCGTCAGAACTGAGCTCTCCATACACCATCACTAGTCACGCGTGCCTTTTGATAACCTGAAATGCGGATAGTCTGAGTAGAGTTGTGCCGAAGGGTCAATGCACATGTGGCCGTAATTATTATTGGTATTATTATTTGGAGCTTTCTCCATTTTTATTGCGAGGTAGAGGAGTCCTCTCTTTTTCCTGTTCATTGAATGAACAAACTCGGGGGGGGGGGGGGGGGAGGGGTTTGAGGTGGGGGATGGGATCGGGGGCCGAGATCTCTCCTGGGGTCTTAGAGCCGAGAGAGGTCACACTGGTAGACTAGCAGCCACTCCGTTAAGGCCAACTCAGCTTTCAAAGATAGCGCTTGGTTTCCACTTGATTGGCACGGTGGTCCTAGTGGCCTGGTCTAAATTGGAAAATGACTGGAGAGAGGCCACACGGGGAGAATGGGCCCTCAAATAGTTATTTGAATTAGTGACTCCTCTCGCTGGCTCAGAGGTGTCCTGTTATGTGGTGGTACCCTATCTGCTGGCTGGACTTTCTTAGTGCGGTCACTAAGAAACATCTCGAATCCCTTTCTGTTCCTAACCTCCTTTTTTTTTAGCTCTCTGAAAAAAAAAAAAAAAAAACCCAGAGTATAAAATCTGTGGTCCCTTTCTTAACCCTAGTCAGTGGTTTCGGCCACATCTAAGTGACCAGTGCTGGTACAGAGAGGAATGGGAACTCTCAACTACACACTGCTTTCTCTGCTCTCCCGTGGCACCCACCCACCCTCCCTCCTTTCTCTTCTCCTCCCTCTCTTTCTCTCTTTCTTTCTTTCCAACTAGGTCTTGATGTGCAGCCCAGGCTTGCTTGCCTCAAACTCAGGATCCCCCTATTTCAGCCTCCCAAATTCTGGGCTTACTGGAGAGTACGCTACACCTGGCTACAGAGTCTTTTAAAGATAGGGGGACACAAGATAAGAACAATATAAAATCTCTTATTATTTCAGTGTCTTTTAAAGATAGGGGGACACAAGATAAGAACAATATAAAATCTCTTATTACTTCATGTAGAAATTTAAGCTTGAGTTAAACAAAATGGTTGTTAAAATTGATTTCATCAGTTTCCTTTTACTTTTTTATTATTTACCTTTATTACTTTCTTTTTACTTCTTAAATGTGACTTCTAGAAAATTTTGGATTATAAGGCATCTTGCATTCTATTCTATATATAGGATACATTATATTGGGAATCATCAAAATTCATGTTTTAACTGTGAGATTAAATGAATCAAGCACCAAAGCTTGATGGCCAGTGCTATATTTGAAGTTAAAAAGAAACACACAAAAAAAACCCTCCATTTAAATTTAAGTCCAAATTCTCATCATGTGCCTTTGGGCAGCCACGTGCACTCCCTTAGCCTCTTCCCACCACGTGTAAAACGGGGCAATGACAGCAGCCTACTTGAGCAGGTTACTTACAAGTCACCCAAGATAACGTGTACCTATGAGACGCCCCTGTGAACTCTGAAACATCACACAGTGATCGGGTGGCTGTCACGGCTACTGATAACATCTAGAATAGGCCATTCCTTCACATTCTCTATGTGTAGAAGGTCCTGCCTTCGGCACTTCCAGACTCTCAGGAGTTAATTCACAGGTAAGGTTCTTTGTCGTTCCAAATGCTTATGAAATGTAAAGTGCCAATACAGGACTAAAACAGTGATTTAGCTGGGAGCTGGTGGAGCACGCCCTTAATCCCAGCACTTGGAAGGCAGAGGCAGGTCGATCTCTGTCAGTTCAAGGCCAGCCTTGAATCCTAGGTCAGCCAAGGCTGTGTAGTAAAACCCTGTCTTGGAAGAAAACAATAGTGATTCTGGTGGAGTGCTTGCCTAGCATGAGCAGACTCGAGTTCGATCCCCAGGACTCCATAAAACTGGCTATGGTGGGATGCATCTGTAATCCCACTACCCAGAAGTAGAGATCGGAGGATCGGAAATTCAAGGGCCACATAGCAAGTTCGACGCCAGCCTGGGATACATGAGAGCCTGTCTTAAATAGAGCCGGTGAGATAGCCCAGGGGGCAAACACACATTCTGAGTAAACCCTTGGTATGTGACTTCAAATCTCTAACCTCTGCATGCTCACTGTGCCATCCTCATACTGATATAAATAAAAATTTATACACCCCACCCCCCCCAAACCACCAAAAGGACTGCAGTGATTCACTGGTAAACTCACTTCAAGGCTTATGTGTTTGCTGGAGCTCCTGCCTTCTCTTCTTGGTGAACTGGAACAGAATTGGAAATCTAGGGGCAGAGGAAGAGGGAAAAAACAAACATGACCAAGTGTTTCTGTCCGCAGAGGGTCTGTGTTATCAGTGGGAAACAAAGACACAAGATGGAAGGCTGGGAAGCCTGCGGAAGGCTGCCGAGGCTGTCTGCCCAAGGACTTCTGGGCTCCCCACCACTCACTGCTCCCCACCACTCACTGCTCCCCAACACTCACTGCTCCCCAACACTCACTGCTCCCCAACACTCACTGCTCCCCTCTTGCTTGCTGGGTAGAAAGTTGACTCTGCTACGGCTTGGCAATTGTCTAGCTTAAGTACTTCGGTTTAGGAGGACATGGCTTGTTGGTAACACTCTGACCGGAGTCCTCACCTCACTTTATGTCTCTTCTGTACCAGCGATGTAATGGGGGAATGAATTGGAAAAAGAAAAATCTATTTACATGATTATGTCTTCTTCCTCCTCCTCTTCCTCCTCTCCCTTCTCCTCTCTCCCTCTTCTTTTCCCTCCATCCCTTGCTCTCTCAATCTCTCTTTCTGGAAAGGTCTCACTCTGTAGCCCAGGGTGTCCTGGAACTTGCAATCCTCCTGCCTCAGCCTCTCAAGTTCTAGAATCACAGATGTGTGCCACCATCCCTGGCTTTGACTTGATTTTTTATTTTTTTAGAAAATAATTTTTCATTAAAAAAAAAATGTAAAAGTAGCTTTGCGGGTGGCGCCGTCCCCTGTCACCACTTGTTACAGCCGTGGTCAACCCCACCATGTTCTTTGACATCACGGCCCACGGCGAGCCTGTGGGCCGCATCTCCTTCAAGACGTTTGCAAAGTTCCAAAGACAGTAGAAAACTTCCACACTCTGAGTGCCGCAGAGAAAGGATTTGGATATAAGGTTCCTCCTTTCACAGAATTATTCCAGGATTCATGTGCCACGGTGGTGACGTCACACGCCATGATGGCACTGGCGGCGGGCAGGTCGATCTACCAGGAGAAATTGGAGAATGAGAACTTCATCCTGAAGCATACAGGCCCTGGTATCTTGTCCATGGCAAATGCTGGACCAAACGCAAGCGGTTCCCAGTTTCTCATCTGCACCGAGACTGAGCGGCTGGATGGCAAATATGTGGTCTTGGGAAAGGTGAAAGAGGACCTGAGTGAGGATCATGGAAGCCATGGAGCGTTTTGGTCCAGGAATGGCAAGGCCAGCAAGATCACCGTTCCCGACTGTGGACAACTCTAATTCTTTTGACTTGCCGGCATCTTACCCATCAGACCATTCCTCCTGTCGCTCAGGAGAGCACCCCCACCCCCACGCCATCTGCTCACAGTACCCTATAATCTCTGCTCTCACTGAAGTTCTTTGGAGTCCATGTTTCCCTCATTCCCCTCCAAGTCCAGCTGGATTGCAGAGTTACGTTTATGATTATAAATAAAAATTAAATAAGAAAAGAAATTAAAAGTTAAAGATTTTCGATTGAAAACATAGAATTTACCATCAGAATTTCTTTCTTTCTTCTTTTTCTTTCTTTCTTTCTTTCTTTCTTTCTTTCTTTCTTTCTTTCTTTCTTTCTTTCTTTCTTTCTTTCTGGTTTTTCGAGACAGAGTTTCTCTGTGTAGTTTTGGTGCCTGTCCTGGAACTCACTCTATAGACCGGGCTGGCCTCGAACTCACAGAGATCCACCTGCCTCTGCCTCCCGAGTGCTGGGACTAAAGGCGTGCGCCACCACCACCCGGCATGAATTTCTTTTTGATACCATCTTTTAATTGTGCTTCCTTGTAGCCCAGAGGATGAGCCTTCACACTTCCCGATGTGGGAAGGAGAGGCGAGGCAGTGTCTTGGGCTCCAAGCTGATGCTCACAGCTCATCTGTGAGATAAAGGTGTGGAAATCCACACCCTGCGGACGGAGAAATGGGGCAAGGCGTGGCAGGGGAGAGAGCAGAGTTTATCATGCCTCAGGTGGGGGCGACTCACACACAATGGCAAAGAAGGCAGTTAGAGCCTCCTTCCTAGATCAGGGCTGCAGGGAAATCTGTCTTGAGGGGGGCTCGTTTCTTTCCCCCCAGGCCCAGACACTGTTGGGACAAGAGGCACTGGTTTGGCGGACGGGACTTGCTTTACCTTATGGGAGTTGGAAGAAAGAATTCCCCTCGAGGTCAGCCCTGCACGCACCTGTGGGACCCCGTCAGAACGAAGATGGAGGTTCTGTCAGGGAGGGCAGAGGGAGTGCCTGAATTTGGCTTCCTTTAGCTGCCCTGGGCTGTCTGTGGGAGTGAGTGGCATGTAGACCATTCATGAGAGTGAGCGAAAATGCTCGCAAATGTGCTTGGGAAGTTTAACCAGAAGAGTGGACGGTTGCGATGGAAGAGGAGAGCCCGATTACTGAGGAGCCCAGGGCAGAGTTTGTATACTGGACATCTGATGTCCAGAAGCGACCATGGAAGAGACGAAGCCTCCACACAGGAAATAGAAGCAGAGCAGGAATTTCAGATCTTGGGCTACAAGCATGTGATTGAGACTCGGAGACAGGAGGAACTAGACAGAGCACCAGTCAGCATGTGCTAGCTAAGGCTGCAGTAACAAATGTGCCTGAGTCTTAAATACAGCATTTTGTTTCTCACTCATGGTACATAACTGGGCTCGCCCTTGAACCCGTACCCCTATCTTGGTTCTGGGAGCCAGGATGAAAGCCAGCCTTTGCCTGGGTCCTTTGTGGAGGGGAAGACAACGGAGGGCTGGTGGAGACCAGAACAATATCGGTTCTTTCGACATGTGCATGAGTTCTAACACGGCATTGGCCAAGGCCAGTTACACAACACTCTGCCAGGTCGGTGAGGAAAGGGAGTGCCTCCTCCAGGAGTCATCCCAAGTTCCCAGGGTCTGGAGCAGGGGTGGATAACCTTCTTGCGGGCAGGGGAGGGAGTAGTTATGAGCACAACGGCCTATGTCCAGCAGTGATGCCTCTCTTCCCGCAGGGCTTCCAAGCATCCACTCCTCTCCTCGGCCTTTTCCACTCTTAGAGAAAGAGAGGCAAGATCCACTTAGAAGCCGTGGCCCCGAGAGCCCGCCTGAGACCCCTGAGGACTGGCTGGCGGAGAGTCGATCTTGTCTTAGACCAGGGGGGCAAACGAGAAGCAGCTGTGTTTCTTGTCACCATGGAGAGGCCTGGTGGCTTCCAGCCACGGCCAGAAGTTGCAGGACGAAGAGCTGAGGGGCTGCCTGCCATTCCCTTGCCTGGCTTCCTGTGCTGTGGGAGGAAGGAACTTTCTGTACAAAATCAAGCGACTGGACTGTTTTGCAAAGACATCTGTCTGTCTGTCTGTCTATTATCTATCTATCTATCTATCTATCTATCTATCTATCTATCTATCTATCTATCTATCATCTATCTATCTATCTATCTATCATCTATCTATCATCTATCTATCTATCTATCTATCTATCATCTATCTATCTATCATCTATCTATCTATCTATCTATCATCTATCTATCTATCATCTATCATCTATCTATCTATCTATCTATCTATCTATCTATCATCTATCTATCTATCTATCATCTATCTATCTATCTATCTATCATCTATCTATCTATCTATCTATCTATCTATCTATCTATCATCTATCTATCTATCTATCTATCATCTATCTATCTATCATCTATCTATCATATATCTATCTATCTATCTATCTATCATCTATCTATCTATCATCTATCTATCTATCATCTATCTATCTATCTATCATCTATCTATCTATCTATCTATCTATCTATCTATCTATCTATCTATCTTTTGAGCTGGGATCACACTGTGTAGTCTTGACTGAGCCTTGTTGTCTACCAGACTGGTCTTGAACCCACGATGATCTTTCTGTATCTGCCTCTGCCTCCCTTTTTAAAATACACTTTACTTGATCCCTCCATCAACTGATAGAGGTAGGAAGACAGGACTGATTCATCACTATCAAATGAAGAAACTGAGATTCAACGAGAGAGCAAAGGATGTGTCTGAGACCACACAACCAGCCATCGACGGAGATCGGCAGGGACTGAGTTCCTTTTCTCGGGGCTAGGTATTTTCTGTGGTGTGGATTGCAGAGACAACCTGGCACAGAGGTGCAGGAAGGGCAAAGCCTGGGAGCACGCGGAAGTGATGGGTAGGGCTGGAGATCTGGAGTCAGAGGGCTGACTTTAGGAGTCTCTCCGTATCGTTCTCCAGTAAGTTAACCTAACATTACGGAGTCTTGGTTTCCTCTTTTATAAAATAGGCTGAAAGTTGGGGTCCACACAAAAGTTAGGCATTAAGAATGGCTAATGGAGGGTACTAGAAGGTGACTGGGTGTGGGTGTGTGTGGTTAGGTTATGAAATCGGAATCCATACAAATAGCTTTCATACCCTTGCGAAGAGACACAACAGAGTGTCCACTGTAAAAGCACACAACAGGAAGCAAATAATATGCAACCAGGAAGAGGTCCCTCACCAGAGCCCTGCCATGCACCCTAATCTCACACTTCTGGCTCCCAGCTGTAGAAATAAATGTTGCTTAAGCCTCCCAGATATGATAAGTTGAAAACTTTAAAAAATGTTCATTTTTATTATTCTAAGTTTTATATATATGTGTGTGTGTGTGTGTGTGCGTGTGCGTGTGTGTCTGTGTGTGCGTGCGTCTGTGTGTGTGTGTGTGTGTGTGTGTGTGTTGCACGTGTGTGCAGGTGCCAGAGGAGACCAGAGACATCAAATGCCCTGGAACCTGAGTTGCAGGTAGTTGTGAAGGGCCTGAGGTAGGTGATGGGAACTGAACTCAGGTCCTCTGGAAGGACAGCAGCCGTTCTCACCCACCCAACCGTCATCTCTCCAGGCCCTAAACTTCGTTGTTAATCGTGTGAGTTTGTGTGTGTGCACATGTGCAGCTGTGCATGCGTGCCACGGGGTGCTTGCGGGGGTCAGAGGTCAACTTTGTGGAGTTGGTTCCACCTTTATATAGGTTCCAGTGACCAAACTGAAATTGGTAGGCTTTCGTGGCAAGAGCTTTTACACGGTGGGCTAGCCTCATCTCACCCGCCGAGGTATGATTGGCTTGTTTGTTACAGCAAGCTAAACTTAAGACAATGCTCTTTCCACGTCACCTAGGAGGGCTATCAATGAGTATGACAAATGAAATAACGTCATTGAGAAATGGTCACAGTCTGCAAAAAAGCAGCCCACCAGCTTGTCAGCTCCATTCCAGGAAGTGGGGGCCTGGCCCTTCAAACTGTGTGCTCCCTTCCTCCTGGGGGGACTCAGAGCACCCCAGAAATAGGCTGCAGTTTGCTCCTTCCTGCTTCTCCTGGGATCAGGGCTGAGTATTTCCTCTTGCAGAAACAAACAAGAAAGTCAGAACAATTTCATAAAACGCTGAAACCTGACTCCACTTCTCCCCTGCCGCCCTTCTGGGGCGGATGGGACGTGGCTGGAGACTGGCTTCGGCTGGAGCTCTTGCGGATCAATGACTTGCTACGGCCTTGAGAGAGGCTTGGCTGTTGTGTGTCATCTGTTCAACTGGCTGCAAAGAGAATGACTGTGGCTGGGTGTCCCGAGGAGTGGGACCCTGATTTTCCCCGGAAGCAGGACAGAGAGGAGAGAAGCCCAGCTCCACCAGGAGGGGCTGCCACGGTCTGAGAGCACCCGGGACTTTCCCTGGACAAACCCAGAGAAAGGCATCCTAATCTTCGTGGAGACAGTTTTCCGCTCTAGCCAATACCTTTCCGGCCATTTGCAAAACAGAGTTCGGAATCCTAAGTCTTTTCTCTACTGACCCGCAGGTCAGTTTTCTGAGGTGTTTATCTTTGTCTAGAGAGGGAACAACTCACAGTATGTTGGTCCTATGACACACACATACTGCTCCAGACAGGCACAGGCCTGGTTTTGCCCTAGCCATGGTTGTGGTAATTGTGAGCCTAGGGTCTTCACTTGAGATAAGCTAGCCCACTCTTTTGCCTGTGTCTCCTCAGCCGTGTTTGGGGGTGGGGAGGTGTCCAGGCTTCCAGGCTTCTCAGGCTGTGCTTACAAGACCCGTCTCTTATTCTAAAGCCTCTGAGTCCCACACGGTCCTGTGCCAGCAAGATCCTTTCTTCCTGGGGTCTTCGGCCCGGGAAGTTTCAGGTTCACCGTTGGCAGCGTCCCAAGGTTAGACTTTTAAATACAGAGTTGGGCAGGCATCTCTTCACAGCTCTCACTACACTGCATACAGGCTTGTCTGGAGACAAATACAGTGTGTGTGTGTGTGTGTGTGTGTGTGTGTGTGTGTGTATCCCAACCAGCGTCCGTTCTACTAACTAAGGCTGCAGCGCCCAGAGCTTTTTTTCTGCTACCGCTGACGTAGGGGCAGTTAGATTGGCGGCCCCAGGTTCTGACAAGGAAGGCGTGATTTCTCAGGTGAGTATTCCGTCAACGTCTTGCCCTTTGTGCGTGTGTGTATGCGCACATGTGGACCAGAGGTTGACATACAGTGTCTTCCTCGCCTTATGTTTTTAATGGTATTGTTTATTGTTTGACAGTTTCATACCTACATCCAGTGTCTCTCCTCCCATTGTCTAATACCCACAACACAAGCCCCTCCTCCTTCATCCACTCCATTTTTTAGACAGAGTCTCTCACCGAGCCTGGAATTTAACCTTCAGTTAGACTCCCTGGCCTGGCTTATCTCCACTTCCTCAGGGCTTGGCTTATGGGTATGTGCTGCTGCGCCTGGCTTTTTCATGGGTGCTGGGGCTCAGCCTCAGATCCTCACGCTTGCGTGGGAAGTACACTACCGACTGAGCCGTATTCCCTGTTTTTACAAAAAGAAAAAAAAAAAAAGAATGTGTTTTGCAGCAGTTACCATGAGGACCACTGACTGCCTGTGTTGCTGCTGGATTCTCAAATGCAGGCCAAGAATGAAGCAAAGTGGGGGGCCACAGATTTGTCTCTTAGCCTGTGTAAGGAGCCGGTACAGAAGGAGGCACCAGGAAGGCTGACCACGCAGCTAGAGGGTGTTGTCTTTATTTGGGAATGGAGATGCATGTCCAGCTGGGCAAATATATCACTTCCCTGGTTGGGGGGTAGGCTCCCACTGAGGCAGAAGCCAAGGTTCATCCTATTCAATTAATTTGATAAATGTGTATTGAGTACTTGCTACAGGACAGACAGATGCTCGTCTATGAGCCAGCGACACAGCAGTGAACACAACAAAGGTCGCTACTCTCGTGGTACTGATCTTGTGACTCCGCTCATCTGGCTGTAAACGTTAGGTTTCATCGAGACACTGGCTCTTACTGTGTCTGCTGGAACATGGCATCTGTCATGTGTTCTCACATGCCGTTGGCCAAGGGCCAGGAGTCACAAGGTAGCTCTCAGTATTTCTGGATGCCAGCAGCTCAGGTAGGACTGCCTCCACTCCCTTCTTCCGGTCTTCCTCTACCTTAGCCCAGGGCTAGGATCCTATAGTTCGGTGATCAGATTCAACAGCATTCTTGGGAAAGAGTCCAGGTTCTTGTGGCTGTGGTGGCTGCCAGATACATGGTGCCATCTCCAGGGCTTCCTCTGAGCATCATGAGGAAGACACCTTGGTCTGGTCTGGGGTCACAGAAGCATGCCGCTTCCTTTCCTTCCATATTTCATCTTATCCTTTATGGGGAGAATGAGTGCAGGTTGAAAAGCAAACACAAAGGTAACATCCTAAAAGGCAGAAGAAAGACACAACAGATAGATGACTGATTCTCCAGCGAGACCGCTGAATCCAGAGGTCCACAGAATGAAGCCCCGAAGCCTGTGACTGACTTCCAGCTACGACTATGTGGAAGCAAAGCAAAGACAGAGGAGAAATAGGGGTGCTTTGAGAAACACAAACCTGGGGCGATCTCATCCTCTGATGACTTGCAACAGAGAGCTGTCTGCAGCAGAGGGGAAGTGCACTCAGATGCGATCTGGGAGAGGCAGGCAGGCAGGCGGGAAGAATAATAGAAAAGGCAGCCGTGAAGTGGACGCGGTGCAGACACCCGCAGTCCCAGAACTTGGGATGGCAAGGAGGGAGGATCTTGAGTTTCAGACTAGCTAGGCAACTTAGCAAGAGATTATCTAAAATTAAATAAATAACTGGACGACAGTGGCGCACACCCTTAATCCCAGCACTCGGGAGGCAGAGCCAGGTGGGTCTCTGTGAGTTCAAGGCCAGCCTGGTCTGCAGAGTGAGATCCAGCACAGGCACCAAAACTACACAGAGAAACCCTATCTCGAAAAATAAATAAATAAACAAACAAACAAATAAATAATCAATCAGTCAATCAAGGATGGATGTATCACATGTATGCATGTACTAACAAAGGGGAATGGCCATGAATTTGAAAGAGAGCAAAGATGAGTCTGTGGAAGGGTTGGGGGGGGGGAAGAGAAGGGAGAAATGATGTAACTATAATATCCAAAATAAAAGAAACACAGGCAAGAAAAAAAAAAGATGGCTGGAGCTCGGGGGTAGAGAGAGTGTTTACCTCCAATGTGTGAGGTACTGGGTTTAATGCCCAGTACCATAAATGTGCACCCATGTGCATACAATCCCTAGATAAATAAATGAATAAAAAAAAGGAAAGGTCTTTGGACTTTGTATTAGTCCAAAGGAAAAAAATATATATATACATAATAAATATATATAAATATATAAAACAAAGATGATTCCTTGTAGGGTCTGAAACGCACAGCATGTGTTGGTGGATGTTCTCAAGTAGAGTTAAAACAGCGCGTGGTCCTTAGATCATCCAGGAATGGTAGAAGCATTGCATCAGCCGCCATTACTGAGACAAAATGCCTGTGAGAAGCATCTTGTGGGCGGAAAGGCTTTAGGTCTCAGTTCAAAGAGACTCCACCGAGGTGGGGAAGGCAGAGAGGCAGCGGTGGGGGGCAGTGGCCACACCCCCTCCTGAATACTAACGCTTAGCTTGCTTGCTGCTTTTTTTTTTCCTTTTGATTGAGTCTAGGTTCTCCTGGAACGGCACCACCCACATTCAGGGTGGCTTCTCCTCTCTCAGCTGAACTCTGCCAGCACTCCCTCACAGGTGTCCTGAGGAAAAACACGTATGGAGGAGATTGACCTCCGACTTCTATATGCTCCCACAGGTGCACACACCCACACACCCCACACAACCTAGAGAGAAGGACCCAGGCAAAGGGAACTGGAAAGAGCAAGTTTAGATAACTCTCTCCAGAAAGCCTGGCTCTCCAGGGAAATAAGCAGGGAGCGGTCGGGTATATGTTTCCTGCTGGAAATTTTTGTTTTAGGATGGGAGGTTTGGGGACACATTTGTGTGCCAGTGAGGATAGCCCATCCAAAGAGAGGAGAATTAAGGTGGGCGGAAGAATGACTGAGGTGGTATTTCTAATAGGTGAAGGAGCAGGATACAGTGGTGGTATTGTGGATTTCATCCAGGAGGATGAAATGCCTGCCCTGATCGGTAGGTCTTTGGTAAATCTAGGGGTGTCCCACCAACACCAGCCCATTATTTCTCCCTGTCCAGCTTTGTAGGCTGTGGCTTTGAAGCCGACCAGACTCCTCTCTAGAACCTAGGGCTTCTCCCTTTAAGCAGAGAGAAGGTTCTCAGCCTCAGGAAGGGCTGGAAACAGCTTTAAAAAGCACATTCTTTGGTGGTTAAAAATATGTGGGGTTTATGTGCATGTGTGTGTAAGACTTAAACTTTGGTAGGAAATGGTTGTGGTATTTTTCTTTAAATGAAAAGAAACCATTGTGATCTGAACTTTGGAAAATATACAGCATCCCGGTGCTGTTCTCCGGGGCTTGGCTCTCCTGAGTTACTTGAGGGCAACCTCGGCATACCCAACCCTTCCCCATCAGGAATCCTGGGCCGGAAGAGCTTATTGTTGCCCGCATCAGCCTCTACCCCTGACCAGATCCACAGTTTGCAGGGCCCAGTACAAAATGAAAACGTAAGCCTACAGCTCAAAAATGAAGTATTTCAAGGGGCCGTTACAAAGCTTTCAAAGTTAGGTGGCCTGCAGAGCCAGGGTCCCTATGTGCCTGATCAAGACGATGACCCAGCCTCCTGTGGGCCATTCTCAGCCAGCTGGCTAAGCTAGAGTTTTTGGAGTACCTCTCCTAGGTGTAGACTCTCGGAGCCCAGATGACATAGGGCAGACTCAAGGCGTCTACCATCTTGGGTGTCTACATACCGCAGCTGGCAACAATTTCCTGGCCTGGCTCTTTGCTCCAGTTCCCACCTCCCCCTCACATTTCCTTGGTCATGAAAACTTTCTGGTTTAATCTGGGCTTGCTTGTAACCCGAGGGTCTGGGGACCTCGGCTGCACAGCTGTGTGGAGTGCCGGGCCACTTGGCGCGCCCTGAGCTGTTTACAGGCCTCCTCCTCATAGGGCCTACTGTAAATAGAAAAGTACAAACACATGCTGGGCTTGCAGCAGATTAAAACTGTCTGCCGCTTTCCCTGGATCTTAACACATAGCAGTTTGTGTTTATGGAGCATGGATTTCCCTGCCTGCTACTTACGGAGTTAAAGCGTGCTTTGCTAGGCAAGGCCTGACCGTGTGGGCTTTCCAGAGCACTGGAAGGCACCGTGTTGAGACTTCCGGAGCGTATTCTCAGGGTCAGGCTGACCTCAGCTGCCCAGACCGGAGCTGTGCTTTGCAATACAGTGGCAACAAGCCACTCGTGTGGCTCTTGAGATGTGGCTGGTCTTCTTGAGCAGTGTTGTTCATGTAGAATGTACAGTGGCCTTTGCTGGTTCAGTACAGCGACAAAAAAAAAAAAAAAAAAAAACACATATGTTCTTTCTTTTCTTTCTTTTTTTACTTTGGTTACATGTTAAAACGATAGCATTTCTTATAAAATGGCTCGAATAGAAGATACTAGGGTTAATTTATCATTTTTCTTTTATCTATTTTTTCATATTTCTTCCATTTTAAATGTAGCTACTAGAAAAGTTTTTTCTATATGCTGATATGTATATCATATATTTGTGGCTTATATCTCATTTCTCTTGGCTAGCAAGCACTCCAAATCTCTCCCTGTACTTTCCTTGCTGGGTCTATGTAGGATACATGCATACATAAAAGAACACATACCCATATACCACACACACTCCTGAGAACCTTGAATGGTAAGCCAGGCCAGTGAGATTATGTGACAATCCCCAGATGCTACGTTTTCCAGGAAGCTTCCTCAGAATACTGCAGAGGCCCCTCTAGGAGGCTTTGTTTAGTCAACGGGAAGCAATCTGCCACATTGGTTTTACTGAGCACATCTATGGAACATCTGGTGGTTTCCAGGCAACGAGACGTAGTGATACAGAGTACAAGCTTCACTCTTGGATTCTAGGCCTTGTCCTAAAATGTGTTCCTGAGTAGGTGACGTAAACTCTCCAGGCCTGGGTCTTCTTATCTGGAAAATGGGAATCATGACACGCAGGTGCAGAGGCAGGTTGGGGGTCCCATCTCTTGTAGCACAAGCTTGCTCCTTGTTCAATGGACAAGACACAGAACGCCTTTAGCATGGAGGGATGGCATCGTTGTAAGCCTAGCATAGAGGCAGGGCTCATCTGGCCTCTGGACTGTCACAGAGTTCACTGGCCTCTGAGAGAAGAAGGGGAAGACCCTGGAAAAGGAAGAGAGGCCCTAAGACAATGCTGCTAACAGCTGGAATCTAGACAGTCAGCATGGCCAGGCTGGGTTGAGGGCTGGGATTGGGATGGGAACAGGAAGACGTGTAAGACAAGGACAAATGCACTCAGTGTTCCTTTCTAGAGCTTCCCCCTCCTGGGGCCCGCCATGACACACGGTCAGGCAGTGTCCCACCCTAAGTTACTCTCTCTTGTCTAAAACAGTGCTTTTCAGACTGGGCATTGGCCCAAGAAACTCCACTTCGCGTGCAGCTTTTGATTCCGTTTTGAGGATGGAGGATGACGCCGTACCTTGGTAGTCACGTGAGCGGCACCATCTGTTGGAGCCAATCACATGATTGAAACTGATGAATGACTTGTTCTTGGGTGCCATCCTCTAATAAATTGAGACGGCAGGAGCAAATGGCATATTAAAATCATGTCAAGAAAACCAGATTGGAAAAGGTGCAGCTCCCTTGAAGGACCCTCAAAAGAGGAGGACCCAACAATAGCAATACCCCCCCCCCCCCCCCCGCCCCGTCAGCTGGTCGCCTGGTCACCCGGCTTGTACAGAGGGTGTGTCAAGGGACCGAAAGACAGAACCCCCAACTGTTCCCCGGGCTTCCGTTTGGTGTGGTCCCCACTGGTGATGCAGCCTGCTTGAATTGTCATCTGCCTGTCTTCCTGTTTGTCTATCAGGGTCTTCTGTCTGTCCATCTATCTTGACCTGGTCCTGCCCTTTTGCCCCACTGGTCTCCACGGTCCTGCAGTGCCTCAGCATTTAGACTCCTTTCCCGGAACTCTGCTCAAATTCCAGTCATGACTCCAGCAGACCTCCCACCTTGGTTCATATCCTTACCTCTACGGAGACTCTTTTTTTGTTGGTTGGTTGGTTGGTTTTATTGTTGTTGTTTCTTCATGACAGGGTTCCTCTGCAGCTGTGGCTGTCCTGGAACTCACTCTGTAGACCAGGCTGGCCTCGAACTCACAGAGATCCGCCTACCTCTAACTCCCCAATGCTGGTATGAAAGGCATGCGCCACCACTGCCAGGCCTATGGAGACTCTTTTTGCTGTTTCCATGCCTCTCTGGTCCCTTTTGAAATCGTTTGAACTCTTCTGTGGGTCCCCCCCCCCTTTTTTTTTCCTCTTCACTCTGTGTGTGTGCATGATGTATGATCTGAGAGTTAATATTAGCAGTTAAGATTGTAGTAAAAGAGCCGGTGTTTGCCTTGGCCAGAGCTATCAAGGAAAGAGAGACTACTTGCTAGAAGGCTGCCCTGCCAGTGAAACAGCTGTACCTTGTGGATTTCTTGTTATTCAACAAATTCTGACGTCCTGGAAGGACACACATGCATTCATCTCTGTTTCTGACACAGCACACTTACGGCATCAAGGCTGGTCAAGGGAACCCGACCACAGTCCAAACCCTACGTTGGAGGTAAGCCAGAAGATACTAGAAGTGTTGGGCCATTTTCTTCTTGCAGCCCTGCCCCCATAAAGTAATGGCCTCATGGTAATGTTTGCTGATAAAACAAACAGATCCGTAAGTTTCCCTGGCTGAACACCACAGAGGCTAATTCTCACTCAACTGTCTAAACTGTCTGATGTGGGTGGTGCTCCTGGCGAGGAGGAGGCTGGCCATCCATGTGTCGACTCGGGGGCCCAGGCTCCTGAACTTATGGCCTCAGAGTCTTCTGCATCCAGTAGGCAGACTGGAGAGGGGAGGTAGGAGATACAAGCTCATCTCACCTCACTTGGCCTGGATGACGTTATGTTCCCTCGGTGAAGACTTAGCTCACAGCTCCATCTCCATTCTGTACACAGAGCTGAGCCCAGTGCCCGGCATACTTCCTCCCCAGCAGGCCTCTTAGCTCTTCTTTTTGTTTGTTTTTGTGTTTTTGAGACGGGGTTTCTCTGTGTAGCCCTGGCTGTCTTGAAACTCTGTAGACCAGGCTGGCCTCGAACTCAGAGAGATCTGCCTGCCTCTGTCTCCTGAGTGCTGGGATTAAAGGCATGTGCCACCACTGCCCGGGCATTCTTAGCTCTTCTTTAAGCTCCTTGCTAGTTATTTATTGGTCCGAGGCCGGGCTCTAAGAGGACTTCCCACAGTGGCACAGAGGAGAACCCATGGATGCTCCTGAGGGAAAGTGAATGGCATAGGTCGACACTCTCAAGGAGCTGGTATACACACCAGAGTCTCGAAACTTTAATCATCCTGAGTACTTCCCAACCTTCTTTCTCCTAAGAGACCCTGGGATCTACCTAGATGTAGCATAGGCAGGACAAATCGGACCTGTGGCTGGGTCTGGTGTGGGCAGCTGAAGGCAAGTCCAGAAAGGCTTCCTGAGCCCCCTTGCCTGGGCCACAGACAGCTCAGAGACACATCATAGCACCCCTTCAGGGTGCTCTCCCCTGGGCCTGGTTATCTGTGCCTAGTAACTGTGCTGGTCAAATCCAAAGTCGCCATCAGTCAGGGCTGGATCAAAGGAAGAGGCGTGGGTGGGGTTCAGGCATATCACGACCCGCTCTCACCCGGATCCTGTACCTCCAGCCAGGGCTTCTGATGCACCTGCAGACAAAAGGAAGAATTCGAAGAATAACCAGGCTGCCGGACGTCGGGTGCTCATGAGTTTATAACAAGATGACCAGACACTCCATGAGGAGAATATCAGACCTCTGACAGAGGAGAAGCAAAGGATGGATGCCAGGGGGGCTGTCATGGGTGAGTCACTCCTTTTCTCTGGGGCAATCAGAGGAGGCGTCCTAGAACTTAGAACTTGCAGGAAGGGGTGGGGAGCGCGGGAAGAAAGGCTCTCTGGCGTTCCCACTTGTTTCTACGTGTGTGGTACTTTATCGTTCCAAGCCAGCGAGACAGGTGAAGCAGAGAAGACAACAGTCGCCTCCATTTTTTTCAGGGAGAAGAGACACAAGCCCAGAGAGGCTGCGCTCCTTGCTCAAGGTTGCACAGGAGTTGGTAAGAACACAGATATCTTGCCTACCAGTGTTTTTGTTCTTAGGTAAGTTTGACAAATGTGTCTCTCCCTCAAGGGCTGGTCAGGGTAGGTCCCCCAGGTGGGGTGAGAAAGCCCTGGACAAGGCACAGACTCTCCCTGAAGGGCATTCTGAGTCTGGGTGCTCAGCCTCCTTTTAAGAACATGTGTTTCCTGTTTTCTTTCTCCCACCGGCTCAGGACAGAATAGGGTTTTCCTGAGCGGAAGAGCCCTGAAGCCCTGGTTCAGTCCAGTCAGCTCTAAATGGTCTGGGGCTCCCAGCTCTGGTCCCTCTGGAGCCTGAGCCCCCGCCCCCAAGTCAGAGATGCTCAGACCATTATTGCTCCTAACTTCACTCTCTCCTCACCCCTCAGATCTCGAACCCAGGGTCTGGACTCCCAACTGGTACTTTTGGAGTCTCCTTTGCACATTAACGAAGGTCCTAGAATTGGTGTTACCCTGGAACAGAGAAGCCAAGGCGGAGCAAGACCATAGCTAGCCTAAGACCCGGGGTGGTCAGCGACTTCACACCTCCCCCATGTCTGCCTCACTGTTCTCATTCATCCTGAGTGGAGGCTGAGGGCAGGCCCCACCCCAGTCTTCTGGACAGCACCATGTGGAGTTGGTAAGGTCCAGGCCATAACGGTTATGATATAGAGTTTGTAGATGCTGACTGAACATCTTGTTCTACTGTCCGGCTCAGGGTTGTCTTTTCTTAGAATATATCTTCGTCAGTCCAGGGAGATACCACTAGGCCTGATGACCTGGCTTCAATCCCTGGGACCCATATGGTGGAAGGAGAGAACTAACTCCTGAAAGTTCCCTTCTGACTTGCACATGTGCACTGAGATGCACACACACACCAAACACACACACACACACACACACACACACACACACACACACACACACTCTATAATATATATGTATATATAAATAAATGTAATGAAAAAATAAAAAGAATATACCTTAGTCTGTTTTTTCCTTTTTTAAGATTTATTTTTGCCGGGCGGCAGTGGCGTATGCCTTTAATCCCAGCACTCGGGAGGCAGAGCCAGGCAGATCTCTGTGAGTTCGAGGCCAGCCCGGTCTACAGAGTGAGATCCAGGAAAGGCACCAAAACTACACAGAGAAACCCTGTCTAGAAACAAACAAACAAACAAACAAAAGATTTATTTTCATTTTTAATTGTGCGCACAAATATATGTGAGTGGGGGGCGGTGTGCATGTGTGGGGGCAGGTGTCTGCAGAGTCCAGAAGAGCATATAGATCTTTAGGAACTGGCTAGAGTCACACGTGCCGTGATCTACCCTATGTGGATGCTGGAAACTGAACTTGGGTTCTCTACAAGAACAATACCCCTGCTCTTAACCACCGGACCATCTCTGCAGCCCCAGCTTGGTCTGTTTTGTGTTACTATCACAAAAATACCTGAGGCGGGATACATGATAAAGAAAAGGGGTTTTATTTCGCTTACAGTTTGGGAGGCTCAGACGCTGCGCTCCGGTGGACCACTCTGTGTGGCTTCCGGTGAGAGTGTTCTGTGACAACATGGGGATGGCATCACACAGGGGGGGCAGGAGCAAGGTGGCGAGTGCTGCCCTCATAACTAGTTGGTTCCTATGAGGAACCAGCCCACTCTCTAGGGGTAGGCTTCTTCTGAAGGGGCTGTTCTCACGACCCAATTACTTCTCTCTTGAAGGTCCCACCGTCTTTCCAACACTGCTGCATTGGGGACCAAGTCTCTAGCATGAGTGACAGAGAATTTGTATCCCATTCATGTAGACTGGATAAAAGAGTCAGAAGAAGCATATGACGTCTGCAGAACCGTGGAGCTCAGTACTGGTGTAAATATAAAGAAGAAAGCTAGCTCCCCACGATGGCTCCCAACCTGCATCCAGGGAACAGGAGAAAGCAGCATTCTTCTGTTCTCCGCCTGTACCACTTCCTTCCCCTCAGAGGGAATTTCCTGAAGCTCCTTGGAGAGCTGGCTCTGCGTCTTGGAATTGCTCTTAAGAGTTTAGAGTGCGGGGTGGAGAAATGGCTGAGCAGTTAGGAGCACTTGCTGCTTTCCCAAAGGATCCAAGTTTGGATCCTAGTACCCACATCAGGCATCTCATAGCCACCCATCACCCTGTAAAACCGTGACCTGATGCTCTCTTCTGGCTTCCGTGGGCACTTGCACACAAATGCAGATATGCAGACACAACATACACATAAATAACTTTCTGCTTTAAAAAAAAAAAAAAGAGGTGTGTGTGTGTGTACGCATCTGTAGGGTGTATGCATGCATACATGGGTGCTTGGTGTGAAGAGCTTAGGTGTGTGTGTGTGTGTGTGTGTGTGTGTGTGTGTGTGTGTGTGTGCATCTATAGGGTGTATGCATGCATACGTGGGTGCTTAGTGTGAAGGGCTTAGGGGTGTGTGTGTGTGTGTGTGTGTGCATCTATAGGGTATATGCATGCATACATGAGTGCTTGCTGCAAAGGGCTTAGGGATGGGTAAATGTGTGTTTGTAAACAAATCTGCAGATGTTCTTGGGTCCTGGGATTTTGGGAGAGGTGATATTCAGGCCCTCCACCCACGCACCGGCCTTGCACACCCACAAGTGTGTGGGGGGGGATTACCACCTCTGGTGACCCGGCCTGGGGCTTTGAAGTCCTGCTTCTAAATGGGAGCTCCAGGCGCAAGCAGCCCAGAGTTATTAGGTGCAGGTTTATCTGGGGCTAATTTAACTTGTTAGGATAATTGTGCCAGAGGCTGCCGTTCTGAGGTCCCCACCTTAGTAATTACCCTTTGCCGGGTCTCTTTCATCTCTAAGGACTATGCCCCTCTGCAGAGCCATTGCCAGCCTCTCACCCCTCCTTCTACGGCTTGGGGTGCCCCCCCCAGCAATGCTTTCACAAGGCCTTGCGTTTCTATAAAATTGGCAGAAGTGTTATTCCAAGTACAGTCATTAAAGGCCACTGTTTCTTTTTACTCTGGCTTCCCCTCCGTAACATTTACCCTTCTGTCAAATGGTACTGGAACTGGGGGTATTTGGAGGATCCAATGCACTGACTATGAGAAACAGAAAGACTTCAAATGGGGTGATATATATGCATGTATGGTTTCATTCTAACTCTCTTAGAGTTACTGGAAAGGAATGGCTTCCTGGAAAACTCTCGGTGATGTAGTGTGAGCCTGTCCCATGGTTCTTGGTACAGGAAGCATGTGAGGAATGACAGAGAAACAAAATTGGAAATGTGCAGAGCCAGGAGCTAGTCTGAGAAAAGTTCTTTTACTCTTATAGGTCATTTATAAAATCTGATCGCGTTTACCCAAATGTGCATGGATAATTTTATGCATCAGCTGGGATGCTTTGGGGTGTATCATGAGGGTGCTACCGTGAGTGATTGGCACTTAGAAGATGGCCCTCATCCAGGAAGAGGATGGTTCTGCTAAGTGCCTGAATGGAGTATAAGGCCAGAGGGAGGGCAGATTTGCTCTGTCTCTGAGTGGAGGCATTCATCTCCTGCCGAGGGACTTCAGTGCTCCTGGTCCCCAGGTCCTTGGACGTGGACTGAATGATGTCACCAGCTTTCTTGTTTTTTCCAGCTTGAACCTGGCAGATTGAGAGACTTCTGAGCCTCCATGGTTTCAAGATCCAATTTTCCTCCGTTCCTCGCTTCTCACCACAAGACACTGGATAAAATGGAGAAAGTGCGCTAAGCATATGTTTTCATTTACTCATCACTTTCCGATTGTGAATGAGATGTGACTCTTTCTCAGAAGTGGCCTCCTCCAAGTGGTAGGGACAAAGGTCCCTTGCCTAAGGAAAGGGTGACCCCTCCTGAGACAGTTGCTATACTTCTAGACCTGTAACTAAATTCAAGTTCCTATAAAGCCAGGGCACACAGCGTGATGCACAGGGATGGGAACACACTGTATGTACTTCAGAACAACGGCTTATGTTTTCTAATCAGTTCAAGCAGAAATCTGAGGAATTGGGGCACATGGATCATAGAGTTTCATCAGGCAAAATGCATTGATATGGGCTCACCAAGCCAAGAGCCTGCAGCTAATGCTCCCACTTAGCTAGTTGGGAGGGGTTCCAGCGGTCTGGTTGGTTAGTTGGTTGGCTGAAATGTGGATCAAAAGGTGACCCACCATGAGTGTGCTGGACAGTTTTATGTTAGCTTGACACAGCTAAAATCATCAGAGGAGAGAGAGAACCTCAATTAAGAAAATGCCTCCATAAAATCATGATGCAGGCAAGCCTATAGAACATTTCTTAGTTAGTGATTGGATGGGGGAGGGCCCAGCCCGCTGTGGGTAGTGTCTGCCTGGGCTGGGTTCTATAAGAAAGCTGGCTGAATAAGCCATGGTTCGCAAGCCAGTAAGCAGCAGCACCCCTCCATGGCTTCTGCATCAGTTCCTGCCTCCAGGTTCCTGCCCCGCTTGAGTTCCTGTCCTGATTTCCTTTGATGATGAACTGTGATGTGGAAACATAAGCTGAGTAAACCCTTTCCTCTCCGAGTTGCTTTGGTCATGGTGTTTCATCACAGCGATAGAAACCCCAACTAAGACAATGAGACAACTAGAGATGCTTGCCTTCTTTGGTTTCATGTACGGGAAGATTTAGAAGTGTAGGGAGATCAAAAGGCTTAGTGGTTTTGTCATTTAAGACCTATTCACCTGCACTGGGCAGGGGCATTCATTTCACTCATATATTGAGAAGTAGACTTTTGAGGGGAGCCCCAGCATCCTGGAAGAAGTCTGTGGCCATTCATCTGTAGACCTGACTTGTCAATGGAAATCCGAGGCATTCAATAAGCCCAAATTCAACATGATCAGCTGGGTCCTGGTAGCAGGAGCCAAATGGATATACTCAACTACTAAAGGTAGACATACCTCAAAATAATGTTTTACCAGCTCTCTGGGTCTCCCTAAGCCCAGTCAAGTTGAAAGAAAATTAACCATCACAACCTCACTCCCTGTGAACTTGGTGCCAACACATACACATCTTCTTAAGCCATATTTAACCTCCAAGTAAAGTCAACATCAAGGTCATGATTCCACCTAAAATGCAACAATCTCTTCTTAAGAACGATCCCTTATCCAGGGAGTAAATGGTTCAAGTAATGACTATCCTGAGTCTTAATTTTTTACAACTTAAATACTATGGTGTAATGCCAACATTACTCAGATGCTGATACAAAGTTAGCCATCGTCTGCTACATTTGAGTGTTTCTGAGAGAGATGGGTACTGTCAGTAGACTGAGGAAGGATATGACATCATCCACATGGTGAGAAACTCAACCTTTAAGGGCTGAACAGAACAAGAGGCGGGTGAAGATGCATTTGTTCCCTGAAAGGGCATAACCATCCTCTGTCCTTGGACATTGAGGCCCCACCCCCATTTTCAGACCTTGAGAGCAAAATTACACAGTTCACTGGTTTTGTTACTCTGAAAACACTGATTGATGTAAGACCCATCCTGTGAATTCAACATAAGTGTTTCTAAGTCCCCAACAATAAGACACAATTTTTGTCTATGTTAGCCCTGCTCATCTAGAAAAGGTCACGGGCATATGATAGAGCCGCCAAAGAGATGATGGAGCCAAAATGTAGGAAAGAATATTGCAAAAAGTGTGTTGGCAAGTTGATTTATGAAATTACTATTTTTCTTGTTTGTTTCTTGGGTGTATGCCATCTTTTGAAAAGGATGAGTTGACGAGATTTCTAAAACTGGAGAGGCAATTTAAAGGGACCGCCACCTTTCAAGCCTAGCTGTTGTATTTGTCTTTTCGTGTTCTTTTTCTCCCTTGTAGTGGTTTTAGGCCCCCAAAGGCTTGAATATATCTTGGCAAATGTGATGGTTAGTATCAGTTGTCAACCTGACAGGATCTACAGTCACCTAGGAGACCAGCCTTGGGCACACCTGTGAGGGATTATCTGGTTTAAGATTAGCCTCTAAGAAAGAAAGTCTGCGAAGGATTGTCTTGATTATATTAATTGATGTGGAAAGAGCCATTTTCACTGTGGAAGGGACCATTCCCTGGGCGAGGATCCTGGACTGTGTAAAACGGAGAGAGAGACCTGAGCACACACAGTCGTTTGCTCTCTGCTTCCTGACGGAGAACGAGATGTGGCCGGCTGCTTCGAGCTCCTGCTACCTCAACTTAACCTTCTCCAAAGTGCGCCCCCCAAAATGGCAGTGCCATTGACAATGTCCTAAATCACAGTCCGGTCTCAGCTCAGGCTGGACTCTTAACAGAAGGATTGCTGGTGGATAAAATCAGCATTCCTCAGAAACTTGTGAGGCTGGTGTCTGTCTGTCAGGAAGAGCCACCACTTCCTTTATCTGCTCCTGCAGCCCGCTATGTCCAGCAGTGAGGCATCTGGTTCCCTATTAACACAGACCTGTAACCTGTATCGAAGTCGGTAGGTCCCAGGCTGTTCCCACTTGCACACCTCCTCCCATTGTTAACCGCTCCCCATAAAACTGACAAGGTTTTCCCTACCAGTTTGCTATTCTCTTTGCCCCCAAGAGATCGCCATGGCAGTTTGAAGTTCCCCCAATAAACCTTTCTTTCTACCCATGGAGTGGTCCAGTTCAGGGGTTTCTCAGTGCCCTTTTCTTCCCCTTGAACTGTTGAAATAGACTAAAACTTTTTTCCTTTAAGTTTTATCACAGCTCCAGGAGAAAAACAAGGCTAAGGACTGTGCTGTTGACATTTGTCTGTGAGGATGGAGGAGGTTGCCTTGAGATTTCTCCAAGGCCTTGAGTGAGGAGGCAGAGCCCAGCAGAACTTTCTGAAGGTAGAGCTTTGGTGAGTTGGGATCCCAAGGTCCTTAGCTATCTGGATATGGGTCTGCTTGTGTGAATGCAGGAGAGTCACCCAGAGGGGAAAGCACCTTAGCATTATGCCCACTGCACATTCCTGTCAGTGAGTATTACTTTAGCGTCATGACTCCTGTAAGAACATGAGCTTCGCCAGGCGGTGGTGGCACACGCCTTTAATCCCAGCACTCGGGAGGCAGAGCCAGGCGGATCTCTGTGAGTTCGAGGCCAGCCTGGGCTACCAAGTGAGTTCCAGGAAAAGCGCAAAGCTACACAGAGAAACCCTGTCTCGAAAAACCAAAAAAAAAAAAAAAAAAAAGAACGAACGTGAGTTTCATGAAAACATAAGCCATGTGGCATAGCTCACCATGTATTCCAGAGCTCAACACAGGGCCTGGGCACACAGCTCTGCCTAGTAGACCTATGCCACCCTCCTCCCCCAGTGACCTGAATGAGTTCAGCATCCTCACCCTACCCAGCACCCATGTTCTCCAGTATTTGTGTATTTGTGGGGGGGTCAAGAGGAGCAGGCTCTCTGACCTCTTTTCCATGCTTGGTTCAAGGACCCCTGCTTTGGCTGCTTTCCGCCATCACAGTCCTCCTTGACAGAGGTCCTAGCCTAGAAAAGAAGCCTCTCTGTCTGTCTGTCTCTCTCTGTCTCTGTTTCTCTCTGTGTGTCTCTCTGTCAGTCTGTGTGTGTGTGTGTGTGTGTGTGTGTGTGTGTGTGTGTGTGTGTGTGTGTCTTACCTTGAGTTGGGTCTTCCTACGCTGTTAAGTTTGGCCCCAAACTCTCGTACATGAGCAATTTTTCTGTCTCAGCCTCTTCAGTAGTAGGACCTACGCATGCACCTCCACATGCAACTCTGTAAATTATTTATTTGTTTGTTTGTTTGTTTGTTTGTTTTGAGGCAGGGTCTCACTATGAAGCCCCAGATAGTCTGAAACTCTCTCTGTAGACCAGGCTTGCCTCCAACTCACAAAGATTCCCCTTTGCTTCTGCCTCTCGGGCGCTGGGCAGTTGGCTTTTTGTTTTTAAATGATCACACACCAGTAGTTTATTATTATTATTATTATTATTGTAAAAAAAGAACTAAATTTCTAAACTCAAAGCAACTTATGTCTTATGAGTTGCAGTAAAAGTTTACTAGAACAACAAAGATACTTATTTCAAAAGCTTTTTTTTTTTTTTTACATTTCTATAATTGTTAGGAAGAGAAGGGACATGCTAATTGATGCAGCCCAGCTCCCCCTCAGGCTCCAGTTCTAGTTCAAAGAACACTGAATGTTTCAGTGTATGTGACCAGCAGGGTGGGTCCGGGTGTCGGATGAGGTTATGGAAGGTTTAAACCAAAACAGGTCCGAATGCTCGTGACCAGAGAAAATACCTCAGTCTCTACCACTCCTGCCAGAAAAAAAAAAAAAAAAAAAAAATCCCAACCTCAGTCTCTACCACTCCTGCCAGAAAGAAAGAAAGAAAGAAAAAATCCCAAAAGATTTTTCCATTAAGTTATTAAGGGAGGTAGCCGGTCCGCCCACCGTGGTGGTGTGGAAAGAAGACATTCACATTGGTTTATCCCCTCCTCTTGCTGTTCTCTCAATGATGTTGGACAGTGAAGGCTTTTGCAGCAGGCGTGATTTGCACACACACCAAAGATACGCTTGGGGATGAGGGATGGCTCAGAAGGGTGAGCGCACACATCACCGGTGTAACACTCACCAAGTAGCCAAGGTTTTCCTTGAGCTCTTGATCCCCCTGCCTCCACCTCCCAAGTGCTGCTGAGATTAAAATGATTCCTTTAGAAAGTTAGATTCTAATGATTTATTCTGTTAACTAAAATGATGCTTCTATTTCTGTAAGTATATATTTAATGTTGTATAATATGTTTTGGTTTGGTTTGGTTTTTTTGTTTTTTTGTTTGTTTATTTTTGTTTTTTCAAGACAGGGTTTCTTTGTGTAGCTTTGGAGCCTGTCCTGAAACTCTCTCTATAGACCAGGCTGGCCTCGAACTTATAGAGATCTGCCTGCTTCTGCTTCTCGAGTGCTGGGATTAAAGGTGAGCACCACCACCGCCCGACTGGTCATTATTTTTTGAAGTTAAAATAAGCTAAAAGTTTCACTTCACTAATTTTGAGCTGTATTAATAATTTTATCTCTGTATTTTGGTACTCCACGTAAACAAAGTCCATCATCTGTGGTCACGGCAGTGTTGAAAACAACCCCCTTCTTCAGCAGAAGACACAGTCTCTGCTCAGAGGAGTGCACGTGGCTTAGCCCAGCGGTCTCATGTAGCTCAGGATATGTGGCTGAGGAAGACAGTAAACTACTGACCTTCCTATATGTTACCTCCCTGGTGCCGGGATTATACCCCTGCACTGCTGGATCTGGTTTTCATGCAGTACTGAGATCAAACCCGAGATACTGCGCATGCAACGCAAGGACTCTACCCATTGAGCTACATTCCCAGTCTGGATGCAGTTCTTTCTACACTAGAGCAAGTGTCCATACCCCCACACTGCTTCTGGCCCCTGTGACTCGGGACAACCAGCCCTGTTTCTCTCTGTCTTCCTGACTACATCCCTAATGTAGGACCTCAAGGGCAGGTCCCTCCACTCTGAAGGGTGATGAGTCACGGGGCTTAGTACCTGCTCTTCTGTCAATACCCAGGGACCTTAGAAGGGGGAGAAATGGGAGCTGAGAGTCAGTTAAGTCTTCCACAAGCGGGCCAGCTGCAGGTCAGGGTGGTTTCAGCTCCCTGTCCCCTAGTGCCACATGCTCGCTTGTTAGTACTGAATCAGGACCATGTTCTCACCCATCCGGTTACTGTTGCAGGGAGTGAGTGGGTCCATTACTCCCTGCTCAGCCCCTGGGTGGTGTCAAGTGTCACATGTGGCTTCCCAGCTTACAGGACTTTCCCAGAGTGACCCCAGGGCTAGTCCTGGTGACCCCGCAGCCCCATGGCTTCCCCCTGGGTCTGACTCACTCATAAACACCCCCACCCTCTAATTCTGCAAGCAGAGGGCCCCATTCCTGGGAAGGCCCCCTGTTGCTGGCTATTCTTGTAATTAGTGACTGTTGATTGGCCCCAGAGCCACACTCATTATTCCTAGTGAAGATCAAAGCCAGGCCCAATAATCTGCTAAACACGTTGTCAGATTAGGGCATTCTTCGGGGCTATTAGAAAGATTTTTCCCCCTGGGTAAAGGCCTGTCAGGGCATATGACCCCCATCACCGACCACAAAATGAGCTAGAGGGGACATTACGGCCTTTCTGCTCTTCTTCACTTGCTTGTGGCCATTTTATGATCTGGTCCTATGGCAAGGGACCCCAACGTGATCCCCTGGAAGGCCGCAAAGTAGAGAGGGCTTCCTCCCCGACAAGAAAGCCATGTTTGAGCAGAGCCGTTTATAACTCTTCATCTTTGGGGCTACTGGAGACTCCCCTGGGCCCTTGTGCCTTACCTATATGACAGACACACAGCCTAAGTTTATACTTAGAGACAGGATCACATTCTATGCTGATTTCCCATCTTTCAGGAGCCAGCCCCAGACTGATTTGTGTGCTAATTAACATTCGGTTAAAATCTCCGGCCATGGCCCAACTTTCTCACTTCAGGAGTGGGAACAGAGGCCCAGTCTTCAGCTTCAGTGCTCAAAGCTGCTGTTGGTCAAATCAGAGCATGCTGGGCACTGTGTTAAGAGACTAAATGTCGATCTTATCTATATTGTCTGAACACATCACACATGAGACATTGGAAACATCCTCTTTAATATGTAAGGAGAGTGAGGTTCAATAATTTAGCCAAGCCACTCAACTTAGTGGTAGCTCTAGGGGTGGTTCCCAATTGGCTGGACTCAGTCTTGGCTTGGATCCAGGTCCGTGACCAGATGTTGGCTAATGACAAAGTTCTAGTCACAAGACTTGCAAGGGAGGCATTTGGAGATTTCTTTTGTCTTAGGTGGTTTGGTTGGAGGATGGGAAATTAGATCTGCTGAAGCCATTTTTCTCACACCATAGAAGCTGCAGCTCTCGGAGACAGGTGCAATATAGGACCGTGTGCAGCCAACATCATGGGTCTTTGGAACCATAGTGTGAGCTGGGCTAAATGCACTCACACACTGCCTCTGTTGCTTAAGCTTGTTTGAGTTGGGTTTTCCAGGATTTTCAGATGAACACCTAACACACACACTACTCGTGATATTCCTAGTCCCAGAAGAGCCAGATCTGCCCATTGTTCTGCCCTTTCAGAGGGATCATGGGAAAGGCCAACACGGAAGCTAGGAGGCCATTAAAAGCAAGCATGGCAGGTAGCCATATTCGATGGTTACCACTTGTTCCACTGACTGTTCAAGGGGCTGCTTCAGCCTGGTCACAGGATGGCCTCACCTGTCCCCTCTATAACCACTTCGCCTGACCACCCAGGGTCCAGGCTCTGTCCACCGCTCTCCGTAATCTCCGATCCTGCCTGACCCAGTCCAGTTCTGCCCTAGGCCCTAGCGCTGGTTAGGATTAGGGTTGACCGCAGCAAACAAACAATGTTCAAAGCAATAGTGATATGAACAAGACAGAAGACCATTTCTGCATAAAAGGTGTTTAAAAAAAATCTTTAAAATCACATTATTTAAAAAAAAATCACATTATTTATGTGTGTGTATGTGTGTGTGTGCATGCACACGTGCACACCACCATATGTATGTGAGTATCAGAATACAAGGTATGGGAGTCTGTTCTCTCCTTTCACTACGTGGGTCCTGGGGTTCACACTCAAGTTGTCAGGCTTGGCAGTAAGTATCTTTACCCATGGAGCCATCTTCCCAGCTCCCAGTACTGTCTTTTTAGCAGTTTTTAGGGATAGGGTCTTGCTATGTAGCCCAGGATGGCCTCGAACTCACCATGTTTCCGCCTCAGCTCGCTGAAGGCTGGGAGTCACAGAAATGTGTTACCACTCCCAGTTCCACAAAACAGTCCTGAAGGCGGAGGACCAGGGCTGCTACAGCAGTGCAGCTCTACAAATCGTTGTTTGTACCTTTACTCCTTTGACATTGATCCTGCTCGCCAGAGACTCGTGTATTTTGTTTCTGTTTTTGTTTGTTTTTTTATGACAGGGTCTCGTGTAGCCAGGCTGGCCTTAAATCACTTATCTTCTTGTCTTAACCTCCTGAGTCCCAGGATCACGGGCATGAGCCGCAATGATGCCTGATTCTGTTTCACCGTCTTTTGAAGAATTAGCTTTTTAATTTTGTTGATATTTGCTATGCTCATTTTCTAGTCCACTAATCGCTGTACTCTTTTTTTTCTAGTACTTCTTTTCTTCTACATTATTTAAATGTTTTTCTGATTTATACATAGTGCACAGTGAGGTTTTACAAATAGTCCAGGAGAAAAATGTGGGTTACAGATGGTCAATTTCCTTGCTCCATTACATATGATTCTTCTACATTTTTAAATACACTTTTCACCTTGAGGTAGGTTTTATCTGATATTGGTATCACTCTTTGTGCTGATCGGTGCTAATTGTCTTCTTGACAGAGTCTAACGTCACTTTGGAAGTGGGCCTTTGGGTGTGCCTGTTGGGGATTATTCCAGACTGGGATGTTGGACCGTAATAATGAAAAGGGTGAGCTGAGCCTAGCCAAGTATTCATTGCTATTTCTTGACTGTAGAAGTGATGTAACAGCTGCTTCAAGTTCCTGTTGCCTTGATTTCCCCACCCCAGTATCTTGTGCTACAAGTTAAGAATGAAGCTTGACTCCCTTTCAGTTAGTTGTGTCAGAATATTCTATCACAGCCACAAGGAAAGAACCCAGGCAGTGTGCCGGCTTCACTTATCGTGATCCAACTATTTCACCTTTTTTTTTCTTCACCCCTCTGGGGGCCATGTATTTTCATGAGTCTCTTGTAAACAGTGCTACAGGGAGATCTGAAACCTTCAGTTTGAACATCTCTGTCTAGATTGACTGTTATAGTCACCATGGTATCTATTCTATTTGGTTATCTGGGAGGATCTTAAGTGCATCTTGGGTTTTTTTTTTTTTTTTTTTTTTTTTTTTTTTTTTTTTTTGGACAGTCGGATCTTAAGTGCATCTTCATTTTTAAGGACAGTCTTGCTGGGTATAGAATTCTCGGTTGACAGCCCCTTGCATAGGCTCTTTTTGCTTTCAAGAGTCTGTCTCTCCACAGTCTCTGGGGATAGGTGGCACAACATAGTGACTCTGGAACTCAGTTCAGCCTCTTCTTGGAGAATTCATTGGTTGGAGCTGCCATTTGTTGAGTTGAGTTGACTTTGTTGACGTCATTGTATGAAGTCTATGTCCCCTGTAGTATGCAGCCATAGAAAGTCTCTGGTCAGTCTAGTGATTGTTTAGACATTTCCCACCTCTGTATACACAAAATAAGTAAATGTAAAGTATTAAAGGTGCAGTTAGGACCACCTTCTTCCTCTTATATCTCTCTCTGTCCCCACAGACAGTGTTCTCAAGTCAATAGATACCTTTTATGTTCATGCACTGGATCACTTTCTACAAAAACAACAGGCATCCTGGATGGTACTGGCATACGCCTTTAATCCCAGCACTCAGGAGGCAGAGGCAGGCGGATCTCTATGAGTTCCAGGCCAGCCTTGTCTACAGAGTGGGTTCCAGGACAGCCAGAGCTGTTACACAGAGAAACTGTCTCAAAAAACTAATGCAAGCAAGCAAACAAACAAAAAACCTAGGCCATGTTGTGTGTTTAAAAATGTATACTAATTGTATCATTGTAACTATGTTTCTGCAATTTTTGTGTTGTTGACCAAAATGTCTCCCATGTAGCTCCATTAAGCTCTAATATATTCATTTTGCACTATGCAGAGCCGTATTAATCAGTCTTTCCCATTGTTGTAACAACATCTCTAAAGTCTGGGGAAGAAGTTTATTTAGCTCGCAGTACTTGGGGTTTGAGGGCACAATGCTGGCGTCCACTCACCTGGGATCAAGGCTGTTTCTGTGTGGAATTACGGCAAACCTCTCCTTGCTCTGAAGCACAAACTTCCTTCAGGGCTGCTGAGTCCGGCAGATATTTTAGTGGGGGATGGGGTAGGAGAATGAGACAAAGTCTCTTTTCATAGCCCAGGCTGTTCTGCAACTCTCTATGTAGACCAGGCTAGCCTCAAACTCACAGAGATCTGCCTGCCTCTGACTGAGTGCTGGGATTAAAGGCACGTGTCATATGCCAGGCTTCGGGTAGGCATTTTTGTGGGAAGTGATCATCTGAGATTTGTGATAGTTTGGACAGAGGCAGTGGAGAATTTGGCCTTTTCTTTGTGAAAGTACAAAAGATACTCATACACACAAAAGGAATACAGAAAATAAGTTTTAAAAAGAAGATATTCAAAGAAGACACCGAAAAGCTCCTGGGAGGCACGCCCATCCACACACCAACGCCTTTGCAGTTTGTAGCTTGTTCTTAGCTGGTCTCTGAGGCCATTTCCATGGTGCCTCTCTTGCTCACACCTGGTCCCTATTACTGTGTCTGCCTGAAAGTAATAAAGCAGCTGCCTTTCTCCAAAGGCTCTGTGACGAGCAGGAATTCACTGTGGCCTGGCTTTAGGTTGTCCAGACCAGCTTGCCTGACAGTTTCATGGGCTCCCCATTATCTATAGCCCTGCAGGGAGGCACATTCTGTCCAGACAGAAGCAATCCATGGGCCTATCAACTGAACGTGGGGTTAGGAGTGAGTGTGTAACTATGTCCAGACAGAAGCAATCTGTGGACCTATGAACTGAACATGGGGTTAGGAGCCAGTGTGTACCTCCCTAGGCAGACACATCTATTTTGCACACTTAGTGGCAACCCTGTCATCTGCCCCCAGGAAGCAAGTACATTCACACTGGGCACAAGTGAAAGTGTCCACAATTGCCCAGGACCCTAGGTAAAAGCCCCACTCCTTAGTCCATATACGAGGCCTGGGAGGATCTTGGAGTTTGGGATCCTTGGGGGCATGTGAGACTTTCATGGAGAGTGTGTGTTTCTTTTCTTCTGACTGACAGGTGGAGAGGGATCTGCCTCTACCTTTAAAAAAAAGACATTTCATGTGGCCTAGGCTGGCTTTAAATTCACTATGTAGTTAAGGATGACTTTGAACTTTGAACTCTGATCCTCCTGCCTCTACTTCCCCAGGATGGGCACGCTCCATTCCCACCCCCACCCCTGAGAACTTGGGCTCCTTGTGGGTCAGAATCCAAGTCTGCTGGTACCGGGTTCTCCTCTGTGCCTCCCTGGACCCTTCCGTCATCCGCTCCTTCTCCAGCTGGGTCTGTGGTGGCACTGAGGTCCCTTGTTTTCCCTCGGGTATCAGGGAGACCTCCATTTCCCTGCAGCTGTGTGGTTTGACGCTCCCTGACAGCAGGCCTGTGTGCCCGATCCTGACTTAGTGGTTGCTAGCATTAGGTTTAGCTGTGTTCAGAGGCCGAATATTAGGAAATAGGCCTTCCTGAAAGGGTCTCCCCCAGTCAGACTGGTACCCTGAGTCGCCAGGCCACTTCCCTTAGGCCAGTATTTCTGCAGTTGTCCAACCTGGTCTCCCTGGCTGATCTGCCTGTCACTCTCCATTCCTGGTTCCTTTAAGATGACAGAGCCATACTCCTGACCTCCCAGGGATCCTCCCTGCTTAACGGAAACAGGTACATGGAGGCCAACACTCTCCCTCTCCTGCCTCTGTCCTGGCGTCAAAGATAGAAAGGGCAGGAAGGTGGAGGAAGAGAGAACAGAGAAAAATAAGAAGATAGAAGAAAGGCGGAGAAGGAAGGGAGACAGGAGGGAAAGGGGGGCAGGGAGCAGAGGAGTAAGAAGGAGAAAAAGAAAGGGAGGAAAGTCACCAGTCCTTCCCAGGGCTACCACGTCTGTCAGTTTCTGTGAGGGCCAACACACGCCAGGCCGCCAGTGAGTGCGCCACACAATGTGTGTCCTGTGGCCACCGATCTGACCTGCCTGCTCGTTTCCTAGCGGGAGCAGGAAACCCGCCTGCCACACCAGCTTCCCCTAGCTTGGCTGGTCTCGGGGGCCCACACCCTGCCTGAGAGGTAAACAACAATCTCACCAAGGCAAAGCGTGGATTGCTCCGCCCCGGGCTTGGACTCACTTCTCGGTCTGGGAACAGACAAGATTCCCATCAAGAGCTCTGTCTAGGAGAGAGGAGAGTGAAGAGGTTTAACCTGAACAGCAGATCTGCTGCCTGGAAACACAAACAAATAATGAGTGTGTTAATGACTAACGAGGAGAGGTTTACAGGCTTTGAACACTCGTCAGTCAGCTTTGGCATCTCCCCGAGGCCTGTGAGATAAGACAAGCGTTCTTCCTGTCCCGAATCTTACGGAGGTAAGCAGGAATGGAGGACGTTAGGGAAGTATCCAACTTTACACTCAAGCTCACTGCCCAGTGAGAATCCCCTCCTCCTGAGTAGGACTGCCATTGAGTGCCTTGCCCACTCATTCTGGGTGGCCCTTGGCAACCAACAAAGCTGGCCATGGTTTGACATGTCTCCCCACTCTCTTCATACTTCAGGATGGCCCTAACAGTTTGACTGCACTCAGGTCCCAGATGGTTCCTCACATCAGCCCTAGACAGGTCCCAAGGCCTGAAAGTCATCCTGCTTTGTGATTGGGGACAGGGGCAGGAGCATGGCCTTGGAGTAAGAGCACCCTGGGGAACCCAGGTCCTCACAAACCAAGTGACTCCAGATTAAGTGCCCTGCTTGTGATCCACATTTCCTTCCGTTATAAAAGGGGCGGGGGCAGCCACAAGAGGAATTACAGTCTTGATTTCTGAGCTGGGCGTGGTGCCTCAACCATATAAGTGGTGTTAGGAAGTGTACGTGGCGGGACCCCCAGAAACAGCAACGGGGTGGCGGGCAGCCCAGTCCATGTGGGCATGACAGCGGGGGCGGCAGGTGGAGATACACAACCCAGATGCTGCATCCGTGTGGAAATGGTTTATTATAGTAGAGAGATGAAGAGGCAGAGAGAGAGAGACAGAGACAGAGACAGAGACAGAGACAGAGGCAAGGGGTTCGAGGGGTGCACACCTGTGGGAGAAAAGCTAAAGAGAAGAAGGGAAGGGGCCGAGTTTCCCTTAAGAACAGGATGTAGGGTGGCGCCAAGGGGCGGGATCAGAATATCAACAAGCACGGCACTTGGAAGGCTGAGAGGCTGAGGCAGGAGAATTGCTACAAGTTTGAGACTAGCCTGTGCTACAGGGTGAATCTCAGAGGAGCCTAAAATGCAGAGCGAGGCCTTGCCACAAACAAACGAACAAACAAAAAATGAAATCAAAACAAAACACCCCTCCCCAAAAGCCCCTAATCATCCCCACCACCATCCCTGTCTGTGTGAACTCTCACTGGCTGAGTAAAGGTGCTTGCCACCGAGCCTGATGGTCTGAGTTCAATTCCCGGACCCATGTGGTGGGAAGGAGAGAACCTGACCTCCACATGTGCGCTGTGCTATCTCTCTCCCTAGAAATTAATGAATTAGAAAGTAAAAATCAAAAACAACCTTACTGTAGTTCTGTTCCACCTGGGGACAGGACCAGTGTGGCCTGTTTGTTTCTGGACTCCCGGGACCAGGGTGCTTTGGCCCATATACCCTTTGTTCTGCTCAATGGCATCAGAGGACACTGAATTGGGGGACAATGGCTGTGGCCCCCAGAGAACAGCTCCCATCATCTGAGTGCATCAACCCTCACACAGCCTCTGCTATCCGCTGCTCCAGACAGGCACAACGGATGCTCCTGTAGACGCCCTTGGCTCTGTCACTTACTTGGGAGGCTGGGTCTCTCTGGAGCAGACCTCGGTGGGGCTGCTGATCTTGTGGTGGGTGTCATGCTTGGTGCTCCCACTTTTTTGTGTGTCTGGCCCTGGACAAAGGGATGTAGCTGGTCCATAGGTCAATGCGGGGCTCTTGGCTTCTTGACGCTCTGCCTCCTGGAGCTCTGGCCTCTTAGTGCTAAGTAGGCATGAAGCTTGGCAGGGAGCATGGCCAGATCAATCTTTGTTAGCCCCACTAAACTGTTGGTTTGGTGGTTTTGATTTTTATTGTTGTTATTATTATTGTTTTGCCTTTTTATTTATGTATGTATTAAGACAGGATCTCACTACGTAGCCCAGGCTGGCCTGGAACACATTATCCTCTTTCCTAAGCCATGTTGGGATTACAAGCATACACCACCATGCTTGACTGACCACCAAGGTTTTCTTTCTCCTACTCTCCAACTTTCCCACTTTCCTGCTTCCGGGGGCCTTTGCTACACTGATCCCCCCTGTTGGGGACTCCTGATTGCCTCTGGGCCAGCCCTTACTCAGACCTCAGATCTCAGTTTTGAATCAGGCACTTCCACAGCCAGACCAGGGCCCTTTCCTGTTCCGCTCCTGGTGTCCTGACCGTCGGAGTTCAGACAGCCACATCCCTAGTCCCTCACGTCTCTCTGGTTTCTCCTACCACCCACAAGGTGGATGTTAAGTGTGGCTTCTTTGCATTAGCACCTAGGCAGAGGGTCCATCAGAGGGGCAGCGCTATTTACAACTTTGGAAAAGACGGAGATGGAGTGGGGGTGGGGCAGGTCACCGGGTCACCAGGTGCCCTCTGGGAGCTGTGGGCAGGGGGATTTAGCCAACCCCGAGGTCGGGACTCTCTTGCCAGGACAGCTTTGCTCTCCCCGGTGGTTTTCATTATTTTTCATTCCCAGACTATTTTGGAAGCTGGCTGCCATGGGAACTGAGTCTTTGGAAGGCCCAGGCCTCTTTTTTCCTCTTCCCCCCAACCCCCCTTCCATCTCTATTCCTTCTTAATTGGTTTTTAGTTCCCTGGCTTTCAGGCCGTCTGTTTATTTTGATTGCAACTCCACAGAACAAATCTTTAATGAAGCAGCTTGTGGGGAGAAGCCATTAGCAGCCGCCTGCCTCCAGGGAGTAGGGGAGGCGCCTGGCCTGGGTCCCAGCCTGGACTTCCACTCAGTGAGGAAGCGGTGGCCAGGTACTGGGTGGCAGCCTGTGCAGGGGCCCAGGCTTCCTTCAGGTATAGTCTGGAGATGGGAACAGCTTGCCCTCCGTAAGCGTCAGCAGCATTCACTGAGATGACCTCAATTGTTCTCTGAAACAGCACAGAGGAGTTGGGCTTCCCAGCTCCCCTGAGTCATCCCAGGAACCCCAAAGGGGTATATTCTATGCACCTCACTGTCCAGAAAGAGGAGTAAGGTTGAAGAACTGAGAATCCTGTTATCTGGCCAGGAAACCTCGGGAGTAACCTCCCGAGTGTCACTGTGCTGGCTGAACTGGCAACCAATGGTCCAAACAGGACTCTGCAGGCCCCAGCCTTCTGGAGCGAATGCCTTTGTCTGTGCTCTCTGGGCCTGACACCTTTTATGGGTTTACTCCACTGCCTGGGTACTATCACTTCTGTCCAGAGAGTTCTGCAAACAGGAAACACATACGAACGTGTGTTCTTGTTAATGTGGGTGTGGAGTACAGAGTGATCCCCGAAAACTTCCTCACCTTGGACGGGACGAGCCCTGTCTTCAGTCGACCTCACAGGCCTGATCGGTTGTCTATTTCTCACTGACCTCATTCTGCCAAAGCCACTCATCTCAGGAGCAGAGACCCGGGGGTCATAGGGACAGAGAGCTCCCTTCCTTTAAGATCAGGCCCCTGGACCTTCAGACTTGGGACTGCCTCTCTGAGAAACTCTGGCACCCTGAGAAACTTCAGCCTCTGCTCCACGCCTACCTTCTGTCCAAGGGGTCTTCTTTTCCTGCTTTAGACCGTGAACCCATGCAATTCCCTTGAACAGGAGACTCCCCTGCCTGCCTGCCTTCTCTGGTCCTGATGCCTTCTCTGACATCCATCTGGCCCTGATGGTGACCTCATCTTTCTCAGTGGCTAGGTAGGAAGAGGCACCTATGATCAGTGAGTCAATGAAAGTCAGAAGGGGCTTACTCGGAAGTTCTTCTTTATAATGGGAACAAAACACAAGAGCCATGGATCCTCTCCTGCCTGGGATCCTGTGCCTCCTAAGAGAGCAAGGAGGAAGACAAAAGCTGGCCCTGGAGGACTGCAGAGTGCCCGCTGACCCTAAGAACAGCTAACTGGGCAGGCCCTGGGGTGGACATGTCTCTGGACCTCTGGTTACTTCTCATCATCCATCTCCTTATTTAAATCACTGGCTCTTGATTTTGTTTGTGTGTGTGTTTGTCTGTTTGTTTTGGTTAATTTTGTCTGCCTCTCTTGCCTTGGGTTTTACGGCTGTGCCAAGCTGTGCTTGTGCCAAGAAGAAATAGGCATTCAGGGCTACCATGTAATGAGCTGGAAGTCATGTTTGGTTACTTAAGCTCCAGGCGAATCAGAGTTTTGTTCCTCACGTCGTAGAAGCCTGGACGTAGGTGATCTGGTTAGATGTAACTGCTCTTACGAGTCACTAACAATTAAGACTCCTGCTGTCCTTGACTTTGTTCTCATGCCCACAAATGGCCTCATCACTGCCAGGCGTCACCTTTGAGTTCCAGGCCTGAAGAATGGGAGAAGGGGGAACAATTCACATCAGCCGAATCTGTATTTTTATCAAGAAAACATGACCTTTTTCAAGAGCCCCGCCATAAAATTCTTTGTACTCCTGACTGGTCAGAAATAGGTTGTGTCTTGGCTAGAATTGGGGAGATTAGGCAGAGCAATTTTGCAGAGGGTTTTATTAAGAGATGAGAGAGGGGAGAAATGCATCCTGGGAAGAAGGAATGGTCTGCCATGACAGAATTGGCATCAGCAAGGCAAGCAAGGCAGGAATAAGCCCAGTGAGTATGGCCTCCTTCTCCGAACATCCGGAGGCTGCTCTGGGTCACCTTCTCCTCCCACAGACCCCTCAACAGTCAACCATCGCGCCTGCGCTACAGCGTGAGTTTCTTGCCAGAATCTCCCCAGTGCGAGTGCGAAAGATGCAGGCTGATGCCCTCGTATCCCACCTCCCAGATGAGGTTGCAAAGCACATCTGCTCTGATTCATCCTCTGTGTGCACCCTCCGAGTTAAAACGTCTCTGATTCTTCTGCTGGTAGAAACTGTCATCATCTTTGGGGACATCTTGTTCCCCAAGATGACTCCGCTGTTCTGGACCTTCGCTGCTCTAGGCTTTCAACTTGTCCCACTCAAACTCATCGTTTGTCACGTGTCAATCCCTTCACAGTGAAAGGTCCCTGCAGGCTGACGGCACACCCTTGCATCTGTACACTCATGTCTTACACGCAGAGAAGATGCCGGGTACGTGCCACACAACTCTGGCAATCGCCGTCTAGGTGCTCTGGGAGTGCCCTGGAAATATCAACAGATTTCAAAATACAGACTTGGGAATTTGCTTGCTATGATTTGAAAAGTTCATGGTCAATATTGAACCTCACTGGTTGGTAGATGACCTGCTCCTCCATGGTGGATTTGCTGTGCTGTCCACCACGATGTCCTCCGACAGTAAAGCATCTTGGGGACCTGCAGGGACTGAAACAAACAAACAAACAAACAAAAAACCCCACTTGTTGAAGATGACTTTGGACAGCACCCTGGAACATCTCACTGTGACCACAATCTGACCTCTTGCCCTCCCCAAGACCCTGTACCACAGTCTGGAAGGAACTCTTCCCTTAATCCTAAGTCAGGGATCCTCACATTTCTCAAAGGCCACCCGGTCCTCTCACTCTGTAGAGATCAGGATTCCAGGCTTGTCACAACCAAGTCACCAGAACTCCCATGCTCTCACATGCTCTATTCCCCCATCGTCAGCGTTTCAAAGGGTCGGCTACCACGCTCTAGAACCAAGAGAGGCCGGAGTGCTATACTCCTAGCAGCCCAGCCACGGAAGGAAGCAGGGGTAGGAAGGAGTCGGATGTGGGAAATGAACAGTGGGTCTGCTTGATGCTAAAGTCCTGTGGTTTCACATCCTATCATCTTCATGGCCCAAGTCCAACACGTGAGTTGCAGTGTGTGCACACCCAGAGATGATCCATATAGTAGGAGACCATCCCAGGGACCAGTGAGCCCCTTCTGGAGGATTCTCAGTCATTACATGGTTTTATCTCCCCATTGCTACCTCCCCTAAGACAGAGAAATGGGCAAGAGGCCTCTGAGAAGAGGGTGTGATTTCTGGATCTGGGAATGCTGGGAGGGAGCTAACCTCCTCTTGGAGGCATTGCAGATGTAGCCCTCAGCATCTGTAACTCATTTCCCTTAAAAATGAACTTTACTGGGTAAGGATGGGGTGGAATGGAAAGAAATGGCTGGCCGCATGCCTCTGTATTTTTGAAACTTTTATTTTTTTTAATATAGCATGCATTTAGTATAATGCACAAACTATAAGAGTAGATGTAGTTGAATTAAGTTTCATAAAAGGAACGAATTTGCATCTTACATCCAGCTTAAGAAACAGGGCATTGCCAGAGCCCCAGAAGCCCCCTTCCTGAGTCCTTCCAGTCCTTGTATCTCTCTGCCTAGGGGAGCCATTACCTTGCACACAACAGTTTTGGCTGCCGGGTGCTTTACCCAAATGAAACCATATGCTATAGTCTTGCTTGTAACTGTTCAAAACTGTGTGGGTGAGATTCTTCCATGTCCTTGTGTGAGTTGTGGTTCCTACATTCTTATTGTTGTACAGTGTTTCACTTTATGGATATATTGCAATTCCCCTATTTTACTCTGATGGGCATTTGAATTTTTTTCTAGTTCTTAGCTATGACAAATGGTGCTGCTGTGAACGTTTATAAGATATTTGTGTTGGGAATGGAATAACACTAACGGGGAAGGAATCTATTTAGTTTTGGTAGATAAAGGTAAGAAGTTTCGGGACTGGAGAGATGGCTCAGCAGTTAAGAGCGCTGACTGTTCTCCCAGAGGACCCGGGTTCAATTCCCAGCCCCCACATGGCAGCTCCCAACTGTCTGTACCTCCAAGATCTGACATATATGCGGGCAAAACACCAGCACACATAAAAATAAACAATGTAAAATAAGGTAAGAAGTTCCTAAGGCAGTTATACTAATTTATGTACCAGCAGTATGTAAGGACTCTAGTTGTTCCAGATTCCTGTGGACACTTGATACTGTCGGTGCGTTTATTTAGTCACTCAGTTTAGTAGCTGTGAAAGGGTGGCTCATCATGGCTTGGTTTTCACTTGTACTTCCTTCACAGGACTGTTGACCTTTGAACTGCCACCTCCAGGAAGGCAGAGAAAGGGACAGAGTTCTCCATGAAGGGGTGTGGCTTCTGGATCTAGGAACGCTGGGGATGTGCCACTTTGCTACTTGAAGGCCAAATAGAAGGAGTGGGCCTGGGAGTGAGGGCTGCCATGATCCTGGGCCACATCTGCAGAGAGGCCGTGGGATGTCAGCCCAGGAGAGGCGTGGGCCTTGGTTCTGGTCCTTTCTAGTTTCCTCATTCTAGGCAGGTACGTCAACTTCTACCTCCAGCAAGTGGAAACAATGAGAACACAATGAGGGTTCACTAAGTGGCAGGGAGTGTGAACAGTGTCTGGGCCAGAGGTATGCAGAGATCAGTCCTCCACACCGCTGGGCCCGATGACTGACAGCTGACAGCGGTGGGGGAGGGGAAGCAGAACAAGGCCCGTCAATCAAGCAGACACAACAGCAGAATGCCCTGTGACTGGTGTGTCATTTTCATGCTGGGAACATTGCCTTGAGAAATGATGAGCCTCACTGGTGAGGTAGCACCTGTCTGCCCGTGATCCTAGCGTTCGGTAGGCAGAGGTAGGAGGAGTAACACAGGATCAAAGGTAGCCTGGTCTATATAATGAGTTTCAGGCCCGCCAGGGCTACATACCAACACCCTGTCTCCAAAAGCAAAATAGAACAGAAAAGAAATAGCCAGTTTCAAGTTAGGCCTGATGGCCCAGGCCTGTAATTCCAGCTCCTTGTGAGGCTGAGGCAGGAGCATCACAAATGTAAGGTTTGGCAAGTCTACAGAGTGAGTTCCAGGCAGTCTAAGCAAGTGAGACTCTTACCTCAAAATCAAAGGTAAAAAGAGATTTGGGATACAGCTCGGTGGTAGGGTGCTTGTCTGGTGTCTATGAGGTCTTGCGTTCCATCCTCAGGAATGGGAAGAAAGAAAAAGAAGGAGGAGGAGGAAGAAGGAGAAAAAGGAAGAGGAATAATAATAATAAGAAGAAGAAGAAGGAGGAGGAGGAGGAGGAGGAGGAGGAGGGAAGGAAAAGGAGGAAGAGGGAAAAGGAGAAAGGAGGAGGGGGAAAAGGAAGAATAAGAAGAAAAAGAAGGAGGGGGAGAAGAATCCCCCCAAAGGATGCTAAGTAAAAATTGATCATGCTAAAGATGTATCTCAGTGATAGAGTGCTTGCCTAGCATGTGGGAGCCTTGGCTTTATTTTTAGTATCAGGAAGGAAAGATGGAAGGAAGGAGGAAGAAAGGGAGGGAGGGAGGGTGAGATGGTATTATTGTGCACGGTAATAAACTTATCTGGGGTCAGAGACAAAACAGCCACAATATTAAACATAGAATATAGGCAGTGGTAGCACATGCCTTTAATCCTAGCATTCCAGAGGCAGAAATCCATGTGTTCAAGGATACAGCCAAGCATGGTGACTCACGCCTTTAATCCCAGAAAGCAGCCTTTAATCCCAGGGAGTGGTGGTAGAAAGCAGAAAGATATATAAGGCGTGAGGACCAGAAACTTGCAGCATTTGGCTGGTTAAGCTTTCAGGCTTCTAGCAGCAGTTCAGCTGAGATCCATTCTGCATGAGGACTCAGAGGCTTCCAGTCTGAGGAAACAAGACCAGCTGAGGAATTGGCAAGGGAGGTGGCTGTGGCTTGTTCTGCTTCTCTGAGTTCACCCCAATAACTGGCCTCAGGTTTGATTTTATTAATAAGTACCTTTAAGATTCATGCTACATCTAGCGCCCAACGTTCGTGGTATGAATTCATGAAAAAGCTGCTTGTTTGTGGCCTTGCGGGCCCCTGCTCAGACCCCAGCTACCCTCAGCCGGTTGTGGTGGCGTACGCTGGTAGGATTTACTGAAGGAGGCAGAGGCAGGAGGATCCCGAGTTTGAGGCCGGCCTAGGAGGCTTGCTAAGGAGAAGCTTCGGCCAGGGCCCAGACACAAACGGTGGCAGTGGGACCATGGAGGCAGTGGCTGCTGCTCCGAGTTGCTGACTTCTTCTCATCGTGTTGGTTGACTGCAGTGATGCTGCTACCTGGGACAAAGGGTTTACTGCTGCTGGTTCAGAGAAGAATTGCCAGGACCATCGGGTTACAAGAAAGCATCGGCAAAGGTCAGTTTGGGAAAGTGTGGCAAGACAAATGGTGGGGAGAAATTGCTGTGAAGATTTTCTCTTCCAGAGGGAGAACGAATTGTGAGTTTAATCTTCTTTCCCCGCTGCAGTGCAGCAGGAAAAATCAGTTTGATGACGGCCGTGGCAGCTTTGTCCAACTGAGCAAGGGCTTGCTACAGTTTGCATGGGATTCACCTTCACTCAACTTCACTCTCTCCTTTTTTTGTTTGTTTGTTTCTGTTTTTTAGGACAGGGTCTTACTGTGCAGTCCAGGCTGGCCTCCAACTCTAAATCCTCCTGCCTCAGGAGGACCCTCCGGAGTGCTAGGAATCCAAATGTGTGTCGCCATGTCTGGCTTCTGTTTTGTGATCTGCGTTTGTCCCTAGAAGGAGACACGCTGACCATTAATTAAGGCTGTGGTCAAAGCCAGTCACAAAGAATGACAAGTAAAGGTCTTGCTCATCTGGTGGCCTTCAGAAGATGCACTTTAGTTGCAGATCCCCTTCTGGAAATATTACAAGTTTTCCTCCATCCTGGCGTTGTGCTCCTAAGAGCTGGTTTGGGAGGTCTCTTGGTCAGTGTCCTATTGCTGTGAAGAGACACCATGACCACGGCAAATCCTATAAAGGACAACATTTCACTGGAGCTGGCTTACAGTTTCAGAGTTTTAGTCCACTGTCATCATGGTGGGGAGCATGGGAGAGTGAAGGTAGGCATGGACCTAGAGAGGTAGCTGAGAGTTCTACCTTTGGATTCAGATCTGCAGGCAGCAAGGAGAGAGAGACAGAGACAGAGAGACGGAGACAGAGAGACGGAGACAGAGAGCCACCGGGACTGGCTTGAGCTTCTGAAACTTCAAAGCCCACCCCTAGTGACACACTTCCTCCAACAAGGCCACACCTCCTAATCCTTCTAAGTAATGCCACTCCCTAATGACCAAGCATTCAAATCTATGAGCCTGTGGGGGCCATTCCTATTCAAACCACCACAAGAGACAGACAGGCGAACACACACCCATGTTGCTGAAGACTGAAGTGGAAATGGCCAGGAAGTAGGAGGGAGGAAGAAACTTCAGGGGAAGCTTCCCCAGAGGCCACACGTCCCTCTATAGAGTTGTCCTCACAGTAATATTCTCTTATTTATTTGACTGTTTATCGGTATGTGTAGTGTGGTATGTGTGGGGTACGTGTGTTGAGTTGTGTATATTCTTGTGTGCACCTGTGCATGTGGAGGCTTGAAGTAGATGTTGCCAGTCTTTCCTAGATCACTGCCTACCTTTGTTTCTTGAGACAGGGTCTCTCGTTGAGCCTGAATATCATGGACTGGGCTAGGCTGGTTGGCCAATGAACTTTGGGGGATCTGCATATTTTTTTTTTAAACCTTCCCTCCACCCTCTGCCTTCCCAGTGCCGGCATTACAGATATGCATTGCCTTGCTTGGCTATTTTCATGGGTTCTGGGGATCTGAACTCAGGGCCTCATGCTTACACAGCAGTTGTTTTACTGACAGAGCCATCTCCCCAGCCCTACAACATGAGTCTTCCACACATCTCACAAACCAGCACAGTTCCACAAAGAATAGTCTAGAATTACAAGTACTTCCTTTGTGAGGACTTTCAATAAGACTGACAGTGTCCATCTGGAGAGACCTGGGACCCGGGGTCACCAGACTTTTTCAGTGAAGGACCAGATTTTCAATAGTTTAGGCATTGTGGGCCGCATGCTCTCTTCCTAACATTGAACTCTGCCACCCTGGTGTGAATCATCAATGTGCAGTTCTAAGAAAATAGGCCTGATGAGGCCTGAGCCTTATTTACTGAAGAGGACCTGAGCCAGGATTGGCCTGGAGGCTGATGCTAATGGAACCCTGCACTAGAACACACCTCACCTGACGAGGGCATCATCTTGCCAAAACAGCCAAAGTGGGGCATGGACGGAAGTCAAGACCTCAAGGCCAGCTGCAAACCTCCACTGCGGTCCATACAGTTGTCCGCTGTGACTGGACATGACCACGCTCTCTTATTTTTGTTTTTGTTTGCATGTTTATTTCAGATTTGCTGAAGATGCTTTTTTGTTCGAAATCATAAAACAGCCACTCAGCTTCATGTTTCCTACTAGGAAAGACCCCGTTGCCGCTCCAGTGACTCGTGTGTTTCTTTTGCAGACACGGTGACTCCACAAGACACTGATGCTCAGTGTCTCCTCCGTCTACCCACCTCCCAAGTTCGAGGCAATGGAGAAAGAACAAACGGTATTCCTTAGTAAGGTTGGAGGAACTTTCATATGTGCTTCAGTATCTCTGGCCCCAAGCCCTGCCCTTGACCTTGGCGCAGTAAGATAAACTCCCCTTCAGAGGTCTGTCTCTCTCTATGAATTGGTACCCAGCCTACCTAGTTCTCAGGCTATCATCTCGGATGCTAGGATCTGCCTTGTTAGAAGCAGATATACCCAAATACTTCGAAGTATTCAACCTACAGGCCAGTCTTATTTCCAACATTTTCATCAATCCCTGAACAATTTCTAGCCTTTGATTGGTGATGAATGCTCTCTCTCTCTCTCTCTCTCTCTCTCTCTCTCTCTCTCTCTCTCTCTCTCTCTCTCTCTGTGTGTGTGTGTGTGTGTGTGTGTGTGTGTGTGTGTGTGTGTGTGTGTGTTGAAACAGGATCTCTCTGTGTAAGCCTGGCTATCCTAAAACTCATTGTGTAGACCAGGCTGGCCTCAAACTCACAGAGATTTGCCTTCTTCTGCCTCCAATGGATTAAAGGTTATGCACCTTCATATCCAGCTTGACTTATATTTTTAAATAAAATATTGTTCTGTCAGAATGTGGAAACATTAGTCTTCTGTTTTAGGATGTAAGAGGTTAAAAAAATACTGTACAAATATCACATAAATTGCTTGAAAAGGCATTGTCTACTCTCTACATAAGATCAGAATTCTTACTACTGTGGTGTTCAAAAGAAATGGTATCCAGAAGCCCAAAGCTGATTTTGGAGTCCAGAATAAGACTCTGTTGAGAGTCATTGGGTGTCCCAGGTCATCAAGCAGTTCTAAGAGAGAAGGGTCACTCACCAACAGAGTCCCCTCGCCCACCTCTGCTGTGGGGAATTAGCTTTGGTACTCTCAGACTTATTGACCCCTAAGTAACTCTTCTAAATCCAGATAATCCTCTGAAGATCAATCCACGCACCCATCACCATCAGCCCGTCAAAGCCTGACAGGCTCCAGGGCTGGGAGGGAGGGAGGCTGGGCGGCTTTTGACTGATTCCCTGTCCACTGTTCAGAATGATCTTCCAGCCCTGGTGTGGAGCAGTCTGGCAGGGGGGCCCGGCCTGAGAGTCACAGGGCTCTCCTTCCCTTTGCACACTGGGTCTGTTGGAGGAAAAAGCTAATTTACTTAGAATCGGCCTGGACCAACATTTGCTTTGTTCTCTTTGGGTCTGCTGTGCTTTGCAAAGGTACCCCAGAGGGGATGCTAAACGTGGCACCCGGGTAATGCGATGGTAATGGAAACAGATGCTGGAGGATCAACCCCAGAGAACTTGAAGCCGGTTCCCAGACAGCCTGGACTGCAGGGTAGATCAACAGAGACAAACATAATCCCTGTCCTCACAGAGACCTGCCCACCGGGCTTTAGCCAAAGCCACTGTGCTTTTCCTCTGTTCCTGGAGAATTTTGACAAAACAGCCCCGAGCCCTAGGAGGGAGGAGGGCAGAAAGTCCCACTACAAATGGGTGGGGGACTTCAGAAGTCTGGTGAGCTCTGCATCTGAAGGGACTGAGCAGGCCGCAATGAGGAACAGGCCTTGTGAGGGAATCACGACCATCCTGTCTCTAGAGTCGAAGGGAAAAAGAAAACAATTCATTTGACCTGATCCCTTCTCCATATAATAATGAGCACTGGGAAACAGAGTGAGTAAGACCCACCCACGTCAGACACAGCTGGGACATTTCAGGGGTACAACTCCCAGAGTCCAGACTAACCCTCTTCTCAGAGAATACAGTCTGGCAGAGGTGAGGTATGAAGGTTTGTGATTCATTCATTATTCATTCATTCATTCGTTCGTTCATTCACGTGTTTACTGAATAGCAGCTGTAGGCCTGTGTAAGAACTGTGGGAGACTCAGGGAAAACACACTATCTGATTATTGTACTCCAGGAACTTAAATTCTAAATGCCATTGCATGCACACAAATGTACACGCGCACACAACCCAACGTACATGAACACAAACATACATACATACATGCAGACACATAACCAGGAACGGTTCCATTCTGATAGAGCTGTGGAGTCCCTCTCATAATGAACCGTGAGGATAGGAAGTGTCACAAGTGACTAAAGTTGAGGAACGGGTGTGTGCTGGGTGGGTGCGTAGGGGTCAAGTGTTGTGTTTCTCAAAGCACTTCCTGTCTAGCATCTCAGCCAACTTCTCACCCTGAGCTCCAACAGTGGTCTTTTTAGGGTGCTGTCTGCCCAGATCCCCCAGCCTGGACTTGCATGATACTAGTCATCTGGGGGTTGAAGTCAATAGATTTAACTTGAAGCAGGCCTGGAGGAGAGAACAGAGATGCCACCACCTCTTCCTGGTCTTCGAGAAGTCTAGAGCTGGGGGCTGTTCTTCCTCCTGGGGTTTCAGGTTATGGACACTTCTGGAGGATCTGCGATCTGTAACTATCACCAGTCTCCAGGCTGTACCAGGAATGGAGGGCTGTGTGTCCAGGGTTGGGTTTCTCAAAGGCAGAGCCCTGAGGAGGCCCTTCCCATCACCTGTGGAATCATGGCTCTTCAAGGTTTCTGTGCTGGGAGGAGGAACATTGCTTCTGTCTCTAGGCCCTGGGTCCCCTGGTTGAAGACCTAAGGTGAAAAGATCTGAGGGCAAAAGAACAAATCATAGCTAGTGGCATGAGCATCAGTGAATGGCTCATCCACTCACGCTCATCCCTAATCAACGCAGGCTGCTCGCTCCTCTTCCTCCCGATTCAGCAATAGTTCGTGGCCATCGGCGGCATGTGAGGCCTGCCAGAGGCTCTGGGAGGCAGATTAATCCCATCTCTGCCTTCTTGGAGCTGAGGTCTTAGCAGGAAAGATATATGCTAAATAACATGAATGGGAAGGAAGACCGGCACTGTTGAACACCTACCACACCCTGAGGTGCGGGCCAGAGTTAGTCAGATGGACAAGGGAAGAGAAGGAAGAAGACATTGTGGATTAAGGAAAAGCATAAAGGAAACCAAGCATATGGAGACACCCCCCCCACACACACACACACACTGAATGCCTATTAGGGGGTTGGGAGATCCGTGGAAGTGTAAACCGGTCTCTCAAGGGAAAAAATGCTGTGGATAAAGAGACATGAAGGTGTGTCCTCTTGGACCCAGTGTTTTTATTTCTAGAAATTGTATCCAAAAGATATAATCAGGAACACGCACAGAGGTATACAATGGAACATGGCCTGAACACCCCTCACTAGGGTTGGTTGGATCCATCCTAGCACATTCTACAATAAAATGCTATGTAGTTTCAAAAGTAAATAAATACCACGGCTGTCCCTCTTGGTCTGTGTCTACAGTTGCATTGACGAAGCGTAAGGGAAGTCTATGAAGAGAAAGGCGGGGGTGGAGGGAAGTCACTGGGGCCCCTGGGTAGTTCTAGGGGAGACAGGGAGGTCAGGCAGAGGTTGGGCATGCAGAAGAGAAGGCAGACTCAGGTCCAAATGGCTCTAACCTGGGGGAGGGGGGTGGCGTGCTCTGGCCCTGGGACAGCTGGGGCCCTGGCATCGGCTCCAGGCTCCGGGTTTAAAGAGCTTTAAAAGCTTATTAAAAAGGTTCCTTAGACATCAAATGGCTCTTAAAAATCAATATTTTGATGATTTGAGTGCAAGGGAATCAGAAACATATGGATCAAATTGCCCTCAAATTATACACACTTTAAAAAATGTGTTGGTCTTTAGCAGGCTCCAGATATTTGAAAAACAGACAGGCACATTGTCCTCATCTCCAGACAGAGGTCACCTTGAAGAGTCTGCAGAGGAGGTCCGTGGGAGCTGGCAGGCTTGAGTGCAGAGAGGCCTGGTAACTCCTCTAGGGTGCATGCATGGGGCACCGAGGAGCAACCGTGTACATGGGTATACAAAGGGGTCTGCTGCCATGGCTCTGCTTTCCCCATAAGACAGGTAGGCTCTGAGAGCCGAGTTCAGAAGTCACAGTTTTCTCCTTAAATCTCAGTTCTACGGAAGCCCGGGGCAGGAGGAACAAAGGTGTGTCTGGAATCTCAAGGAGAGCTGTCTCGCACACCAGCGTGGCGTGACTCAATCCAAACCCACTCCGGTTTGCTGCGTCCGCTCCGTCCTCCGTCCCGGCACCAAATCTTGCCTTGGGAGACGCGGCAGAGTCCATGGGATTCCTAGTCAGTCTGGTGGGGATGCCGGCCAGGGGGGCTTCAGACTTCATTTTGGGCAAAGAGCTCCTGTCTTGCGGTTTGTGGGGGTGGTAGTTGGGTTGGGAGTGGGGCACTCTGCCTTTGGAACTCTGTCCCTGGAGCCCAGAGGAGGAGGTGAGGCACACCTGGAGGCCTGGGCCTGAGGACAGAAAAACTCTGGGTTAGCTGCATGGAGGGAGAAGATGAGAGATGACCGTCCTGGAAGGGAGGAACATAGATCTCAGTCAGCCCTGGATCTGTCCTTGGCTACCCCATCTCCCTAGCTAGACCCACCGGTGGGCTGGGATTTGCCCTTCTCCCTGGACCTCTGAGCCTCTGCTCCGTCCACCAAAGAACTTGCCGAATTTGCAATGCCCATTTCTCTCTCAACACCGGGCCACCTAATGCAGTCCAGGCCCCCAGACAGCTCTCCCCAGGGCCTCACAGCTCCCCTGCTGTCCCATTAGGTGGCCCTCTGTCATTCAGAATTCTACCTAGATGGTCAGACTCACGGGCCGGGCTCAAGGTTTGAGTCTCTGTCCACGCTGCACAGTCACTACACACAGTCTGAGGAGGGAGGCAAAGGGTGGAGCTATGATGAGAAACTGAGGTGAGGGTGTACTGGGCAAGGACTCAAAGGGGATGTTGGGTGGCACAGACCTGTGTGATGGAGCAGGCTACTAGTAGGTGGCCACTGGCTTTAGGGGAGACATTAGGAGATTCAAGGGAGATAAACCAGCCACATCTGCTCACTCTATAGAGTCTTTACAGCCCTCTCCCTGCACTTTCTTCAGGGAGTTCTGGTGACAAGCCTCACACCTGAATGGGATGAGGAGGACTGGTCAAAGATGGGCTGGGGCGGGGTGTTCTCTGGGATCTGGGTGGCGTGCAAACAAGGGGACACCTAAAATGCTATCGGGTGCCTCAGAGAAGGGCTGAGAGTTGGTGAGTGATTCCTGGGGACCGTGCGTGGCCCCTTGCCTGCACGAGCTGGCGTGTGGCATTTTAAAAAAAAATAATAAGTGCAGAGGAAAACAACAGTCAGGGACTTACAAGTGTCCTCTTCACACAATGACAGGAAGGGGACAGGAAGCACGGTGCCCGCCTCAAGTCGCCTCTCCCTGTCAGTCAGCACTCACCTCTGGAGATCCTACCATGGCAAAGAAACAAGGGCCTGACTTGGACTGGACAGGCCCTGGAATGACAGGCCTGGAGAAAGATCTACCTCTGTACACATGGCTGCTTGTGTGGGTGCCCGAACCTGTTCCCAGGGGCTCCCGGATGTGTCTCTGAGCCGAGGCTGGGCCTGGCCCTCTTCAGATCTGGGATGGCCCTCCAGCCCTGCCTCTGCTCTGACATCTAAGCCACACCACCACATACCAAACAAAGCCATCCCCTCTGAAGCTTGGTGCAAGCTCCCCACTTCTGACAGCAAGGGCTAATTGCGTTCTCCCACAGCGACGTGGTGGGGGAATCTGGGGGTCACGCGAAGCTCAAATTTAGCAGGGGTGCATTCCATGCCCTGCACCTTTTCCCACCTCACCAGCACACTGATGTCTGGTGTCAGACTTCTCCCAAACCACATCCCTAACATCCAATGGGATGAGGAGCCAAAGCTGATGAATCCTCCTCTTCCTCTTGATTCCTGTCTGTTGTTTGCCACTGAGTCGAAAGGATCATAATCCTAGGATCTATCCTTGACATGGACTTGGTCCTCATCCCCTCAGCGAGTTCATCATAAGCCTCCTTTATTCCCTCTATAATCTGTCCCTGCACCTTCCCACAATCCCTAACTTTGTTTGTTTGTTTGTTTGTTTGTTTGTTTGAGACAGGGTTTCTCTGTGTAGCCCTGGCTGTACTGGATCTCGCTCTGTAGACCAGGCTGGCCTTGAACTCACAGACATCCACCTGCCTCTGCCTCCCGAGTGCTGGGATCAAAGGCGTGTGCCACCACCGCCTGGCTCACAGTCCCTAACTTTACCCAGTCTTTTCTCTTTCTTTCTTTTTTAATACTAGAAGTGGAATCCAGGACCTCATTCATGCTAGGCAATCTGCTCTACCACTGAGCTATTCCCCTAGCTCTCTTTTTATTTTTGAAATTTATATGTATATGTGTATATGTGCATGCGTGTGCAAGCGTGTGTGGCAGCCAAAGATCAACAGCAGGTATTTTCACCAATTTTGCCTTATTGTTCATTTACTTATGTATTTTTGGATTACAGCCTGCCACTGAACCTGGAGCTTCCTCATCCGTCTTGACTGGCTGGCCAGAGAACCCCAGGGATGGGATTACCATGGCTAGCTTTGACATGGGTGCCCAGGGGTTAAACCCAGTGACTCATTCCTATGCCATAAGCGCTTTACCAACAAAGCTGTCTTCCTGCCTGTCACTCTTTATTTTTTTGATTCAGAATCTCAACTAAGTTGCTCAGACTGGCCTTGAATTCACTCTGTAGCCCACATGGGTCTTGAACGTGTGATATTCCTGCCCGGGACTCCCTGGTAGCTGGGATTACAGGCCTGTACCACCACGCCTGAATGACTTCGGTCACGTCTTCCTTCCCACCAGCTTTTGCTGCTCTTTCCAGGAGAGCAGGCTGTCTAAAACTCAAGGCCTCTCCTCCTTTCCCTCAAGGCCCTGGCAGGCCTTGCCTATCCTGTGTATCCCTGGCTTCTGAGGCAGAACTTGACTTCTGTGAGCTGGTCCCATGCTTCTTCCTCCTCTCTGGGCCTACCCTGCCCCCACCCACTGATTCCGGCCCAGGGAACTTCTTATAAGCCCGTATCTCTCCGTGCCTTTGCATATGCTGGTCCCCCTGCCCTCCCCCCCCCCCACCTCCACCCATCCTGGCCAACCCCTCTCTAGACCAGGCCTAGGGTGTCCCTGACATCCCCAACACCTGGAGGGTCACACTCTGCTTTAGCCCTGAACACTCTTCCGCTACATCGCTTCTTTAACTTCCTCCCAAAAGGTTAGCTCTCTGTGAGGGAGGGCCTTTGTCCATCCGACAAAGCAGGCAATGGATGCTTCCCAGGCCTCGCCATCGGCCACGCCCTTAAGACTTGTTTAGTGGTCCCATTCAGTGTCCTCCTCTGGCAGGCCTTGTTGCCAGGCATCTGGCCCTTTGTAACACACAACCCAGTCGTGAGTTTGGGTTATTGTTGTTGTTGTTTCATTCATTTATTTTTGGGTGTGGCTAGGTGCCCATGCCACAACATTCATGGCGGTCAGTCAGAGGACAAAGTTGTGTTGCTGGATCTCTCCTCCACCTTCTTCTCATGGGTTCCAGAGATTGGTCTCGGGTTGCCAGGTTTACACAGCAATCTCCATTTCCTGATAAGCCATCTCACTGGCCCTTAAAAAAAAAAAAAGTTTAAGTTGTTTTGGGTAAAGTCAGGCTTGTCAGGAAGGCTTAGGGAGTCTCTTTGTCCCTTGTGGTAACCAAAGGAAAGTACAGAAACTAGGGTTCCCTGACAGTGAGTCCCTCAAGGGCTTAGCTTTGGGCCCGGCACAAGGAGAGACTCCACATAGCTGTGGGAAGAGAACGGACCAAAAAAAAAAAAAAACAGTCTCCACAGCTTCACTGTGGACCAAGCTGGCCGGGCCCTGCACACATGGTCCCCTGGCCCTTTCTGCATCCTGGGTTTTCTTCAGGATCCCTTCTCCCACTCCGCTTGCCGGCTTTCGGAGGCTCCAGTACCGTCACTGTCCCAGTGGATGCTTGGTGGAGCCAGAGGGACTCTGTGTGCGTGTGTGCTGGCACTGAGGGCCTCTGAGGGGGTTGGAAACAAAGGCCCAGAGTGAGATCCAGGGCACAGCTGAACTGCCCTGAACTCGCCTTTTTTTTGTTTTCAAGGAAATGCATAATCCAAGAACCACCCACGGCCCTGGCGGCCCTGGCGGCCCAGCTAAGCAGGGCTGGAATGCACTGCCTTTCCCGTTAGTAATTGTTTTTTCTAGTTCGCCTGCCTGTAACCCTTCCCCTGCCGCTCCCAGCTCCCCAGCTGCTGGGGCCTGGCTCTGCCTCAGCCTTCCTCAGAGGTCCACCGGGATGGATGGAGCCCTAGGCCAACTCCCTGAGGCACCTCCAACTCTGTCCCACTTGTCCAGATGTCACCAGTGGGTTTGAGGACAAACTGTGGCCTGCAGTATTCTTCCCCTACTCAGCCAGGCACTAGAGGGGACCCGGGCTGGAGAACTACAAAAGACGGGGCAGACAGGGAGGGGCCCAAGAGTGTTCGTGGCAGGGTCTGTACATCTTAAAGCAGCTCCTTTGTGACTGTGAATGGAATCACTCTGAGTCAGCGATAGAACAGAGGGTGGGGGAACTCTCTTGTGTGTGTCTGAGTGTGTCCTTGGGTGCTGCGGCCATGCGCGCGTGTCAATGTACTGGGAGGAACAGTACTGCTCTGGGGTTAACTTAGAACCTGTCTATCCACCTACCCGTGCCAGCACCCCTTTGAGCCTTCACTCCAGGAGGAGGCAGCCCCCTCTGCCCCCTGCTTCTGCCCTCGGCAGCTGCCCCTCACAAACACAAGGGCAGAACAGAGTACCCGAGCTTGGCGTTAGCTAAGCTGTACATTTGCAGTCCCAGAGGGTCCGAGGTCAGGTGCTGAGCCTATGCCCACCTCACCCCATCCCGTTCCCGCCCCAGCCAGCCCTTCTGCTCCAAGCTGGAGACCTCCTTCTCTGAGGCGGGTGTGGGAGTAAGAAGGAGAACTGGGTGCTGATTGTTGCGCCCTCCAACCCACCCTCCCTTGGAGCATGAACTCCTTACGTCTCATCCTCCGTAGGCCTGGCCTCTGGCCAAGGAGGGATGCTGGAGTGGACTCGGGCCCCCATCTCGCCTGAAGATGGGCAGGCCTGGCCCTTCAAAAAGAGGCGCCGAGAACCATGGTCCAGCCTGGGAGGTGGGGGCCTACGCTGACAAAGACCATGTCTTGGGTTGGGTCTCAGGCCTTAGGGTTCATGCTGGCTAGTAGGTGCCCTGGGCAGCTGGCAAGACCAGCAGAGCCAAGACGCCGTTCCAGCCTGGCCACCGAACATTTGGAGCAAATCAAAGGCCTTTTCCAGCCAGGACAGGAATGCTGCCGAGTGGGATTTGGGACCAGGCCTGGCAGGGCTAACACTGCCCTAATTGAAGCGCTTTTAGACGTTCAATTATAAGCAATATTTTCCCAAGCTTCCTAAATTGACCGTGGAGACCCGCTGGTGTTAGTGCCTGTGCTGTGGACAGAAAGGGGGTGGGGTGGGGTGAGGGGGGGGGGACGGCTGTTAAAGCGTTGGGAGCAGGTTTATTTTAGTAAGTGCTTTGAGGTGAGAATGCTCACACAAAGCAGGGACTGAAGTCATGTTTCTGGGAGGAACGGGCATGAGTTTAGAGACGGAGAGAAGGCCTGCAGGCATGATCAGGCACATGGGTGGAACATACTCGTAGACAAACACCTGTGGAGAAACACACAGTACAGACGGTGGCGTGAACGCCAAGCTGGAAATCCCTCCCAAGCACCTGGAAGCTTCAGAAAGGAAAACACGGTTGGTGGCTCCGCCCCCTCCTCACCTTCGCCTCTCCCATCCCTCTAGGCCTCTGCGGCCTTCCCAAGGCCTCCTCACAGGGCCCCAGCCAAAGTGCAGTCAGCTCCCAGCTGGGTGTTTCTGCTTGTGTTACAGTCTCAGGGAGGCTCAACCGTCTAGAAAGGAACACCGAGCCTCTGCGGGGAAGAGGAGTCAGCCTTCTGTACCCCAGCTGAAATCTTGAGGCACCCTCCTAGTGACATACCCACAGTGGTCTGAGAAGCAGCCCCGTTGTCTAAACTGCAGAGGCAGAGCCCTGAGGTGCCTCTGGAAAGAAGGCTCGGGGAAGCAAGCTTCCCTCAGCACAGGACTGCCTCCCTTCCAGTTGGCCTTCCAGAGCAGGCTGTGGGGATCCCACAGCGGGCCTGGTGTCTGGCCTGTCTTCACACTGCTGTTCCCTCTGCCTTGGGAACATGTGATGCCTTTGCTAGAACACTGAACAGTCAATGCTGGGCCCAGCAGCCAAGAGCGAATACACAGACGGGGGTGGAATCCCCCAATCCTTGGCTCTGTCCCTGTCATGCATAGTTCATGCCTGTCCAACCCAGGTGGACACCAGAACCCTTCCTAGTGTCCACCAGTGAGGAATGGTCACAGGTAGGGCCTCTGAGAGGGATGGGGACAAGCTTGCCTGCTCCAACATCTTGTCAAGAGCGCTCTGGGCCCAGGACAGAGTGAGATATGGGGAACCCAGTGGCCAGATCAAGACCTTTCAGCCAGGGCTGGGGCAGAAGGAACCTTGGTGGCTGGCTGTTACAGGCCGTTGCTCTTGTCCTTATCTGGGGCTCCTTGTTCTTACACCACGTCCTCAACGGCCTCTGGAGTCAAGGGGCCCTGTTGTTCTCTCCCCAAACAGACCGTTATGGTTTCCGTTGTTTGGGGAGGGGGCTGGCGGGGGTGGGTGGGTGGGTGGTGGACAGGAGGGGGCTGTCTGCTTAATTAATCATTTTGGGCCACCCTGGGAAACTCATTAAACCACCTCAGGCTGCAAGCCGGAACGCTGCCCTCAAAGTTAGAACATTCTAGTTTGCTGTATTAGAGTCCCCTTTTCTTTCCATTCAGACACAAATGTGGGCAGGAGAGGGGTGTGTGTGTGTGTGTGTGTGTGTGTGTGTGTGTGTGTGTGTGTGTGTGGCAAGCGCGCCCTGTATCTACCATTCTCTGTGTGTTTTTGTTTCCTAGAGTCTGCAGGAACTTCCCCTGATTCTTCTTAATTACCAGTGGAGAAGAAATTCAAGATGCCTAGGGCAAAGGTCAGACTCCACCTGCTTTCCTTGCACTTCACTTTCTGGCAGTTCCCACAATAGTGCAGATAAGTAAAAGATTAAGGCAATCTTTTCTAATTAAAGTAATTAAAAAACGGGGGGAAGGGGAGGAGTGTGATTGCACCCTTTCATCTGAAAGGGAAAATATTTACTCATCTAACTGCAGGCCCTTAAAAGCGTTCAGGAGGTCTGTTTGGACAAATGGATGCTCCCCCTGCCCCCCACCAGCCTGCTCTCCTCCTGTGTGCATGTACACACACACACACACACACACACACACACACACACACACATACAGACACACACACACACTCACAGACACACACACACTCACAGACACACACACACATACACACACACACAGACACACACACATACAGACACACACACAGAGACACAAACACACATATTCACACATACACACACATACACACACAGACACAAACACACATATACACACACACACACACTCACAGACACACACACACACAGACAGACACACACACACATACACACACACAGACACACACACACATACAGACACACACACACACAGAGACACAAACACACATATACACACAGACACACACACACAGACACAAACACACATATACACACAGACACACACACATATACACACACACACACACACACACACATACACACACACACACACTCATACACACACACTCACAGGCTGGTTTATGGAGCTAGGGACAATCTAACAGGACCACCTTGAAAACCAGGCAGGAAGGAGGGAACCTAAGGACACTTTTAGCCTGCCTCCTGCCAAGCACAGTGGGACAGTTTCTGGAGCCCTTGGAACTTGGGTTTGACTGTGGTGGGGTTTTCCTTTGTTGGTGTGTTATTTTGTTTGTTTGTTTTTGTTTTAATGAAGCCAGGTCTCCTTCTGTAGACTGACTTCGAACTTCCCATGTCATCAAGGCCGGCCTGGCCTTCAACTCCTTATCCTCACGCCTCAGCCTCTGGAGCGCGAGTCTTTAGGCATGACTCTGGCTCTGCCTGGGATGCTTTGCCATTGCTCTTCCTGGGGCGGTGACCCACAGGCCCTTGGCCTGCCTCTGACCGCCCCGTCTCCTGTAAACTCTTCCCTCTGACTTGGATTGGGTGGAGAGCTCACCAGGGAGGTTGGTCGGTCTTGGCTACCATCTTACCATCTTCCCCGGCTGCGGCCCGGCAGACAGCTCTTCCTTTGGCCTTTTGTACAAGCCCGTGTGCCTGACAAATAAACACTTGACCAGTGACAGAGGGCGTGTATGTGGCCCAGGCTTCCTGCCAAATGGGCAAAATCCAGCAGCAGTCCTTTGGTCCTAGCCCCCAAACCAAGCATGTGGTGTGTTGCCTTTTGAGTTCTAGAGGCAGAATAACGCCCCAGTTTTCTGATGCGTGATGCTGAATGTCACAGTTGAAACTTCTCCCTAGATGGGGGGCCTCTCTAGTGAGGTGTGGCAGTGGAGACCGAGGCAGCCTCCTCCAGGGGGAAGGGGCTTTGAGGAATGGGAGATGTGATGAGGAGATGTTAACACCCAGACCAAGAGCCTGGGGTCTCCCCTGCTAGGGGATGCTTGAGAGCCAGGAAGCTCCCCAGGTCCCCGGAACATGACAAGACAGCTCCAAGAGTACCCTAGCTCCCTTGTTCCCTAACAAGGGCCTGGCTACCTCTGCCTGTCCCAGGGCCACGCTGCACAGTAGCATCCTTAGCCTGATCCAGGGCTGCTACCCCTCCCTCGTAAGATTACCTGCACAGAGCCCGCATGGGTAGATCCGTGTCTACAGTGGAGCCATCCATCCAGGAAGGACTGAGCAAGTGGGGGGGCGCTGGGGGCTGGGTGTGGAACTCCTTATGTTGTGAGCACAGTGTCAACAGCCCTGTCTTTGGACTCTGAACTCTAGTAAAGCCATCATCAAATACCCCTCTTCCTTGACCTGCCCAGACCAGTTAGGGCCTCCAGAAGGGCAGATCCCATTCTGTCATTTCTCTGTCTGATCAGCAGCCATAGCACCCCTGTCCCCCCCAGGGAACAGACCCACCGGCGGACCTAAAGGAGAGGATCCTGAAACCCACCTCTCATGGCAGGCTTGAGCAGGGCATGACCTCACCCCCTGAAACATCTTCTGGGTCCCAACAACACAGGGCTCCTGCAGACCTGTGCTCACAGGTGTCCACTACAAAAAAAGGCAAACCATTCCAGGGTGCTTGGTTGCCCTGAAGCCCATGCCTAGAGCCCATGGGGGAAGCTTTTATCTCCTCCTGCAATGCAACGCCTGGGTAATCCTGGCTGCCTTCCAAGGCCAGTGTTATCACGGCTACACTAGGCCCCTCTGCTCCAAAGCTGCCTCAGCCTGAAGCATCAGGGCGCTGGCAGCACAGCCCTGGTCTCCTTCAGCTGGACTCAGGGAATTGTGTCTGATCCAACCTACGCATTTGCTGATTAACTTACTCAATGGAAACTGTCCCTTGGGAAACTGGAATCCTTGCTGCCAAAAGCAATTCTCCCTCTGGACCAGCTTTTCTAATCTCCCTTTTTCTGCATTCTGCTCTCTCCACTCGTGGCCTCTTTCCTTCTAGCATCCCAATCAGCTTTTACCTTTCTTCTTCCCTCCTACTGAGACCCAAACAGATCTGGTAAACAAACTGTCAGGCCACTCTCTTAAAGAGATAGCTCATGGCTGTTGCAGCTCAAGGCTGCAAAGGATGAGTGGGGAGGTGGGTTTAGGAGGTGGTCCATCACTTAGGAGACTGGGAGAAAGGGGAAAATTGCCCTAGGATCTACCTGCCATTTACCATACCTCTTGGAAATGAGGGACCAGGAAGGGACTACTGCCGGGGGATTGCAGTAGCAGACTCCTCTGAGAGGGACCGACTGTTCCGATTTGAACATCTAGACGGTTGTTTCTTTTGTCCCTGTGGTCAGATTTCTTCTTTTGTAGTATGACTTGTAAAATGTATTTTTACATCTCTCTCCTCCCCTGCCACCGGACCAAGTGAACACGTCTATGAAGTGATAGAGGACTAAAGATAACGACATCTCGGTCCTAGAGCAGTCACACCCCGTTTTCCCAGCTGTGAACTGTAGGACCTCTGGACTTCGTCTGCAACTGTTTCTATGTTGCAGGTTTAGTGACTGAAGTCACCATGGGGGTCAGCGTGTGTGTGTGTGTGTGTGTGTGTGTGTGTGTGTGTGTGTGTGTGTGCTGGGCCACTGCATTGAGAAGCCTCTACCCCAAACAAGGACCCTTCATAGACCAAGTGTGTGCACTCCTCACCCCTACCCCGAGTCATCTGAATGGGAAATTGGCAGCCTATAGAGGGCAGGCTGGTTCATTCTATTCCCAGAGAATGGGACAGGCGACAGGCCAGGTCTTGGGAGTCTCCTGGGGATCCTGCACAGGCCGCTTGCTCAGATTCAGCAGGCCCATTGGCTGCTCCAGGACGAGACCATGATCCCAGGAGTGAAGTCTGGGAGAGTTGTTCCTGCTGCTCCCCTTAAGGGGGCAAAACTGCCTCTGCCCTTTCTTGCCCCAGCTTCAAGTGCCCATATCTCTTAACCTGAGCCCCCAGCGAGCCAAAGGACGTCGAACCAAGGTGGCTTTTCCCCTTTAAGAAAGTACTGAGTCTTTCTCACTCCCACTTGGAACCAGGCAGGAAAAAAATTCTCCTGGTGGGCAGGATTATGCAATTATTCAACTTTCCCAAAACAGACCTGAAGGCTTGGGTCTAAAACGAGCTTTTGGGTGAGCCTTTCCCCGGTGATTTGTGACAGATGTCAACCCAGCTCACCCTCTTCCTTCCCTCTCCTGCATCAGCAGCTCGTTGTCACCTTCATTCAGGTCGCTGAGATTTCCAGGGACACCGTTGTCAGGGAAGATAAGCCTGCCACTGTTCTAATGGCTCTCTGGCTTGGTGGGGAACGTAGCATGTCCCGGGGCTCTGGGTCTGCTTCGGGCGGAACGTAGCATGTCCCGGGGTTCTGGGTCTGCTTTGGGCGGAACGTAGCATGTCCTGGGGCTCTGGGTCTGCTTCGGGTGGAACGTAGCATGTCCTGGGGCTCTGGGTCTGCTTCGGGCGGCTCTTCTCACCCCACCAAGAGTAGCTCTTGCAGCCATTGGAAGATGGCGGGAGGCCCTCATAGGCCTCAGCCGCTCTGGCCCCTTCCGGTAGTCTCTCTTGCGCGCCAGATCCCGGACCCAGCTTCCTCGTGGCCCTCTGTCATCTGGATCTGTCCTGCAGCTCCAGCACACAAGCGAGCCTGTATTTTGTAGAAAGCAAAACCCTAAACACCAGCCACACGGCCCTGGCTGCTGTGCTGGGACAGTCTGAGGATGTCACTGTGGCTAGGACCCAGGGTTTGGCTCTAACCCAGGAAGACGTGTTCCAGAATTCCCAGCAGCCCTCCTGCACACAGAAGTTCCCTGTGGAGAAGCCACATCCTCACAGCTGGTGTCTCTGCAGGGGACCTTCTCCTTGCAGAAGCTGGTGGCAGGGAAATGAATTTTAAATAAATCATTCTTTCAATAATGCCCGGGACCCTTACAGCCAGCACGGTCTTCTTAGACATTTGCCATCTCAGAAATTCCCTAGGATCTGAGCTGAAGGTTGGCATAGAGATAAGGTCCTGCCAGTGTAGCCATGTGGCAGGCCCTGGGGACTGCCTGGCCAGGTTCCTCTGAGCTGTGAGATCCCAGACCATTTACAGAAACCAGAAGCCTGAGCCCGGAGCAGATTCCAGAATACAACAGGCTGACAGGCTGAGTTCGGGTCATCCGAAAGCTCTGCTGGTGTTAGCCTCTCTGAAGAGTACAATAGTTATCACAGGTATAGGATATCATTAACTATCTGAGCTAGGGCTGCAGGCAGAGCACTTACCTAGTATGCACAAGGCCACGGGTTCAATCCCCAACACTGCAAAACAAAATGGAATGCCAAGGCTGGACAGAAATCTGTATGTCTCCTAACACTGGTCCGTGAGAATCACCTGGGGTGCTCTGATTTGGTGGGAATGAGACCTGAGGATTTGAATTTCCAGGAAGTTCTCGAATGATGTTGAAGGGGGCGTGCTTTGGGAAGCGCAGCTGTGGGCTGGAGAGATGGCTCAGCTGTGACAGGTTAAACTCACAATCAAAAATCGGGAGAGAAGACAGTGTAATGTATCAAACCGTCTCTTTAAAGGTGCCGAAACCAAGGCCTATGGGTGTTGTGGAAACGGGGGATCGTTCAGTTCAGTGGGGTCACGGGAACTAGGCTGTAGAACTGAAAGTAAAGGTCTCACACAACTTGGGCTGGTAGAGTTCTGACACCAGCTCTTCCTGCTGGCTGCCATGGCCCGATGGGCACCGTCTAGAGCCAGCTGTGACTTGGAAAAATGGGTGTGTACCCCCCACCCAGCACCCAGTTGGTGCTAGAAATGAAAGTGGCATGTTTTGGCATATCCTGGCCTCCAGGTTGAAAACTGTTTATTTGGACAATTAAGAACACGGCTTCAGCTGAACCACAAAATCCGACGGAAACCTTTATCTTGGGTGGCAGAGTCTTGGTTCCCTCCCCTGCCTTGGCAGGGCTGTGGTGGGCAGCGTGGGTCTGGGGAGGGCACTAGCGGCTCTGGCCTTCTCTCTGCTTCCAGGAGATCAATCAGGTGTATAGGGCCAAGTCTTCTTAGTTGCCCTTGGTGTTGGGGACAGGGTGGGAATGGGGGTGCTGGGAAGGACCCCAAGCTTTTTCATCAGGAACCCTAAAACCTCTGGAGTCCCTGGAGGTGAGTGTGGAGCTGCTTCTGAAATTGGCTATAAGATCAGTAATGGTGGAACCATCTTCTCTCTTCCAGAGATCTTGTCTCAAGCCATTTTCCTTCCTGCCTCCAACCAAGATATGGGCAAACTCACACCCACCAGCCCCCCAACATTCCCAGTACCTAGTTTCTCCTTCAGTCTCTATCTATCTGGGCTTCCTGGGGCCTCTACCACATGGAGGAGTTCAGGGTAGATAAGGAAGCCATTTGATTACAGTTACTTGAATTTGAAGCGGCTCTCATAGCAGGAGAGGCCTGAGGCCCCAGGATTTCAACGCCCACTGGGGATTATGGTTGGGGGAGGGTGGGTGGGAATCAAAGACAATAGCCTTCTGGTCACCCCACTCCCACAAACTCCCAATCAAAGCCAACAAAACAAACACCAGGGAGTTGAAAAGTTCCATTCTGAGAAGTTGTTTCTGTTGACTAAACATTGGCTCAGTCACCCCACCAAAATGGAGGCCACCGGGACCTCTCAAGAGGGGCCCGTGGGCTGTGAGGAAAAGGAGACAGCACTGGAAAGAGCAACAGTCAGAGCTTCACCAAAAGGAAGGGCAGTGGTCGCCTGAGGGCAAGCCTGCCTTGGCCTCGTGCTCAGTAGCCAGATGGACTTGCAGAGAAAAAGCAAATTCAAACATACCACCCCCACCCCACCCTCCAGCCCCTGCCCAGGTCCCAACCCTACAGCTGTGAGCAGAGCGGGGCCACCCTGGCCCCAGCTGGTCAAGGTTAGCCACTTGATGGAAACTTAGTCTCCTGACTGTTACTGGGGGCTGACCACTCTGCTTCCTCTCTTCTGGAACAGAGCAATCCATTTGCAGGTCTCTCTTACACTCATAGGATGTGTTTCCAGAATCTTCGATTTTAAAGTCATACGTCTTATTCTGTCTCTGCATGACTCACACTTGTCAACCTCGTCTCCCTGGTAACACACACGATGGAAACTTCTTAGGGCAGGAACCAAGTCTCCTGCCAACCACAAGCCCCTCCCACCATGACCCACCTGGGTCTCCCTTGTGGCTGATGAGTGGTTTGGGCTTTGACCGTTTTTTTTTTTTTTTTTTTTTTTTTTGGCTGATGATTCTTATTCCAGGGGTGTGTATCAGAGAAGGAGGAGAGGACCCTGGAACACAGCTGGGCACTTTTTATCTGCCTCAGTGGCTGCATTGGAACCCCACCTCCCATCTGCCTGAGGGTGGGGCATGAGGGTTAAGGGCCTGGGAGGTGGGAGATGTCTCCCTTGGGTACTTCTTCTCATGTTGCTCAGTGATCAGTGGGGTGGGAGGTAACCCAGCAAATGGAGTGTAGGGTGGGAATACATAGACCCTGTAACCCACCCTTCCCCGACCTGTTTCTCTTTTCCAGCTCCTTGTTCAATTTTTTATTTATTTGGTTTTTGTTTTTTTGGTGTTTTTGTTTTGTTTTGTTTTGTTTTGTTATGTTTTGAGACAGGGTTCCTCTGTGTAACAGCCCTGACTGTCCCGGAACTCACTCTGTAGACCAGTCTGGCCTCGAACTCACAGAGATAGCCTGCTTCTGCCTCCTGAGTGCTGGGATTAAAGGCATGCGCCACCACTGTGTACCTGGTGCTCAATTTTTAAAGTAAGAAGTAGCAGCAAAGAAAATAATAACTGTGACGGTGTGAGTGCCAGAGATGGTACGTGGGGATGGTGGTGGGTACAGACAAGAGGAGTTGGGTGGCCCAGGGAGGTGAAAATGAAGCAACAGAATGAAGAATTCTGCATTGTTTCAAAGCTGGTCAATTATTTCCATATTTATATAGATTCCTGAAAACCACGTGGTCAAGGAATTGGGAGCGAAGCTAAAGCCACATGTACACAAGCCTGGGAAAATATGATGGCAGCCCCCAAGCCCGCAAGGCCAGAAGCTCAAGGGAGGGAATTCTCTTGTCTCTCTTCTTCGCAGCCTCCAGGATATAACCTCATCCCTGTCGTGGAGTCCATCCCTCCAAAAAAGGAAACAAAGGGTCAGGAGTAGAGGAATGATACAAAGAATTCTCGCCTTGCTCTCTGTCCTGCGCTCATCCCCTCACCATATGCTCCCTACCCGGGGAGACAGTCTCCTAAGCTCACACTTTGGGGAAGAGGCCAGAGTGCTGGTCAGGCGGTCATAAGAACTCATCTGGTCTCTGGAGGGAGCACCAGGCCCCAGACCCTGAGCTTAGCCTCGCCACTCATACCTCATTCCCCCACACAGAACCCTTTTAAGGTGGGAATTATCCTTCCTCATTTACAGAAGAGGAAAAGATCTCAGGCCAGGGCGGGCTGTTCAAACCACAGGCTTCTTAAATGGCAGAGCTGGGAATTGGCATCAAAGTCCTTTGTTATCCAACCCGGCCATGATTCGCTCCAGGGGGCAGGGCCTGCCCCCTCAGAGTCCCTGTCCAGGGCAGGCTGGGGCAGACGTGCTGTCGCCAGGCCTGGCCTCTCTCTGCAGCAGTGCGGGCTGTTGTGACCCTGGCTCTGAAGGCTGTCATGCTTCCTGCAGGCGAGCAGCAGCCGTTCCCTGAGAGCCGAGCCCAGAGGCTAATCATCTGGGCAGGCCTGACTCCTCACCAGAGGTGTGAACATGCCTGGGTGTTGGGTTGGAATGAGGCTGCTTTAATGGACAAGTCGGAATCCGTTTGTGAGCAGTAAATTGCCCCAGTCCCCAGGGCCAGTTTCCATCATAAATCTAAACTATTTGACTTTGCAGATTCCCAGCACTAAAGCCATCGCCGGGCCTGTGGGGTGCTAGGGCCAGCCCCAACAGAAGCCACAAGCACTCAGCGTCTCCTGCCCTCTTACCCCTACCATGCGTAGCCCAAAGTTCCTTGTGTGAACTGCCTCCAGTCTGAACGCCTGGACCATTTCTCCGGTTGCTCCCTCTCTCTCAAGACTCATTTTGTTACCTCCTCATGGGTCTGCTCAACGGGCTTTCTCCTGAGGGTGTCATTTGCACCCAGGGATTCCGAGGTCTCCCTATGTATGACTTCGCAGTTTGTGGCTGTTAAGTACTGACTTTTTCCCCATCATCCCTCTGTAAGCTTCTCCACCAGGCGGCTCCACAGGAATCTTGGGTCCGCCCTATCCAACTTGAACTCAACTCTTCTAGCCCCGCCTCACCAGTAGGACCAAAGGCCTCTTTGAAATTACCTTTGGCTCCTTCATCTCTTACCCACCAGGGGGGTCCAGGTCCTGACCTCCCAGAGGTCACATCTCCATTTTTTTCCCCCTGTCTCTCCTCCGTGAAATCAAAGTATTGGGGGCATGTATGGCAAGATCTTCCTATTAGCCCCTTCCAGGCGGTGCAACATGCGGTCTTGAGTGCTGATCCCAAAAGCTGGGCTCAGAGTGTGCTGTTTCCCAACGTAAACACTCTGGGTGGCTCCTTAAACGCTCCAGAGCCTCGCTAATACTCCACAGCACTCCCTGGACCTGGCTCCCAAGTCCGTTTGGTCTCCCTCGCTTCTTAGGACTCACGTTACAGTTAGCACTTCTCAACCTATGGGTTGTGACCCCCTGAGGGGGTTGTGGAGCCACCCTTTTACATGGGTCGCAGATCAGATGTTTGCATTAGGATGCACAGCAGTAGCAAAATTGCATTTATGAAGAAGCAGCAAAAACAGTGTTCTGGTTGGGGGTCAGCACAGCCTGAGGAGCTGTATTAAAGGGTCGTAGCATTAGGAAGGTCGAGAACCGCAGCTCTAAACGGATCTGTCTCTGGCCATCCCATTCCTTCCTTTTGTCCAAGGCCCAGCCAGACATCACACACCCAACCCCAAAGGTTGGTTAGGAGCATGGTATCTACCACCAGACTAACCCGGCACAGCTCTCACGAATCCCTCTCTGTACGTTTGAGCTAGTTCATTCCTCAGCCCTTGTGCTTTGTTTTATCCACCTGTAAAATGGGGAAACAGTAGCCTTGGCCCACCAGACGTTGTGCAGAGAAAGTGCGAGATTGTGGAAAGCACTTGGGATGGAGGCTGGCATGTGGCGGGCACTTCATGTGTCAGCCTGAAGGTTCCAGATGATGCCTCCAGTAATTCCCTGAGCTGCACCAGTCTCTCCCTCATCCCCATTTCCATAGCATTTTCCCCCCAGTGGCCCTTCCATATCTACCTGGTTCTTATAGTAAAAATCTTTGAAGGCAACTGGATAATGGTAAGAAATGCCCTGGATCATACAAGGAGATTGCATCATGTGTACCCTGGCAAGCCTTACAGTTTCCAAGCCCAGGGATGTAACAGGCTCTTGGGACATGGGCCTTAGCATCCAGTAATACTACTTGGGCAGTGTTCTCATCCCAAGCATCCTGCTTTTACTTTGCAGATGTAGGCTTAGCTGAAACTCACTGCCCCTGAAACTTACAGGTACATGCTACAGTCCAGTATGGAAAGATGCTCTCCCCCGCCCCCCCCCCCCCCCCCCGCCGTGCCCCTGCCCCATGCCCCCCACTTCCTGATTCTAGTTCAAACACTCTCGCTAGCCTTTCCAAACACAGGAGCAGGAGTCATATGATACAGAATGATTCCTGAGGGACCCTAATTTTGGTGAAAGGCTGTGTTTAGGGGCTGGCAAGATGGCTCGGTAGGTAAAGACACTTTCTGTGCTTGCCTAGTGAGCTGAGGTAGACCTCGGGACTCACGTACAAGAAGAAGGAGAGAATCAGCTTTACAAGGTTATTCTCTGCACACTCATACCCACACCCACACCCACCCACCCACCCACACACAAATAAATACACTTTGAGGGTGTGTTTAAAGACATCCACACCAAAGACCATAGGTTAGCCCCCAATATCTGTTTCCAGCCTTCCTTAGTCCTAAGTTCCCGATATTTGGGTATCCCAAAGGTGCATTTCACAGCCTTGCTTGCATCTGTCACAGACATGTGACTGAGTTGTAGACCAAGTGTCACTGAAAGGAGATAATGCCCCTTTTGACTTGCCCCAAAATATATCCCTTTGCCCAGATCAGGGACTGCAGTGTGTGCCAGCTGGAGTGGACAGCCCAAGGTCAAATCTTGGCCCTACTATGCACAAATTGTGTGACCTTGGAGAGCTTACGTAATCCTTTAATGCCACAGTTGTCAGGGGATCAAGGGATGTCTATGCAATAAGACTCTTATGAGGAGCACAAGAGTTAACAGGTGAAAAGCAGTTAGAATGGTCCCTGGCACATGCTTTATTGAGTGTGGCTATGATAAAGATGAAGGAGCTGTGGATGGCAAGGCTAGAGTTAAAACCCCATTGGATGATTTGGGAGAAGCTGTGTATTGCGAATGGCCTGGACCCTTAACCGTGGTTGAGCCCTTGATGACCATCTCTTGAATGTTTACCTGAGATTTATAGGAAGGAGGGGGGAATTTTCAGTCTTAATAAGTCATCACCTTGGTCAGTTGCTTGTGACTGAATTTAATCATACATTATATATGGACCTTGGAGATGCGTCACGTATGTTTGTCCACTTTACTATGTGGCAGTCCCTCGTGGCTATGTCTCCTTATTCTTATGGGAAGGTTCTCCAAGCTATCTTTGTGGTTTTACACTCCTTAGAAAACCCTAGTCCTGGCATAGGCCTGAGGAACTATTGCATGAATAGAGGAATGCTGTTCAAATTGTTCTTGTGAGATAGACAACGGTTTCTTCAGCTGGTGGCAGAAAGTTAGCGATGATAAGAATACCTTTATTGGGGCTGGGGAGAAGGCTCAGAAGGTAAATGTTCACCCTTGCTGAGGATTCCAGTTCCGTTGTTAACGCCGGCTTCGGGCAGCTCACAACCACCTGTGACCGCAGCTCCAGGCCCACACCCCTGGCCTCCTCAGGAGCTCACACACACACACACACACACACACACACACACACACACACACACACACGCACCAACACGCACATGCACAAAATTTAAAAATAAAGCAAATCTATTATATAAGAACGAACACTCATCAAGACTCATGTCTGTCTGGTCCAAGGACTCCACGTGTCATAGCATGTGATCCTCACAGCATACTGTGACGTAGATGTATGTCATCAGTCCCAGTTTGTGAATCAGGAAACTGGGCTTCAGAGTGATGGAAGCCATAGATCCAGCCAGATTCTGGATTAGGCAGTTTGCCTCCAGTCTGGTACCTTTAACAAGTCTTGCTGTGCAACATCCTCAAGGGCTTTTCTCTTATGAGGTCTTTGGGAGGAAGAGTGGGATCACCGACTGCCCGGTGCCCGAGCCAGCCAGACCACAGCCTGGGAAGCACGACCTTGCTCCTCCGTAGACTTTGGAGAACTGTTCGGAAGGCTGGGCTTCAGGGAGCTGAAGAGGAAGTGTCAGGACTTTCCTGAGATCGACGAGATAAAGATTCGTCCTGACACCGAGGCCAAACCAACCATTTTCCTCCGTGTTCCCATCGTCACATTCCTGTTGACATGAGCAGTGGCTGGCTGGACTGGCTACGTTTTGCCAAATTTTGGCACTGGGTAGAGTTTTGTTTTGATTCCTCCCCTATTTATCTGCCTGTTGTGCGATTTTTCCAAATCTTGTATCCTATGCCCGGCTCACGCATTTTATCTCAAAAAGCAATGCTTCATTCTGAAAACTGGAACTACAAAAACACAGATCTTAATCCTTCCAGATGAAAACGAGTGGCGGGAATTTTAGACATCAGATTTTAGTATTTTAGAATACAGGTTGGGACATTTGCCTGCCTGCCTTCCTTCCTTCCTTCTTTCCTTCCTTCCTTCCTTCCTTCCTTCCTTCCTTCCTTCCTTCCTTCCTTCCTTTCTTCCCTCTCTTTCTTTCTGTGGCACTGGACATTGAGCCTAGGATCTCCGGATTGCTAGACAAGCACTTTACTTCTTAGTTATATTCCCCAGCCGATGCCTCCTCCTTTTTTATTTTATTTTATTTTTTAACGAGGTCTTATTAAGGTGCCCAGGCTAGCCTTGAATTTGCTCTGTAGCCAAAGGTGGCCTTGAACTTTTGGTCCTCCTGCCTCAGTCTCATGAGTAGCCAGGATGAGGGATGTTTATTTTTTTTTAATTTATTACTATCACGTCACGTACCATACCCGTATTCCTTCTTTCTGACTCCAGGTCTCACATGGTTTACTTCAGTCCCCTTAACCAAAGGGTCTTCCCTGCCTAGTCCCAGCCATACTGGTCACTCATGTCCCTCCTGTCTTCCCAGCTCAGGACTCCCGAGGCCTTTGCATAGCGGCATGCTTTAGTGCCGCCGCGAGTCCTCCACCTGTCTTCCCATGCATGTCTTGGTCGTGTTTTAAGTTGCTTGTGTCCAGAGGTCAAAGCCTGCATTGAACGTCCAGAGATGTTGTTGCTAGTTTGCCTTTCTGTTCCTGTAATAAAGCACGCCGACCTGCCGGGCAGTGGTGGCGCACGCCTTTAATCTCAGCACTTGGGAGGCAGAGCCAGGCGGATCTCTGTGAGTTTGAGGCCAGCCTGGTCTACAGAGTGAGATCCAGGACAGGCACCAAAACTACACAGAGAAACCCTGTCTCAAAAAAACAAAAATAAATAAAATAAAAAATAAAAATAATAAAGAAAAAGTTGCAGACCAAAGGCAACTTGGGGAGGAAAGGGTTTATTTGGCTTACACTTCCAGATCACAGTCCATCACGGAGGAAGGTCAGAGCAAGAACTCAAGCCAGGACCTGGATGCAGGAACCACGGAGGGATGCTGCTTATTAGTTTGTTCCCTGGCTCATGCTCAGCTAGCTTTTTTATACAGCCCACGACCACCAGCCTAGGGATGGGACTGACCAGTGTGCTAGTCTCTCCCTCATTATTCATGAATGAGCATCTAAGAAAATGCTCTCAAGCATGCCCACGGGCCGATCTGATAGAGGCAATTCTTGAACTGGGGTTGACTCATTCCAGGTGATTCTGAGTTGTGTTTAAGTTAACAATAAAAAACTAACCGGGACAAGAACCGCTGTCTACTTTGAAAAGGCATTTTGGCCTCTGTGAGGTTTTTAAAAATTATTATTATTACTATTTTATACATACGAGTGTTTTGCCTACATATGTGTCTGTGTACACGTACATGCCTGATATCTGCAGAGGCCTGAAGAGGGCGTCCAATCACCTGAAACTCGACTTAGAGACAATTGTGAACTGGGTGCTGGGAATTGAACCCAGATCCTCTGGAAAAGCAGCCAGTGCTCTTGACCAATGAGCCGTCTCCAGCCCTTCTGTGGGTTCTTAAAGGTCTTTCTGTTCTGAGACGAACCTAGTCTTGGACCGTCCTCTCCTTCCTGCCTGGGGACCTATTTAAGTGTTGGGTACAAGGTAGATTCTCATGAAGGATTTACTGTGCCACTTCCTCCCTCTGGAATCAAACAGGCATGGTCACTGAGAGCCTGGTGACAATGCCCTTGTCATCCAAGACCTTCCCACAAAGAAGCAAGGGACTTTCAGAGACTCAGACATCAGTATTTTCCTTTCTTCCTCCCTCCCTTCCTTCTTTTAGATTTGTTATTTTATTTTTCTATGTATATATATATATATATATTTTTTTTTTTTCCGAGACAGGGTTTCTCTGTGTAGCTTTGCGCCTTTCCTGGAACTCGCTTTGGAGACCAGGCTGGCCTCAAACTCACAGAGATCTGCCTGGCTCTGCCTCCCGAGTGCTGGGATTAAAGGCGTGCGCCGCCACCACCGCCCGGCTTCTATGTATATGTTTTATGTGAATATTTGTCTTGTGTGTGCAGGTTCCAGAGGAAGCCAGAAGACGGTGTCAGAAGTCCTGGAACTGGAGTTAACCAAGAGTTGTGATCCTCCTTTGTAGCTTCTGGGAACGGAACTCAGGTCCCCTGGAAGAGCAGCAAGTGCTCTTAGCCTCTGAGCCATCTCTTTAGCCCAGCATCACTATTTTCTAGGCTAACCTGTTTTGGTTAGCTAGAATGGACCCTTTAGGGCCTGCTCTGGCCTGGCCGGCTTGGTATTCCTCTTGGTCCAGTCTTAGGGCAGTCTCCTGGTTTGGGCTGGAAAACACAGCTAGCCCTTCATAAACTGACTCAACATCCAGCTTGGACTCAACCCCAGCCCCTCCCCAGCTCGGGGCTGCCAGTCCCTAGGACCACAAAGGTCTCAGCTCTTCTCAGGAAGAGTCATTGTTGACCTAGGCTTGCCAGACCAGAAATTCTGCAAAATGCAAACGCAAGCACTTTCAAGCTGCAGCTTCGTGTTTTCAGTCCCCACGGCCTCTTTCCGCCCAAGGCAGTAATGTCCAGATGGAAGGAATTCATCTCAGCGGGAACATGTGTTTCCCTCTGTGACTTCTCCCAGGACCCAGGTCAACAGCCGCAAAGAAACTGCCTGGAACCAGGCTAGCGCAGGGAAGCAGAGTGTTTGAGACCAGAGCCAGAGCAGAGCATTCTAACCATGGAGCCTGAACCTTTAATCCCAGGACCCCTAGAAAATGTGGCTTGTTCAGGAGCCTCATTCTAGATAAATATAGGGGAAACATTTGGCCTGGATTTGAATCTGCATTGTGGTCTGGGGGTTCCAAAGCTCTTAGGTCTGGAAGGAGATAGCATCCATATTCCCAGCATTCACCTCAGGGACTTCCTGTGAACCTTCCTCTTTCTCCTTTATTCTTTGAGCCACAGGATAAAATGATGGAGGTGTGACCGGACATGTGGGTGGAAACAATAACTCCCCTAAGTTATTCTCCTGAGACCCTCCCTAAACTTTTGCATCTTGCCAGATATAGTTATTTCTCCCTTAGCACATTGAGTCCATCACCAGGACAGGCCTCCCTGACTTTACCCCAACCACATCCTCCCCCTACACAACATGGTTCCTCTGTCTTCCCTTCCCTCCTTGTCCTGGAGGACCCACAGCTCTCTTTTGAGCTCTTGACTCTTGATGACTGAACTATAATGTAGCATCAATCCACATTCAACATTGTGACCCTGTCTATTGTTTCATGAGTTTACAAAGTGTCATTTGAACCTGGCGGTGGTGGTGCCCGCCTTTAATCCTAGCACTTGGGAGGCAGAGGCAGGCGGATCTCTGTGAGTTCGAGGCCTGCCTGATCTACAGAGAAATTCCAGGACAGCCAGGGCTACACAGAGAAACCCTATCTCAAAAAACCAAAATTAAAAAAATAAAGTGTCATTTGACAAAATTACAATTTAGAACTCTTAACTGTTTTATTGTTAAGGGCTGGAGAAAGCAAAGACAAGAACACAATGTAGACCAGCCGCTTCTTTGACCTTGAGACAGGGTTTCTCACCTTGAGCCTCCTGGAGACAGGGTTTCTCATCTGAGCCTCCTGCATCAGCATCCCCAGTGCAGGATTGGAGTTGTGCACCACCCACCAGGGGTGACTGGTGATTTCAAAGATTCTTATCCTGAAAGGCAGGGACAGCAAGACAGAGCAATAGAAACTGGGGTGTCTTTTTTTTTTTCCCCAAGTAAGAATTCAGGCAGAGGGAAACTTCATTTTTATGCCAGTTGTTTGGGAAATTTATCATCTCTCCTGGTTTCTTGGAAGGTCAGATAACAGTTTCGGTTTGACTGTCAGTACAAGCAACTCCGTTTTGAATTTTGGTCTAAGGTATTGGACATAATGTAGCATTAAAAAAAAAAGCCAATGGCCTTCTTTAACTTTTATTTGATAATATGTACATCTTCTGTTCCCAGACACTTTTTTTTCCCCTTCAAGACAGGGTTTCTCTGTGTAGCCCTGGCTGTCCTGGAACTCACTCTGTTAACCAGACTGGCCTCAAATTCAGAGATTTGCCTACCTCTGCCTTCCCAGTGCTGAGATCAAAGGTGTGCGCCGCCACTATCACCTGGCTTATTCTCCCTCCACCCCTCTCTTAAAGATATAATCTTACTCCTATAACCTAGGCTAGCCTTGAACTTAAGGCAACCCTCCTTTATCAGCCTTCCCAGTATTAGGATTACCGGTATGAGGGATCAGCCCTGCTTACAAACACACTTTTTTCCTTTTTTTTTTTTTTTTTTTAGACAGGGTCTCACTATGTAGACCAACCTGGCCTTGAACTCACAGAGATCTGCCTGCCTCTGCCTCATGCATACCACCATATCCGACTCAAGCACCCTTTAAAGTAGTGCTATCCAATAGAAGTTAAAGTGAAAACGTCCCATTTTTAAAGTGCAAATAAACCAAGAAACCTTAATTTGAGCAATCTATTTTATTTATCTCAATGTATAAAATTGTAACTTTCATATCAAATCATTATAAAAATTATTTTACTTCTTGGCCAAATTCTGATATGCATTATGTTGTTGTTCTTACCAGCACATGTGAATTTGACTGCTAAGTTTTCACAGAAAACTCATCTGTGTTTAGGCTTAATGACGACGTCTGTCCTCTCCACCTGAGCGTCCCTTTGACAGGCTCCAAGATGGAGCCCGACAAGCCAGGGCATTCTGGGAGTTAAGCCGCGCAGCATCTGTGAGTTCACAGAGGAGTCCTGGGAAAGTAATGGTGTCAATGCTGAGTCGACAGAGGAACAACAGAGCCCATTGTTCCGTTGGAGGAGCATGCCTGGGAGTGTGCAGAGACAGCAGCCGGGTTGGAGGACCAGCACCGTGTGCAAAGGGAGAGAGGCTGGGAAGCAGGGCAGGGGACCCCGAGCACCCCAACAGAGAAGCCTCTGTAGGAGTAGACACAAAGAAGGGGCAGAGAAGGAGGGGACAGGGAGGACTCTAGGGGCTCCTTAAAGTGCTCAGCCAGTCAGTGCTCACAAGGTGGCCTGGCCTGCATCTCAATGACATTCCGCAGAGCTAGAACACCAGATATTCTGACCTTTTGGGAGTTAGAGCCTCAACATGTCTTCTAAATCACATGCAATCTTAGATCAACGGAACAGAGGGGCTGGGCCATCACACCTTGCTGGTGTAGACCACGGAGAGCCAAAGAAAGTCAGAAATCAGCTTACATCAGCCATTAGGTAGTTAAATATAACATGTATGTGTCAGGGCCGGGGAGAATCCAGGTTGTCGTGGTACTGAGGGCCCTGAGCCACACGATGAGATGAAGGCTGAGCCCAAGCAGGCAGGGGTGAGGCTTCGAGAAGAAACTAAAGGCCAGCCTTCATGGAGAGGCCCCCACAGTCCTGGAACATTTGTCCTGAAATGCGGAACCCCTCAACTCAGGACACCAGCATCCAAGTAGAGCAAACTCCTAGCCGGCCGGGTTGGCCAGGTGTCACCTGGTGGTCTGCAGAAAAGGGACACACCACAGGCAAGAGAAAGGTCACAGACTGTGGGTCTTTGCGATGTTTAAAGTCTGGTGGTGGTGCTTGCAACATGAAATAGGACTCCGCTGACAAGACTGGTCGGTCCCTTGGCGTCTTGCATCTTCTCACTCTGGAATTTGTATTTGCAATTCAAGTTCCTGGCACCAGAGGGCAGCGCTACTCCGTCCCGAATTAAAGATCGCAGAGATGCTCGGAAACTCATTCATCCGTTCATTCATCCCCGCAAGTATTTATTGAGTGTTTACGTGCTGAAAACATGTCTAGATTCTTGGGATACAATATTGAATTCAACACAGAAAAAAAACAAAAAACAAACCCCAAAACCACCGTGCCCTCTGGGCGCTTCCCCCCTTAAGCAGGAAGACAGTGAGCGAGTGAAGGGCAATCAGACCTGGTTTGTGGAAGAGTGAAATAGAGCCTCGGAGGAGAAAGCTGGGCGTGTGACGTTATAAAGCAGACATCAGAGATGATAAAAGCAGCGATGGAGGAGGGGTAGGGTTGCGGCCGAGGCTGGAGCGGGAGGAGGATTTGGGGCGGGGGTGGGGGGAGGCTTGTAGTGTGCGTTTGTTACTATATTCGTTACTTGTCTTGTCGCTGTGATAAAATGTCCCAGAGAGAAAGAACTTAAGGGAGGAAGGGTTCCTGCTGGCTCACACATTGAGGGTGGCGGGGAAGTGTGGCGGCAGGAAAGAGTCTGAGGCGGCTGGTCTCACGGCATCCACAATCAGGAAGCAAAGACTACAGATGCCCAGCGGCTCAGCTTGCCGGCTCCTTTTTCATTCAGTTTCCGACCTCAGCCCATGAAATGGTACCACCCACGTTAGGGTCGGTCTTCCCATCCCAATTAATCTAGACGAGCCCTCGCCGACGTGCAGAGATTGGTTTCCAAGGTGAATCTCAAGCAAACAGGCAAGATGAACCACCACAATCACACTTGTCGGGTGAGAAGTCTAAATCTGGGGGGGGGAGGGGGGCGCGAAGTCTCTCCTAGCCTATCCCGGGACCACATCCCCTCCCTTTGGCAGGGCGACAGACATATCAAATCCTGCCTGCTTTTCTTTTCTTTTCACATTTTTTGATCAACCTTCAGTTATTTGTAGTTATTGAGTTCTTGACAATAAAATATTGATCAGGAGCAAGGTATATCAGCTCCCCTGCCTCCCATCTTTCATGTGCTCTCCCTTTTTCTATCTGTGAAACTAGAGGAAGTATGGGACTCCAGAGTTCCAGCGAACATGGCAGTCCCCAGGCAGAGGGTGACCCGGTGCCTGATGGCTCCGTGGAGGTGGGTGAGCGACTGTCTGTCTTGGTCTAGTTCCTGCTGCTGGAACAGAATGCCAGAGTCAGGCGGTTTATCGTGAAAAGGAAGTTTTTCTCACAGTTCAGGAGACTGAGCTATCCAAGAGTCCTTGCTACATTGTATCATTTTGAGAGAGAGAGAGAGAGAGAGAGAGAGAGAGAGAGAGAGAGAGAGAGAGAGAGGGAGCGAGAGCGAGAGCGAGAGCAGGATGAGGAAGACAACAAGCTTCTGTATTATAATATAATAAATCCACTACAGGGAGAACTGGTCTACTCCCTCAATGAATTAATCCATTCATAACAGTAGGGTCCCATGACCTGTTCACTTCTTAAAGGTCTCCCTTCCTGTATCATCACAGCAGCAGTTACATTTCAGTAAGTGCCCGGGAGAGGACATTGAACACAGCGAGGAGGGGAAGCAGTGTGTGTACAGACGGGATCCCTGCTCAGAGTGCTGCTGTTAGAGGCCCTCTCTTTAGTGAAGCTATTTGTCTTTTAAGACAAACACTCACAATGTAGCCCAGGCTGGCCTTGACCTTGGAATCCTGCCTTGACCTTCCGTGTACTGGTAGCCTGAGAACATTCTCCCTTTGCTGAGAGATTGGCTCTGAGATTAGAGACAATGCAAAGTCATGCTTCTGATTCAAGCTGCAGGTTCCAAAGAGTCTCTTTCTCCAATACTTTGAGGGATGTGGACCAGGATAGCACAGAGGTTCTGGAACCAACGCCCAAGGCCCAAGGAAGGAGTCTCCGGCAGGATGAAGCTAGCATGCACAGGAAATAGACCAAACAAGCAAAGAAATCACACTCTCCTACACCATTCAGAGCTCATGCAACTCTAGGCCAGCTTGCCCATTGACAAAGACTGGTGGGTTATCGTTCGATAGTGACCCAGCTTGAGTATGTCTTTTAGAACAGAGTTCTGAATAATAGTTATTGAACTACCTACCATACTATACCATACTATGCCCTCATACTCACGGTCTAAGCTCAGAAATAAAATAAAGTGGAATCAATAAAATAAAATGGAATGAAACAGTGAGCTAGTTAGACCCTAGCCCTTGTTCCTCAATCCTCTGTGTGCAAACGTTTGTGGTGGAGCGTTGACCCCCGGATAACTGTACCGACGAACAGCCTAGTGAGGAGTTAGGTCACATTTGTCCCCTTTCTCAGGGTTGGAGCTTATCAGCAAGAAGGAGGAAATGGCGTTTCCCTTGCTGTTCTTGGCTTTTGAGTTCTTGAGGTTTGAACTTTCCTTATCGTGAGGAGGGAAGGAAGGAAGTCTTTGGTCTGTGTTTCCGGCTGAATGGAGAAGTTGTCAGGGTGGGGTGGCCCCTGTGATTTGGATGGCTGTAACCACTGGAGGGTGAGCAGGTGTCTATGGACAGGGCCATGGGAGAAGCACGGCCTTCTGAGCTCTGAGACCTTTGGGACTGAACAGAAGTGCTGGAGAGTCTGCTGAACCAGGAATCTGTCCCCATAGACTTTGAGCTGGCCAGATCCTAAATAGTAAGTGGTAGGGCTGCCCTGTGCCTTCAAGAGGTGGGCCTGGGTACCACGGCTCTGGAACCTTGAAGAAAGTCCCCAGTTCACATCTCCCTCAAAGTAGCCCAGGCCCCTCTGTGTGAATCTCATGGATAGCTCTCGGGCTGACTGTAGAATGACAATTAAGTGCCCATTGTCCGTTTCCACTGTCGCTAAACCCTGATGCCATCTATAATCTTTGCCGGCAACTTTCCATCATCTTGATAAATAAGGGTTTTAGCTAGATGCCATAACATGGAAATTTTGAGAATTGTAACACTTATTTTTAAAATTAGAGAGGAGAGACAAAGACAAACAGAGAGAGAATGCTTGCATGTAAGTGGAGAGGGCTGAGGACAATTTTTGAGACTCTGTCTAGCCCTCTTCCATCTTGTTTAAGACAGGGTCTTTCTCATTTCCACTGCTGAGCAAAATGCTCCAGAACAGGGGCTTCTATCCAATGGCACCCCCCCCCACCTCGTGTGTGTGTGTGTGTGTGTGTGTGTGTGTGTGTGTGTGTGTGTGTGTGTCTGTCTGTCTCCCATCTCACTGTGGTAGTGCTGGGATTACAGATGTGAGCCATCACACCCTGCTTTTTACATGGGTCCTGGGGACTCCGCTCAGGTTGTCAGGCCTGTGGGACAAACACTTTTCCTTGAAGAACCCTCTCCCTGGCTCACAACAATTTTTAAAGGCTAAACTTTCTGACTTAAGTTGTAATATATTTAATTTCTCCTTGATATGAACTATGAAGTGAGATTTCAGAGCCCTGTGGGTTCTTATGAGAGGGTCCAATCATTTCAGGAGGAGTAAATGGTCTTTCTTTTTCTCTGTGGGGTTTTGAGGACACTCCTGGATGCCATCAGAGTAGGTTAAATGGAGAGTTGGGAATCTTGCTTCCTGGAGTGGGTTATTTACGTACTTATTTTATTTTGCTTTGGTGTTTTGTTGAGGCACTCACCCTCTAGGGCGGCAGTCAACTTTCTGTCGGGGCAAGTGCAAAGAAGCACCAAGTCTTGAGTCAAAGTTTCAGGCCCTCTTGATCCTTATTGTTCATTTTCCCAGAGGAGGAAAGCAGCACGCATCTTAAGGAGGACTCTGATTGGTGCCGTCAGGTCACCTGTCCATTCGCGAACCAATCAGCTGCCCAAGAGGATTGAGCATGGCAATATCCAACCTAGGCCATCTTGTTCAAGCCCTCATCCAACCTCAAGGGGCAAGAATCATCAACTCCCATTTTACAGATGAGCACCTGACTTGGGAGCGGATTAATTTGCTTCTCCAAAATTGCGGTGAATGACCTCATTGAAGTTAGCGTTGAGTCATGGGGAATGGGATGGAGGGCTTCTGGGACAATGTTCTGGTTTGTTGGTTTTCAAGTCTCTGATCAGAGAAGAAGAACATAGGAGAGGTTTCTCCTACATCATCACCTCTCTACATCCTCACTTTGAGGGAAGTCTTACTGTGTGACATCTGGAGAGGTGACAGCCATTGTTCAGCTGTGAGGAGAAGATTTAGAGAATAGCCAGACACTGGCCTCTCAGAGTCATGCTCAACACGACAGAGATCTGCCTACCTCAAGATTTCTTCAGAAGGAATCAGAAACTTCTTTTGTGGTTCAAGTTCTTGTTAGTTAGAGTTTCTGCTACTTACAGAAAGACTACAGGACCATGGAGGTTCCCAGACCTGTGGAGGTTGGTCAGAGGGCAGCATCATAGACCTATGGAAGTTGGTCAGAGGGCAGCATCCCAGACCTATGGAGTTGGTCAGTGGGCAGCATCCCAGACCTATGGAGTTGGTCAGAGGGCAGCATCATAGACCTATGGAAGCTGGTCAGAGGACAGCATCTCAGACCTATGGAAATTGATCAGAGGGCAGCATCCTAGACCTATGGAAGTTGGTCAGAGGGCAGCATCCCAGACCTATGGAGTTAGTCAGAGGGCAGCATCCCAGACCTATGGAGTTGGTCAGTGGGCAGCATCATAGACCTATGGAAGCTGGTCAGAGGACAGCATCTCAGATCTATGGAAATTGATCAGAGGGCAGCATCCTAGACCTATGGAAGTTGGTCAGAGGGCAGCATCTCAGACCTATGGAAATTGGTCAGAGGGCAGCATCCCAGACCTAATGGAAGTTGGTCAGAGGGCAGCATCTCAGACCTAATGGAAGTTGGTCAGAGGGCAGCATCTCAGACCTATGGAGTTGGTCAGAGGGCAGCATCCTAGACCTATGGAAGTTGGTCAGAGGGCAGCATCTCAGACCTATGGAAGTTGGTCAGAGGGCAGCATCCTTGGAGCACAGATGAGATCTAGAGAGATTTGCCTGAGGTGTCTTGGTATGAAAGAAGTTATTATCCCAAGCAGTGGCTGAGCATGACTATGGATGAGACAAATGATGACCTGGGGGCAGCAGGCAGGCGGGGGTCGGGGGTTGCTGTCTGGAACACCAGGAGAGGAAAGGAAGCCACTGCAAGATTCTCAGTATGGGAGAGAGAGAACAGGGAAGCCCACCTCCCTTGGGGTGGGGGTGGGCCTTTAGCCCGAAAACATGGAGGCAGACTGGCAGATGGAATAACAAAGAACAGAGTGCCTTCCAGCAGGGGCTTCCTGTGGCTGGACTACAGAGAGCCCGCAGGAAGGAAGGAAAGGCTGTGGCAGAGACCCAGCTTGGACTATAAGGTCCTTAATTTAGATCACACATCCAGGAAGACGCTAGGAAATGGCTAACGATGGTCTCTCGCCCTGCAAGGCTTTGTCTTACCCAGGCACATCCAACTAGTTTTTTATTTGCCCCCATCCAGGGCTAAATGTGCGCCACCAGGAGTCTCCTGAGGCCATTCATGGGCAGACAGAAACAACAGTACCGAGCCACTCAGCGGAGGAGTGTGAGCCTTTTTCTCAGGTAGCACCCTGGGCAACAATGGGTGGCATTTGCTAATTCCTCAGTGGATGTTACCACCAAGGCTGACATTACCAACATTTTAACAACTTTCTCACAAACTTGCTGGCAGCGAATGACTGGCTTGTGGAGCCCATACTAGCTCCCCTGGCACGCTTAAGCCTTGCCAGTCATGAACTGGAGTCCCCTCTCTCCCATCTACTCCGTTAAGACCCTCAGGTCCTCTTTCTGGTGACAGTTCTTGTCTCCACAGCTTGGTCTGCATGTATCCTTAACTTTGTTTTTGACTTATTGTCTTGGCGTCTCCCTAGTCCTGTCCCCTAAATTCCTGTTGCAAGTCTCTGTTGGTGACCTGTCAGATGACTTCTTGTGACAGGCACTGCTTCCCACATCAACCATGCCTGTCCCTCACCATCGCCAGCCTGAGAGGCCCTGACGACTTGCCTGTGACCTGGGAGTGGGATTCTGGGAGGTTATAGAAGAAAATGTCCTGGGTTCCTTTCACCCTGCCCCTCCCACAAGCTCAGAGACACCCCAAGGAAGACAGTGTCCCTCTTGGTGAACACTCTCCGCTGCCTTGATTTGCTCCCGAACCTCAGAGCACGAACCAACACCCACTTCACCCACAGCCTTTCCAACACACCTGTCCTTCTCAGCCTCTGTTTCAGAACACTGCTCCTTCTGGTGCCCCTGGGTTCACACCTGTGCCCTGCCCTGCCCTGCCTTTATCAAGGGCTTATCACATTTCCACCACCCGGAATCCCAACCACCCAGAGGCCCACACAACTCCCAGCCCAAGTCCTCCGTACTCCCAGCACCGGCCCCTCCAGCACACCTGTGCTGGCCAGGTGTCCTTGTCTATTCTTGCCCACCCTGGTTGGGACTGGATCCCGACATTAAGGTCTGGAGCGGGCTCTGATGACTCCTGGAGCCAGAGGGCATTTCTCCCTCAGCGCCGTCCTACACGGCACTTCCTGGTTAGAGACCTCTAGGCTCCTCTACTGCCGAGGACATTTCCCGAGACCATGGTTGTGCATGTCCTTCAGCCAGACACAGCAGAGACCCCATGGCAGTCCAGGATACAGGCGTGTGGTGTGTTTCTTTGGTCATGACTGCTGAAGACATTTGTTTCAAGAGGCAACGAAGTTCAAAAGCAAGTTCTTTTGTGGGTATGTGAGGCTGTGATCGTGTGCAGTGAGCATGTGCACATGTGCATGTATGTGTGTGTGTGTGTGTGTGTGTGTGTGTGTGTGTATAAGACTGGAGGTCAGCATCAGATTTGTGTGCCTTCCTCAATCACTCTCCACATTATTTTTTTTGAGACAGGGTCTCTCGCTGGAACTGGAGCTTACCTATTCGGCTAGCCTGGCTGGCCAGAGAGCCCCAGGGATCTACCATCATCTCCCTACCGCGGGGACCACAGACTCAGACAGATATATTTGGCCCTTTACTCGGGTGCTGGGGATCCAAACTCAGGATATCATGCTTGCATGGCAGGCACTTTGCCACTGAGCCATCTGGGCAGCCCTCAAGAGCAAGTCATTCACGGGCTCCATGTCTTCATGCTTATTAGCAAGACCCATGGCAGAGAAGAGATGGGGTCACTAAAAGGCAAGGATCCAAAGGGAGTGTGCACCAGCCTGGAAGGCAGGGAAGCTAACTGTGACAGAGGACTGGCAATTGGGCTTTCTGGCTCTAAAACAACCCACCCCTAGCAGGAGGCTAAACTCCAGAGAGGTCATAGGTCAGGGAATCTTTGGATCGCCCCGGAGGATGGAACAAGCCCTCTCTCCAACTCCTCTGCCCCTGGCCGGCCTCCTTTGCAGGGAATATGGCCTCCAGCTCCCAGCTGGAACCCGCCAGCAGGAATGTTCTCGTGGTTTTCCTGTTGGAATCATCTGGGCAGGAATGTTCTCGTGGGTTTCCTGTTGGGATTCCATGAAAAGCCCTTTCATTCTTCCAGCTGTGTGCCCCTGGAGTTTGTGGGGTGTGGAGTCCAGGGGGATTCCCAAGCCCAGCCCTCTGGGTCTACCCACAGCCTCTAGGCATCTAATTAGTGTAGAAACCTGGAGTGGCCAGCTTGCAACAGCATCAGCAGCGGGGAGGCGTGGGCCAAGTCACAGCCATTCCCAGTTAGCTGCTGGGAACAGAGAGTACCTACGGGTGGCCGGCCAGCCCCGCGCCAAGGAAGGAGGTAGAATGGGGTGGTGGTCAGGTGGGGTCATCGTACCTGGGCCTGGGGTCCACTTACTTACTAGGTGGCTGTCCAAGGCCCCCAGACTCTAAGCTTCAGTTTCCCTTTCTGAACAACAGAATTGTTAGAGAGAGTCACAAGATAGGCCCCCTGTCTCTTTTCCCTGAGCCTGGGACCCTTGCTACATCCTGGGTGTCATCTGGTCACCCATTACCTTTGCTGGGCCTTTGTCTTCCAAGGGTTTCCTCTATCCCACATCCTAAGACTCCCGTCTCTGAGTTCCTACCAGGCATACTTAAGATGAGGTGGTAGCACTCATCCCAACTGTTTAAGTATGCTTGGTAGGAACTCAGAGAAGTGAGTGAGTATGTGCATATGTAGGTATTTGCATACTCATTTCTTGGAGGAGGAGGAGGAGGAGGAGGAGGAGGAGGAGGAGGAGGAGGAGGAGGAGGAGGAGATGGTGCTCAGAGGAGATGTTAGCACACCGTTTCCATGGTAATGTAGAATTCAGGTGTGGAACTGGCTATACCCTCACGTGGATAGCGAATCTGAACTATACGCAGAGGTGTAGTGTCAAAGTCTCACTCCCACCCCACCCTCCCTCGCCCTCCCCAGTCCTACAAGGTACCACCACTTGCTAGCTTAGGATCGTATGGATCCTTCCGGATCCTTCCACAATGTCCTGATATAAATTCTAACCAACAGACCCGTGTAGTCATATTTCTCTACTTCCTGCCCAGAAGGGAGGGTGTGGTACACACCATTTCTTCAAGCTTTTCCCCTCCCCATGAATGTCAGAACTTCTCCCCAACGGTTCATTGAGAGCCCCTCATTCTTGTTTGAATGCCGACTTGCTCTGAGCACTTGCTAAGGCCGGACACTGTGCTGAAGGGTCCACGTGGGCCACCTCATCCACCACTGCCCCAACCTCAAAGCCTGGGGTGCCATTTTCCTCAAGGTGCAGGCAGGTGAGTAGTCAGCCTCATCCAGACTACACGCAGCTGATTCTGGAAACGGTGCCTCCATGGGTGATTCCTTGACGTTCCAGACGTTTCCTCCCACCCACAGTGTGTGACTTGACAGCGTACCTTCTTTGGGTTCTGCTAGAGGCTGAAATAGCAAAAGCAGCTCCACACTGCCAGTTAGCATCCCCACCCCCACCCCACTATTTCAGCATCCACAAGCAGAACCAGTCAGAACGAGGTTAAATGATCCAGTACATACACCAATGTTTCATGCCTGACGGCTAAAAGCAATCACACCCTTTTCTGGATGAGGACATGAGGCCCTAGGGAGAGGGGATTTGGGGGAGGGGGGCACAACATTTGTAGAGTTGCAGGGAGACCGGTTACAGGTCAGGTCTTGGGGCTTTTTCTCAGCAGTCTGAGTGGTTCCATTCTCCTTTGTTTATTTTTTCATAACTCATTTACTTTTATTTCATTTGCATTGGCAATATGTCTGCATGAGGATGTCTGGTCTTGGAGTTAGAGACAATTGTGAGCTGCCATGTGGGTGCTGGGAATTGAACCCCGGTCCTCTGGAAGAACAGTCAGTGCTTTTAACCACTGAGCCATCTCTCCAGCCCATCCATTCTCCTTCGTGTGAGTTGCTTGTCTTGACGCTGTGACAAGACTCTGAAGGAAGAAACTTTAGGTAGAAGATGCTTGTCTGGGTTCACGGTCTCAGCCTATCGTGGCACAGGAAGCAGGTATTAGATCTCTTCACATGGAGTCTGCACCAGGAAGAGAGATCTTAGACTAGCATCCAAAATGGATACGACCAAGGCCCCACCCATCCCCCAACCCCAGCAACCCACTTTTGCCACAGTCCCAAAGTTTCTACAACCTCCCAGAACAGCGCTGGCCAGCTGAAAACCAGATCTTCAAAGCATATGCACCCACAGAGGGGAGTTCAGATTCAAACACAACACCCTTATGTAGCGGTGGCTGTCTGTGCTTTACCCTGAAGCACCACCCCTAGTAGGCAGCAGGTAACTGCTAGGTACCTGCCCCACCACCACCACCCCTACCCCCCGCCCCGGGCGTGGCCGAGGGGGGATCCCTTAAGACCTGGAATGCATAGGTGCCCCCTCTCTTGGCTACCTCGTGGTCTTGGGTGCTGGATGCTGGTTCTGAGGACCAAGGCAGAGTTCTCCAGAGAACTGTGTTGGACCACGTCCCACCCCTCCTGGATCCTGCGACCAACTCCCTTATACATATTGTGAGTTAACCCAGAATAAATCCCTTTTGAATATCAGACAGACTCCGTGGAATTGCCACTTTACCCTTAAGTCTCCACCATGTTTCCTGAGGAGAACTGGCCTGGGTCCCTGGTTGGCCACTGTGGAGAGTAGCTGGTGGGAAAGGGTAACTTATGTCCCCTCCCTTACGTGGGACCTCCTGGGACCTGCACAGTGATGCTGTGGAAGTTCCCATAGCTGCTAAGAGCCCTCTCTCACCAAAAACTGGCTTTTTTTTTTTTTTTGGTTTTCGAGACAGGGTTTCTCTGTGTAGCTTGGTGCCTTTCCTGGAACTCACTCAGTAGCCCAGGCTGGCCTCGAACTCACAGAGATCCACCTGCCTCTGCCTCCTGAGTGCTGGGATTAAAGGCGTGCGCCACCACCGCCCGGCGGAAACGAGCTTCTGAGGCAGCCAAGGTGATAGACCTACCCGTGTTTCCCGTCTGTCCTTGTAAGAATGTTGGGGGATTGGAGTGATCCCCGAGTTTCTTATAGGTGGGAAAGCCTAGGACACAGCAGGAGACTAGGGACTCTGGTGATATCATTATATGTGCTGGGCAGGGTGAGGTCTGTACCGCCTTCAGGGTCTCCTTGGGCAGTTTGTAGCAGTGGTACTGGGGGTGGATTAAGACAGTCTCAAAGGCCATGTATGTTTGAGTCACGTGATTCCACCAGCTCTGCACTGTCCTCCTGAAGCCCTTCTTGCCAGGCTCCTCTGCCTGCCCCACCCCCCACCCCACTCTCCTCTTGGCTACCTACCCTGGCCAGTGATGGTTATCACAGCTACCACTTAGGGACGGCACCCCACACACACACACACATCAGAGCTGCTATTGATGAAGCCCTGTGTAGGCCAGGAGCTTCCAAAGTCTACACACACACACACACACACCCTCAGCTGGAGAGAAGGGAGGCTTCTCATGGGTACCCAGGGCACCTGCGGATGGAGGCCCTGCAAGCTCTCAGCCCTGGCTTGTGAATCACATTGCCAAGAGAGAGAGAGAAAATTCCCTCTCTGCTGGTCTTCTTGAGCCGCCCCCCTGCCTTGACCTCCTAAACAGGGCAGGATTGTCACAGGAGGAAGCTCTCTCACTCAGCCTGCCTGATGTCTTGTCTCCATGACAAGCAGACGTCTCAGCCTCCATGACGTCTTGTTTCCCATGCCTGCCCGCCTCCCTCACCTCCTATGATAGACCTTCTGCCTCTGCTTCTCCATCCTCCTTCATCCTTCTTTATCTCGTCCTCCATCCAGGTGGACTAGGGGAAGCTCCTGGAGCCACGGTACGTGATCCTATCAAGCTGAAGCCCTAAGAAAGCCCAGAAACAGAAAGGCTTCTGTTAAACTAGCTCTATTGTTCCAGCCCCGGGGGTCCCGTGAGCATTTATGTAGACCCATCTCAGTCCCCAGATACACCACTCCACCCATGAGGACAAAGCCATTGCCCCTGTGTGTGACCTCAGATCTTTCTTGTAGGGATGACCTCCCATGGACCCAAATGTGTCACGCTGAGGCCACCAAGGCAGGTCTGAGCCTCCCTTGGCCACTGGATTCCCGACTCCTGCCCTCCTTTGCATCCCTGCCTCTCCTTTCCCAGGCCCCAGATCTGAGGCCTGTGGTCAGTGCTGACCAGCACATTGCGGCAGGGGGCTGCTTCCCAGACACACCCGGGGAGAATCCCCTGTAGGGCAGAAGGACCAGCCAGGGAAGAGTTTACCCTTGGACAGCACAGTGCTGTTGGCGGTTCTTGAAAGTTTCGAAAATGTTGGCTTTGTCTGAGCAAGTTTAAAAAAAATAAAATAAAATAAAATAAAATAAAAAATCCATGCCACCTCCCACAGACGACACTGTTTCTCAGGCCATGGAGCCACAGTTGGTAGACAAATAACACATTAAAAATAGCCCGTGTTTCCCAATCTTACGGCCTCTGGGGGCTGCAGGGAGAGGCCTTGGCGGAGCGGGGTTTGCCGGACCATTGTTTGCCTGCCCTGGCTAGGGTGGGTGTGGGGGCTGTTCGGAGGCGCAGTAATTCCCGGTCAGAGGAGGGAGGGGAGTGAGTTCTTGGCCAGGATGAGCCAGATAACGCACACTTGAATGGAGACGCTGTTTGGTGTTTATTTTTCCTTTCCTGGGCCAAGAAATATAGCACACTTCCATTTTGAACTTCTGTTTCTATCAGCTCCCCATCTCCCCCTGCTTTTTCTTTTCTTTTCTTTTTTTTTTTCTTTCCGAAAGCGTGCAAGAGAGACTGAGATACAAAGTCTTATTTCCATCTGGGCTCTGGCCCAAGAGCGCCAACAAAAAAGTTACTTAAGTCATATTTCCATCATCTGCAGATGGCTGTGTATTTATTTCTCACCAAAGTAAAATCCCAAATGGACTACAGATATTTGCACGAGTCCGAACTGCTTCCTCCCTGCAGAGCTGGGAAGAAGCTTTGATCCTTCTGAGAAAATAGAAAGGTTGGCCCCAGCCTGGCAGCCTCGAGATGTAGTAGACCCTGTTGGGGTGGGATGAGGTCTGGGGTCCAGAGAGACTGACCATATGCCTCAGGTGGGTCGGGTGCTCAGATAAAATAGCCTAAAGGGAGCTAGGTGAAGGGGAGGGGTGTCAGAAATCAAAACATCAGGGGTCACTGGGTAGGTGACTGGCCCAGAGTAACCCTCTGTGGGACATCAGCCGCCGTCTGAACTCGGAGCAGGCCAGTGTGTGGAGCAAAAGCCAAATTATGGAAAATTACCCAAGGAAAAACTCCTGCCCCGGATACAGAGTCCTGCTGTTAGATATTCGGACCCCATTTTTCTTTGAATCCTTACCCCTAGATACCCAGTTCGGCATAGGGAGATGGTCCTCGGACTGAGTGCCTAATCTGTTTCCTGGGAAGCCTAGATTATGCGGAGGCTGCCCATCCCTGCCACCAGGGGGCGCCCTCTCGCGGGGTGGACTCCGCTCAGTGGTCCGTTCTGCTCTACTCAGGTCCCCGATCCTGGATTCCAGGAGGTCTGAGTAAGGACTGAACTCTCCAAACGGGGACACTCTTAGGGGTTCAGAGGCCAAATGTGGATGAACACAGAGGTAGAGTGTGAAGGCTGGCTGCCCAGAGCTTGCTTTCCCATCCCCTCTCGTCTTCTTGTTTCCGATGATTGGAATGTGTTTGCATGGCGGCTCTTGTTTTCTCTGTGGATCCGGACACCTCCGGTTGTCCTGACTTCTGTAACATGAGTCCCACGCTCCCTTCATCACCCAGGACAACGTTTAGGTATGTTCCCTTGGCTGTGGGAAAGGGAGTGTTGGAGTCCCAGGTAGGGCTGAGACCACATACAGGACCTTATCCACAGAGGAACCAGAACGCTACACTGCCAAACACTTTGGTGCCCTTTCTAGAATGTTCCAGGCTTCTTTAGCAATCTTTTCCCCTAGATGAGGAGTGTCTTAGCCTCATGTTCTGCAGGGCTGGGGTGGAACCCTTGGGCCCAAGTCTGAATCTGGTAGAACCCCACGATATATTCAACAATATCGTACAGCTGGGCCCAGTGGCCTGCTTGGTTCATTCAGCTAGTTTCTTTAGCTCCTGGTAGGGTAGCAGGCTCATTCTCTTCCATCGGCTACTCCCTCTCCCCCAGGCCCCCCCCCCCCACACGCAGTGCATTCTCTTCTGAGACATTCAACAGAACAGAGTTAGACACCCGCGTCTCTGGCCTGGCCCACCTCAAAGCCTGACCCTGACCCTGACTCACGGCCCTGGCTCTGTACAGGACGTGGTTCACGCCGGTTCAGAAAACTATATGGCAAAGTCAGAAACCATCTGCACCTTCTCCTTCCGCCCTAGACGTTATTTATGTGTGTGGCTTTGTGTTTGTGGCTAAATGTGGCTATGTGAAGGCTGTTAATTAACCCTACGAGAAATGTGCTTCCCAGCAGGGCAGGGACAGGAACCGGGAACATGTTTCTGATCAGGTAGTTAAAAGCTGAAGGCTTATCCTGCTTCGCATTAGGTGCGTAATGAAGCCAGAGGAAGGCGCTTGGGGGATGCAGTTGAATAAGGCCAGTTCTGTGCACCCAAGATTGTCAAAAGGGCAGGAAACGCTAAATCAACTGTGCTCCGGACCCAGAGAAAAGGCAGGAGGGGCCTGGGGTCAGGGGCCAGGGGCAGCTGCAAGAGTCGGCATGTTGGCCGGGGCACAAGAGGCCCTCGTTAGTGGCTCTCCAGTGACTTCGTCTCTGGCCATCCGTGAAATGGGACCATGCCTGCCTCAGAGGACACTTGTAGAGGGAGCGTGGCAGTGATTCACAAGCTTTCCCGAGCAGGCTTTTACCTGTGAAAAGGAGTCATTCTAGAATGTTCACAGCTGGACAAACGGTTTGCACACTGCCATGGAGCACCCATCTTCTGAAGACTGGAGAGGGCAACTTTTGGGTTCCTCTCAGCTTTGGTTTGCTAGCCCAAGACCCATCCCTTACCCTACCCTTCCCTGACACACTAAGGCTGGTTCTGTCCAGAGGGGTGGTGGGGAGGGCGGCTAGCAGGAAGTCCCACAGGTCCCTGCTGGGTGTGGGGTGGGGTCTCAATGGGCCACCGAGGCCTGCTGATATTTATAACTGAGACTCTTTACATTCCGTGGACAGACGTGCGTAAAAAGCACCATCGAGAGCCAGGCCTCAGATGCCTGCATGTGGCCAAGCTTCCTGTCACAGCCGAACGAGCCCAGAAAACAAAAAAATGTATTCACAGCTCTGAGCCTTCCTTTGCTTCCCAGGCTGATTTCATTTGAAAATATTCAAGACTGGAGGGAGGGAAGGAAAAGGAAACAGGGTCCAGCTGGATTCCCCGGGGACCACGTGACTGCTGGGATGCCTCGGAACCTCTCTGAGCCACGTTTAGCGACTTAGACGGTCATTGTGAGGAGTGGGTGGTCTGGCGTTCAGAAAGAATAACTCCCAAGGAGACACAGTATAAGGCTGTCTCCCAAACTACATCTTCCTTTCTCTTCCCATCTTTCTTTTCTCTCATTCTTTCCTACAACCCACCACTTCACCCTTCCTGCTATATCCCTTTGAAACGTACCCAGATCAAACCAAACCAAGGTCCTCCAATGATTCAACACAGACAAGCCAAATAGTAATAACCTCTAAGCTGAACTGAGCCCAGATGTCTCTAACTCACCTGACACTAACCAAAGTTTGAGAATCTGTGCTTTAGAGCCTTCAAGAGCTCCCCAAGCTAGTGGAAAATGACCTCTGACTCTTCGGAGGGGAGACCAGAGGAAGGGACAAGATTTCCCGTTTGGAAAGGGCTCCTATGGAACCCCTTGCTGGGAAAGCCATTTCCTTTGGTCACCTCCTCCTCAGAGACTGTCCTGGCATTTCTAGCCAGTTAACAGAAACCCAAGAAGCCTACTGTCCACTCCAGAACTCAAGAGTGCCTGCCTCCAACAGATACCAAGCTGGATTCCTTTCTAAGAGGTTTGCCCCCTCAATCTCGAGGTCAGGGGAGGGCTGAGAGAATTTCGTGAATGTCCTTCTTCTGGACCGTCTCCTACCCAGGGCAGCAAAGCCACCAGTGTCCCCGGCAACTTTGATGATTCAGCCAGGAGTCATAGCTCAAGAGAACTTTCCATGGAGATAAAAAACATTTCCCAGCTTCATTATCCAACATGGTAGCCGTGAGCCAACATAGCCGGCCATTGAGCTCCAGATATGACTGGAGTGATCCAGGAACAAAACTTCTTTCATTTAAATGCATTTCCATAACTGTGTGTGGCTGGTAGCTGCTCTGTTGACAGTGAAGTGTTGGGATCCCTTTCCAAGCCCTGGCACTTTCTCTGTACTCTGGCACCTGCTCCAGCCCTCCAGAATCCTGTCCCATTACCCAGAGGGGAAACTGAGGCCTTACAGAAAGCACTTTGGGGAACATAAAAAGCTGAGCTAGGTCCTGAGCCCACCCTCTCCTCGGCCTTCCAGCCCAGGCTTCTGGCCAGCAGCTCCTCTGGACCCTGGCCACTGGTCGCTGCGTGGGAAGTTGAATGTGAAGAAACTCAAGCCCCCTTGGCTGGTGCCCAGCTGTGGTTTTGAACTTGAGCTGCAGAGCTGGGTGGGGGCAGCTGGGAGGGGGGGGCGCGGTGGGTGCTGTCAGAGGGTGGGAACTCACAGGCCAGGCCAGCAAGCCCTGTGAGCAGTTGTCCCCAAGGAGGGATCCCAGCTCCTGATGGTGTCCCCTGGTGACTGAGGACCCCGTGTGACCCTGGCCCTACTGATAACCCTGCTTAGGTGAGGGCCAGTGAGAGAACCAGGAGTATGGGGTGTGGGTGGGTGAAGGATATCAGCTCTGCTAAGGACACACAAGCCAGCTTGATCTTCCCACCATTGGCTACAAAATTTGTGAGACCCAGTGCATGAAAAATGCAGGGCCTCCTGTAAAAATTGGGATTTCAAATGATGGCAGCAGGATATAAATTCAAGCATGAGGCTTTATGACCATGGGGCCCTATGCGGCTTGTGCTGGTAACCAGTGCATGAAGCTGGCCTGCCACCAACATCTCTGAACTTTGAAGAGCTCAGAAGAGAGGGACCCGTCTTCTGGACCAGGCTTAGGGCAAAACCAGCCTGCTATCCAATCCCTAGTCCCTCTGTGCTTCTAGAGGCAGACAATGATGGTTTCGGTCCTCTTCTAAAACACGACCTCATGTCTTGTGCGTGCGTGCGTGCGTGCGTGCGTGCGTGCGTGTGTTAGAGACCAAGGGAAGCTTTGTATGAGCCTTGATCCTTGTCCCAGCCAAGGAGAAGTCAAGACAGAAAGTATTTTACTGGTGAGTAATAATAATTTAGCATTGATCCAGCATTTCCCCCCAAGCGCCAGGAAGGGCCTTCCTTGCTTATTTTATTCTAGCCTTCTCACATACAGAGCCCATGTTCTTGTCTGCACCCTTCACAGATGGGAGGAATCAGTCCTAGAACAGGAGGCTCGCTGTGGGGAAGAGGATGATTGATTCTTGATGGAGCCCATGTTCTACAGGGATGCACATTCGTCAAAATCCATCAAGCTGTGCACTTAGAATCTGTGCGCTTTGTATGCAAATTATTCCCCCAGCAAAGCCGAGTTTAATGAAGAACTGTGTTTAAAAAAACAAAACAGGGCTGGAGAGATGGCTCAGAGGTTAAGAGCACTGCTTGCTCTTCCAAAGGTCCTGAGTTCAATTCCCAGCAACTACATGGAGGCTCACAACCATCTGTAATGAGATCTGGCGCCCTCTACTGGCCCGCAGGGATACATGCAGGCAGAATACTGTATACATAATAAATAAATAAATCTTTAAAAAAAACAAAACAAACAAACAAACAACAAAAAAAAAAAACAGGACACAGAGCTGGAGAGACAGCTCAGTGGTTAAGAGCACCGACTGCTCTTCCAGAGGACCTGGGTTCAGTTCCCATGGCAGCTCACAGCTCTCTGTAACTCCAGTTTCTGGGGACTTGACATCCATGGCAAAACACCAAAGCAGAGGAAAATTTTAAAAACTAATAATAAAATAAAAACCAGGACACAGAGGCTCTGGGAAATTTAACTGAAGTAGGGCCATGCTGCCGTCACCAATAACCCAATCTGGGGTCAGAGAGATAAGCTCTCACTTCTCTGACTCCCTTCTCAGAGAAAGGGGCTGTCTTGCAAGGTCAGGTCTGAGTGTTACATGTTCAGGAGGACGTACTTGGTGTTGAGACCCATAGTACCCTGGGAGCTACATGCGGCTCTCTGGTCCCGTCAGCTTTGTGGAAGTGGGTTGAGTGAGGGCAGCCTCTCCTGCTGCCATGTCTTTTTAGCTCTTTCACATAAAGTAGGCATGGCAAGGACAGGGTTGAGGAGGCACCAGGGGTCTCAGGGTGGCATGCAAGGTGTGGATCTCCTTTTGCATGGGTCACTTCTGCGTTCCCTTACGGCAGGAAGTTGGTTTGGACGTCAGAAATATGGAGGATGGGAAAACATTAGAGGGAATTAGGGTCCCCCTAAAGAGGGGCTGAGTTTGTTACAGACAGAAACAGTATCAAGGGGCTGGAGATGTAGCTGAGTTGGTAGAGCGCTTGCCCGATATGCATGAAGTCCCTGGGTTCTATTCCCAGAGCTGCTTAAACTGCATCCTAAGAAGTCTAGCACTTGGAGAGTGGAAGCGGGAGGCTCAGAAGTTCAAGGCCAGTCTGAGATCCACAAGACTCCCATCTGGGTAGGGGATCAAAAACAAAACAGAAAAAAAACAAAACAAAACAAAACAGTATCAAGTGGAAACTGTCTTAAAAATTGCAGGTCTCCTTGAACGGGAGGAGATTGAAAGTTGCTTCCGGGGCTGGCTTGGCCCTGTCCACACAGATCTCCAATCTGCCAGATAGATTCCATTTATTTTTACATGTGGGTCTCTCCTCCGCCAAGGAATGTAAGTTGCTTATCACTATGGACTCCTGACTCTTGCCCAGGCACCAACATAAACATCCTGGTGCCTCATAATTGCTGGCAGACAAAGGACTTAACACGGAACTGGACGCTCCCAGCACGAGGACCCAGCCACAACTCCGTCAAATACGAAGAGTGGGTGTGGATAGGGTCCCACCATCTCCCTAACAGAGGCTAACTCCAGCAGTCACACCCTTCTTGGTTTTTATCCTTAACCAGCCACCTCGGTGCCCAAATCCTCATGATCTCTCCATCCGTGGAGTAACACGCTTTGCCAGTGAGAAAGCTGGGAAGCTCAGCGGAGTTAAGAGAGATTGTCCCCAGGACACAGAGTGAGGAACTGACAGAGCCAGGCTGAGAACGCAGGCGTCCTGGCCGCAGCCCTGCTCCGCGGCACATACGATGTGAGCAATGCTCCCTCAGTCCCCCACCCCACCCTGCACTGTGCTGGAGCTGGGTTGGGTGGGGCTGGCCGAGGGGAGGCTTGAGGCTTGGTTTGGGCCAGGCACTCATGAAAATTGGACCGTTTTCCTGGGGCGGAAATGAGGAACAGATGTGGCGCGGGAGCTGGGGTGCAGACTCATGCCGTGACAGGGGGCTCGGGTTACATGAAGGGACATGTGACTGTGGTTATAGAAACTGCCTGAAACCCCAAAGTTGGGGTTCAGTCTGGGCCTGGGAAGCTAAGCTCCCTCCCCTAAGTCTCGGCTTTCTGATATCTCTGAGCCTGATGGAGCCAGTAGAACAGGAAGCGTGTGGGGGGCGGGGGCGGGGGGTGGGGGTGGGGGGGGCAGGGCAATACCCCAGCTGCCGTGGCTGCTCACCCTATTCTGTGTGCAGTCAAGATTCTGCTTCTCAGCTCAGAGCTGTACCCCTGTACCCCACGTTTCCTCAGGAGGATGCCCAGAAAAGCTGCCCCACAAAGGATACCAACAGCCTAGGGCTGTCTGGAGAGCCATAGCACACCCCCAAACAGGTTTGCAACACTTCCTGTGTCACCGAACTGCCCCAAAACCTTTGGAGTGACGGAGTAGCCCTGCTCACAGCACTGTTCAGTTCTTGGAAAGCATCAAGTGCTGGGGAGGCTGGAGGAAGTCTCACTTTGAGTGATGACTATAGACACCACCACCACACACACATATACACACACACACACACACACACACACACACACACACACAGGCTTGTGGTGACTGGAAGCAAGGGGGATGAGGAAAAGCCGGATTCTAGAGCGAGTGGGGGTCCCAGGCAGACAAAGAGCCCAGAATGATTTAGTAATGCATGAGACTGCTTGTGCAGATCTGAGCCGATCTGCGGAGGTCCCCAAACCTCACACTTGTCATCCGTTGACACACTCATTCTTTCATTTAATAGATTTTTTTTCTGCACATCCACTATGAACACTAGGATAAGCCCCGAAGATCTAGAAGTGACAGGGCATGAAGTCCTTCCCAGGGCCTTGTTGGTTGCTCAAGGAACCGGGATGGATTCACCGGTTCATTCACTAAGAGTGGAGCAGGCACTTCATGTCAGCTTAGCACCCTTCTGGGTTATGGGCCCTGTCAGCCAACCAAGTTGTCAAAACTGCCATAGTGAGGTAGGTGGATGTCTGGAGGGGAGACAGACTATAAAAAAACCAAAGAAGGCCGGCACGATGACTCACCTGTAATCTGAGCACTCAAGTTAAATGAACATTCAAATCCAGTCTGCTCATAGCAAATTTCGGGCCAGCCAGTGCCACAATAGCAAGAGTCTATTTAAAAACAAAACACCAGGCTGGGCGTGGTCTCGTGTATACCTGCAATCCCATCACTTAGGAGGCTGAGGCAGGAGGATTACAGTGAGTTTGAGGTTAGCCTGGAGTACATAGTTAAGTTTCAGGCCAACCTGGATGAGACCATGAGATTCTGTCTTGAAAAAAAAAAGAAAGAAATGAAATGAAAACCAAAGATTAATTAAATAGTATATTTGGAAGGTGGTGAGTGCTATGGAAAGAGATTAAACAAGGTGTGTGGGGAGGGTGGGTATTAATTACTTTTCTAACTGCAGTGACAGCAGCTACTTAAAGAGAGGGAGGTTTACTTTGGCTCACAGTTCAGAGGGAACTGCCCCTCATGACGTGGAGAGCATGGCAGTGAGTGAGTCCACCCGGCAAGGGAGGATCAGGCAGGGGCTTCTCCTACTGTGCCAACTAAGAAGCAGGGCGCTAGAGCCAGAACCAGAGACATATGTTAACTTCAAGGTCCCAAGTGACACTCTCTTCCAGGTAGGTCCCCTCTTACAAAGGGCTCCACAATCTCCCCAAGCAGCATCAACAGCTGCGGACCAAGCATTCAAACATAAAACCCTATGGGAGACATTTTACATTCACAATATGACAGAGGGTCAAGGAGGTAGTATCCGGCTGCCGTTGTTCCCAGGAAGGGAGGGAGACTGCAATAAAGCCTTGAAGCTGGTGGAGGAGTTGAGACTGGGTATCCAGGGGGTGTGCAAAGGTCCAGAGGCAGGAGCAGCAACAGGAGACCATTGGGAAGCGTGTGTGTGGGGGGAGCTTTAGCTGTTACTTTGACATATATAACACCAGAGAGGTTTTTTATTTTTAAGATTTTTTATATTTGTGCATACGTGCATGCATGAAACCCATTGTGTGTACCCATGGAGAAGAGAAGAGGGTATTGGACTTCCCAGAGCTGGAGTTATAGGCAGTTGTGAACTACATAATGTGGGTGCTGGGAACTGAACTTGGGTCCTCAGGAAGAGCAGCGAGTGCTCTTCATTGCTGAGAATTCTCTCCAGCCTCACCAGATAATTTTGAGTAGAGAGATCTGTATACCTGTACTGTCAGGATACATATGCATGTATGTATGTATGAATATATGTATGTGTGTATATATATTGTATGTGTGTATACATATATGACAAGGTCTTCTATACCCCAGCCTGGTCTTGAACTTACTATGTAGTCAAGAATGACTTTGAACTTTTGATTCTCAGACTCCTAACTCCTATGTATGGAAATTATGGGATTGTAGCACCACACCCAGTTTATTTGGTGCTGGGCTCCAAACCCGGGGCTTTCATGCATGCCAGACAGGCACTCTACCAACTGAACTACATCTCCATCCCTTGTCCTGAGTTTTGAAACGCCCTCTTGGGCTGTTCAGTCCCCTACAGACCAGAACTCGCCAGGGCAGTGAGGAGTCAGGGGACAGCTATTACAGTCAAGAAGTGATGATGCCACTACAGCTGGGAGGTAGCCGTGGGGAACAGCGGAAGTCCTCGGGGAGAAATCACACTGGCTTTCATGGAACGGGGAGAAGAAGGGAATGATTAACTCTGACTCAGGACCTTTTCCCAGGGGAAGTGACTCAGGCAGGGCCGTGAAAGATGAGAAGCTGACAGCACTCCACAGAGCCACAGCCTCCTTGGCTGCCTGGGACGAGGCTGAAGGGAGCAGGAGCTCTCAGCCCTTAGGCACGCAGCTGAACGATAGCATGAGGGGCCTTGGCCAGAGAGGCCAGAGCTGCTGAGGAGCCAAGAAGGGCACTAGCAGTTCATGAAGGAACTGGAACCCATGAGGCTACCTGTCCAGCTAACACCCGATCCTGGCCACCAAGGGGCTGGAAGCAGATGGAGAGAGAAGCAGGTGGGGTGGGGGGATAGGAAGCCTGCAGTGGAGGAGCAGCCCAGCACATGGGCATGGAGTGGTCAGGAAGGGGACTGGGTGGCTCTGGGGACAAATATAAGTTAGTTGACCTGGGTGGAATTGGAGACATCAAATAGAGTGGCGGAGCAGCTGATGGAGCCCAGCAGAAGACACTAAGTTGCTGTATGCAAGCGTGCACGCGCGCGCGCGCGCGCGCGCGCACACACACACACACACACACACACACACACACACACACCTACACATAAATAAATAATAAATCATTTTAAAAGATGAGAATAATACAAGGAGAAATGAAGATGCTGGTGTTCCATACCTACATTGTAGAGGGTGATTTCCCTGGCTATGGTAGCTCTCTTAGCTATGAAATGCTTGACTCCAGGCATCTCCAGATCTGTGTCTTGAGGAAGCTCTGCTTAGAAGTATAGCTCCCTCCTCTATACCTTAGTCCCAAGGCCAAGGAGAGACAGGGTCCAAAATGAATCTTAAAGGCAGATCCTGGAGGGAGGGGGGTCTCCTAGGATGATACTGAGAAATGACAGACAAGTGTGCTCCACAATGGCCCCAAGTCCCGCTTCAGGTTGAGAGGTGTGGTATCTCCAGAGGTCTGGTAGCTGCTTGTCAATGGATCATCGTACTCAAATGGGAGTTGTGTGCTCTCCTGTGGCATGGGATGTCATTTATACATGAAGAGTTGCCCCTTCACGGCCCCAAGGTTCTTGTTCTCCTTCCAGGCCTTCCAGGGGGAGGGCGAGGGTGAGACACAGGGCAGTGGAAGATTGGTATCAAAGCCCAGTTCTCATCCAGGAGGGGAGGAAGCAGGATGTGACGTCAGGGGCCACCAATGACCCAGAGAGGACCCAAAGAAGAGAGAACGTGACTCAAAGTCAATTCCATCCCTCACTGCGGAAGGAGACTTGGGAGTAAGGGATGGGGAGATCTCAGTTGGGTTTGTGGTCGACAGGCATGTTGGCCTCTCAGGTGGTAGCCGTCAGGTGTTCTAGCTGAATTGAAGAGCAGTGACTGAAGGCAGTACCATGCCGGGGAGTGCCATCAGGGAGGAGATTTAGAAATGGCAGGCATCAGGGTCTAGGAAGTGATGTCGGGTCTAGGAAGTGATGTCGCAGCATAGCACCTGTCCTGGTGTGGTGGGGAGGATGAGTCTGGATGGCCCTAGTTCCAAGGGGTTGGTAGGGACTGAGGCCACAGAGGCAGGATGTATACCCCAGCCTTGTACAGAGACCTCAGACTTCAGCATTACCTCTCCCCTCTGTCACAGGAGCCCTAGGGACCAAGATAGAGTAGCTCTGTCCCATGATGTGCATGGGAAAACAGAGATGATTCCACGGCCACTGTGGATTCCTCTACCCTTCCATGTGGGGTTCATAAGTGTTTTCTATGGTACAGTCTCTGGTCTATGCGTGGGAGGGATGAGAAAATTCCTGGGAAACTCAGCATTTTATTCTAAGGGCACTAAGTTCAATATGTAAACATGGAGCGCTCTTCAGTGGGTAAGTTAAAGATCTCTCTAATGCATGCATGCATTCATTCATTCATTTATTCCTTTATTACCTGTGAACAGCAGGCATGATTTCATCAGACCAGGGTGAAGGACAGTAAGGCTCATTTAGTAGTGCTTATTATGCTAGTATGGGGACCTGAGTTCCATCCCCAGAACACACACACACACACACACACACACACACACACACACACACACACACACACACATATATATATATATATATATATATATATATATATATATATATATATATATAAAGCCAGGCATGGCGACACACTCTTGTACTCCCAGAGCTGAGGAGGCAGCCTACCTTAATCAGTGGCTTCTAAACCAAGTGACAGACTCCTGTCTCAAAAAAAAAAAAAAAAAAAACCCACAAGGTGAAGAGTAAATGAGTATGAAATGTGAAGTCACACACGTATATGTATGTGTATATGCACACACGTATGTGCACACACATACATACACCAATTATGAATTCCTAAAGATGAGAATAATACAAGAAAATATAAAGACACTAGTGTTCCATATCTTTGTTGGAGACGGTGTTTTTCCACCTTGTCCCCCACATGCCTGTGCAGGTTCATCCTGCAGCTTGGCATTTTGATTCCAAGCTTCAAACCTTTCTCTGAGACTCATCATGGGCTTTGCTTTGTGGCTAGGAGTTTACAGCGGTAAAAACACCCAATTCTACATTAATTACCTATTGTGGCATAATGAATTGGCCTAAAACTGCACAGCTGAAAATGATAATGAACAGGCATTCTCTCAAGCTCCTGGTAGTTGAGGAATTTGTAAATAGCTTTGCCTGGTGGTTCTGCTTAGGGTCCCTGGAGGCTATAATCAAGATGCCAGTAGGGGATGTGGATATCTGAAGCTGATTCCAAGGTGTGCCTGAATGAGGCCTCTGGTCATCAGCATACAGTCAGACCTTTCTGTAGGGCTGCTTAAGTGCATCATGGTACCTACCATGGATGGCTTCCCTCTTAAAAAGTCACGGGAAAGAACAGGTAGACTCTTTGGGGCCTTCCATGGCAACCTGGCCTCAGAAAGCCACGCTTCCCATGCTTCCCTTGCTCTCAGAAAAGTCATGGTGTCCCAGGTCATAGATGTCCTTCTGACAAGATCAGAAAACTATTTCAGGTCCAAACATAGTATGAGTTTTCTGAGGGCCAGCAGTTGCATAGCCAGCCAGCCAGGTGGAACCACCTCTGTCCCTTGACCAGTCCCAAGCAGCTCCCCACTGCCGAAGGAGACCTGTGCACTAGTAAAATGGGGGACTTTGGGGGGCTATTCAAGAGGTGGGGCTAGCTCCTGTCTACAGGGCAATAGAGGTATGTAGGGTCAAGCGAGGACATTCTGAGCTTGGAGGGCCTGCTAGGAAGCTCCCAGAATGGTGGCCATGTAGGTAGGCCTCCTGAAGGATCTAGAAGCAATCTAGTGGGATGATGGACAGGGCTCGGAGAGGGAAGGCGAGTGTAAGAAACATGGGGCTGGGCAACTTGGTCTTTTTTGTTTGGTCGGCATGCTACATTTCTGGGCTCTGCTCTTTGGCCTTTGGATTACTTGTGTGTTCGTTCATGCCTGCCAGATTTTTGGGCTGCAGACACGGGAGGCTGGCTCTCCTCTTCAGGAAGCTCAGGTTAATGGAGGCAGTTCCCAGTGCAGAAGTGCTGTCTACAAAGCCTAAGGAGGGGGGGGTGGTATCCTGGGCAATCCACGCACACGGGAGCTCACCCTGGTGGGAGAGGGTTGAAGAAGAAGCGTAACCAGGTGCAGAGTTCTACACCGTGAATGAAACAGTGTTGTTGCAGGTAAAACTGGCCCAGTCAGAGAGATGTGTAAGCCAGGTAAGGTGGTTTGGTTTAGAAAAACAAAAACAGCGAGATTATGCAGGAATTTAATAAGGCATGAGGGAATCGTCCTTGTGAGATCATAGAGCAGCGGGGAAGAACGGTCTGTAAAGGTGAGTCCTGGGCGGGAACATGGACCCCCCAGCTATTCGCCTGAAGCAGAAACAGGGAGACCAGCAAGAGGCCTTTAGGAGGAGGCACAGTTCAACTCCACAGTGGAGCCCATCCTGTCCTCCCAGATCCACCCACTCAGGTGCCAGGCTGAGCCCCGCCGGCCCCAGTCTCAGTTGTTCAGTCTGAGCTTTCTCCTGTGAGTCTGAAAGCCAGCCCTGAGGCAGAACCTGCAGGCAGAAGACCACACAGGAAGCCATGCAGGAGACTGAGGACACTGTGGGCAGAGCCAGGTGAGGTCCAGGTGAAGAGGAGAGGCCCGAACTCGAGTCCCCCAGGGTGGCCCGAGTGAGGGGAGCCACGGAAGGCGAGGAGGAGGGAGGAGCCTGATGGTTTGGCATTATGGGCTGTCTGAGAGGCAGCTGGGCCCGTGGTGAAGTTCCTGTACTATAGCCCCACACTGAGGCTCTGGTCCCCGAGGAATTTCCACCTCAAGTTCTCCAGTCCCATAAGGAACAAGCTGTGCTGCTTTCTCCCCGACAGCAGGTGGCGCCCTCCTGCTGGGATTAGATTTTTTTTTTTTTTTTTAAGAGCTGCATTTTCTGCCCAGGAAACCTCCTGAACATGAGAAAGAAGAGCAGACTCTTTGGGGGGCTGGCCCCAGGGCCCCTCACTCAGTTTCATCTTATCTACTCACGGTAGCCCACCTGTTAGCCTCCCCCTCAGCTCTCCCTGCCTCTCCCTGGGTGTCTGTTCCCTTGCTGTTGGGTCCACAGGGCAAGTCTGGACAACAGGGAATTCCAGGTCCAGCGCAGCAGGGACGCAATTGGTGGTGGAATGCCCCATGGGGTCTTTCTAGCAGCCCTCAGCTCTCAATGGCTTCCCCCCCTCACGCCCTCTGAAAGTACTCCTTGAGCCTAGCTGGGGGAGTTCCAGGAGGTGAGCAGGGATGTTTGCCTGTGACAAGGTGGCCCTTGCAGTGACCGGCAGCAGAAACTCCAGCATCTCTTTGCACGGGAAACAGCATCCACTGGCGAGGCTGTCTGTCGTCTCCTACCCCCTAGTCTTCAGTCCCAGAGGAAAACCCGAGAGCCCAGGAGGAGGCCCAGGGGCCGCTCCAGCTCTCCTGGCACCCCACTCACTCCCTACGTTTTCTGTCCTTGGAACTGAAGTCCCCCGACCTGCCAGGCAGAGCTGGCCTAGGTGGTGCACCTGTAGGCTGAAGGGTGGCCAGCTAGGAGCGGAAGTAGAAGGTGCCCAGAGCAGGGGTGAGCGCGGTGAGGTAAGATGTGTCAGGGGGGCTTCAGGTAGAATGGGGACCAGGAAGACAAGAGAGGAAGCTGAAGGAGGAGGAAGGGGGTGAAGAGAGAAAGGTTTTCCGGGACAATGGGACCATGGTACGGAAAGGCAGAAGGCACAGGGGGAGTTTGGGGGGTGGGGTGGGGAGAGACGGGCGGGGGAGGGGGGGGACACTATGGACCAGCACAGAGGTAACACAGCAGATTTGTGAGGAAGGGAGAAAGGGTTGAAACATTAGAAGGAGGGGCTGACAGCCGCTCTTGGGAGGCAGGCAACGGCCTCTCATCAACCCTGTGGCAGACAGGGATGGAAACACCCTGATTTGGTGAGTCCCCCAGCAGACCCTCATCCTACCAGCCTCCATCCCGCCCAACTCAAACGTGAAGCTGGCTGCTTAGCAGCTTAGCCCATCCCCCACCCACACTGCCGAGCCACAGAGGCCTGCCGGAGCACCCTCCACCCTTGGCTCAGTAGCTGGAGTTGATTGGACAATGAGTAACCCTTCACCAAGATGGTGGCTCAGCCAGACAGGGGGGCCTTTGTGTGGTCCCAGCCCCGCTGGGAGGCCTAGCCTAGCCCCAAGTTTGCTCAGTATTAATCATTGACCAGCACCCAGGGATACAGCCCCCTCTGGACTCAGGACTGGGGCCTTGGCCTCCCACAGCATCAGGTGAGGCTCACCTGGAGCCGGGACGGGAGAGAAAGCCCAGGAGAGGGGAGGACACTGGCTCCAGGTGAGAATCAGGGACACCCAGGCTGGCCAAGTCCAGCTTTCGTGAAAGTTCCCATCTGAAGGGACTGAAAATTCCCCCATTGGGCACCTCTTCCTCCAGAGGCAGAGGAAACACCTTTTCCCAGAACAGTAAGGGGCACAGGTGAGCTCAAGCCCTGGGGGTGATGAGAGGCCCTCTGAGCAGTGACTCCTAGGCAGTAGTTCTACACAGATGTAGAGTCCTCCTCCGGCCCCTGATGGAGAACACAAGCTGACGGGAGACGGAGGGATTGGCTCACTCTATGCCAGAGGGAAGGCTGAGATCCAGCTAGGGCTCCCTCTAATTTCCACCTGGATGTACATGACAGTGTCCATCCCGGGGGGCCACATCGCGGAAGCTTGGCCAGGAGCAAGGAGGAAGACATAAAGGAATGCCATACTGAGACCAGAGGTAGAGAGGGACACCTTTCACAGGAGCACGTACTCCAGGACATGATCTCCTTTGATTATCCTCACAGCTTATGTAGGTACCAGGGGCTATTCTGTGGCACTTTCACAAATACAGAAAACGAGCCTCCAGTCCATAACTTGTCCACTTGGGTCCCAGAGTCAGGAAGGACAGAGCAGCTATAGACAGTGTCCAGACCCGGGAACTTTGGGCTTTGACACCACTGTGTGCGAATAGAGGGGTACAGAAAGGTAGGAGCCCTAGGCACCTTCCGGTAGCAGAGGAAGGCCCCCTCAAGAGTGGAGTCTCATTTTAGGGGTCGCCTTTGAAAGGGAGCAGGCAGAAACTGACTTCTTCAGGTATCTGAAGCCTGGTTCTGATAGTCTCAGCAGGGAAGGCGGCCAGGTCAGCCAGCCTCTGAGCATCACACAGGGGAAGCCTCCCCCACCAGCCCCCACGTCCCCTGTGGCCTTACCCTGAGAAGTCAATATTGATGTTTTATGACCCCGGATCAGCACATATTTTCTTCCCTCCGTGAAGGGCTATCTGGTCTGAAGGGTTAATCAGTCACCACTTTGCAAGGGGTGGGGAGCCCCCGAGAAGAAAGCAACTATTGAAAGCAACTGCGCCCTTCAACCTACCCTCCCCCAACCCAGTGGAACTGATCCGTTCTCGCTGGAGGGTGGGGACGGGCCCTGTGGGAATCTGAGACTGAGTCCACAGGGTGTGTTCGGAGGACTGCTGGGTGGGATGCGCCTAAGAAAAGCATCCCCAGAACAGAGATTGCCCAAGAAATGGGCTGGCAAGGCAGGTGTGTCCTCCATGTGGCTGTCATGGGACAGAGTCTGGCTAGAAGGGGGAGGAGACAGAAGAAAGGAGAGTCAAAGCACAGAGAGTTCAGAGATGGCCTGAGAGGGATGGTGTGGGCTGCCCGTCTGGAGGGTCAGGGCCTTGGAATTCAATATGTCATCTGGTCCTACCTGTTACCCAGTGCGGCCTTGGCTAGGTGGCTTTGTGTCCCTAGGAACCGGGTGCCATAATTACCTATCTCCCAGGATGGTTTCAAAGACTAAACGAAATATTACACTTAAAAAGGGGAGAAAGCATAAAATAAATCTTTTTAAAAGAGAGCTGGGAATGTGTAGAGACAGGCTCAGCAGTTAAGAGAGTTTGACGATCTTCCAGAGGACCCGAGTTCAGTTCTCAGCACCCATATTGGGAGCCACACAACCGTCTGTAACTCCAGCTTCAGGGTATGTGACACCCTATTCTGGCCTCCACAGTCACCTGCTCCGACAGGTATGTACCCACCCTCAGATGCACACCCATACACATAATTAAAATTATTTTTAATGGGCGCATATAAAGTGACTATTTAAAATTCAAACAGAATATAGCCTCCTACGAAAGGGATACTTCTCTCGATTGACAGTTCTCTTGCTCAGGAGAAGACGGTAACGGGCCATTAGGGTTTAGGAAACCAAGCAGTCCTGAGGTCCTGTGTGTTTTATACAGAAAAGAAGTATACTTAACTCCCAGTTCTGAAGGATTCAAGAGCACAGGGACAGTATCTTGAGACCTCACGGCATCACATGACACAGGTGCATGTGGAAGAGACAGGTGACATGCATGGCTAGACAGGAAGCGGGAGAGAAGAGGTCACACTTGCTCTTCTGTAACAAGGTAGGAACTAAGCCACCCTCACCAGATCCAACACAGGTCGAGAGATCAAGGTTACCCATTCATGAGTGGAGCCACCAGGACCTGATTACTGCCTATGAGGTACCACCTCTGAAAATCCTGCCACCTCAACCCTGCCTCACAGCGGAACGAACCCATTCACTGGAGCTCTGCCCTTGAGTCCTTACTCTTCCTAAAGACCACACTTCTTAACACTATAACACGAAGTAGTACATTCCCAACACATGAATTTGGGGAGTGCATTCAGAACAAAGCAGATGTTGACTATGGGTGATGTATGTAACTTCTAGATGGGACACTCCCTCACCAATCTCCTGCCCACTGGGATGAGAACTTGGGGGTGAACCATGTCGGACCATGAAGATGAGGATAACATCACAGGACTGTGGAGGTTCAAGCCAAGCAACTCAGGGCCTGATGATCGACATATCTGCTCACAGGTTCTCAGGCCAGAGGAACAAGCTTCCATCTTGGTCAGACGGCTTCGTGGCTTGCTCTCCAGTTACAGCTGCCAAAGTCTATTGCATAACAGATTTAGAATACAGTCAGGAATCTGTAGGCATGAGTTCTACATGGGTGGATCCAACCAATGTGGATTGAAAATAATCAAGAAAAAAAAAAGTGTCTGTACTGAGCACGCACACAGTTTTCTCATTAATATTGCCTCAAACAATTGATTAGACATTTACTTTGTGTTAGATATTATAGTAATCAGAAGACAGTTTAAAGCATTTAGGAGGGTGTGGTGGGAGTATGCAAATGCTATATCGCTTTATGTAAGGGACTAGAGCATCTTCCAATGTTGATATCCACAAGGGACAGGGAACCAATTCCCTGTGGAATCTGAGGATAAAGGACTAGAGCATCTTCCAATGTTGGTATCCACAAGGGACAGGGAACCAATTCCCTGTGGAATCTGAGGATAAAGGACTAGAGCATCTTCCAATGTTGGTATCCACAAGGGACAGGGAACCAATTCCCTGTGGATACTGAGGATAAAGGACTAGAGCATCTTCCAATGTTGGTATCCACAAGGGACAGGGAACCAATTCTCTGTAGATACTGAGGACAACTGTACCTGGAAGGTTCCCTCTCACACACATGACATTTGGTGTCCTAGTCAGATACATGTTACAGGCCGGAAGTTAATGACATCTGCTTTGACAGAAAGATTTAGTGGAATTGTCATCAGTGACAGGAACGGGCAGGAAGCACACATGGTCTTCTAACTCTTGGGCCTGTAACTCTAGAAGAATTTGGGAACTGGTGAGTAATCCTCAACACTTCTTGCTGATTTCAACAAATTTCTTTTTTTTTTTTTTAAATGAACTCAGGTTGGAATTGGCTAGTTAGCAAGCCAAGGAGGCTAGGGAATATAGCTCTGACAAGAAAGCTCACCTGCAGGCTGCCAGGGAGCTAAGTTGACTGAGTCTGGTACACTGGAGCCTTGGAGAAGTGTGGAAGCTGTGTTTCCAGGTCCCAGATGCAAGGCAGGGATCTAGGCTGACTCCACACAGCCAGCCTGGGTAGGAACCATGGCCCTGGGCCTTTCTCAAGCTTTCCCAATTAGGAATTCCCCACCAAACAATGGGAGTCAGCCCAGCAGCCAAGATCACAGATTAAGGGTGTTCCCTCTTCACCCGGCCTATTGTCTCAGATGACCTGGAGATAGCAGCCATTAAGCCCAGAGAGGGGCCTGGGAGGGGCCCGGGCAGAGCCCAGAGGGGAAAGTACAGCCAAAGTCGTCAGGCCCACAAACTCTGTCCAGACAAGACCTCTGGCTGGAGTTGTCTGAACGTGGATCTGACTAGAAGCAATATCCAGAAGCCTGGGTAGGCCTGCTCTTCAGCGCCTGCTGTAGATTTGATGACAGAGTTTGATGACCCTGTAAGATCCTCCCGGAGGGTAGAGCCACAGGCCGAGGAGGACAGTGGACAGGGGGGTTACTTCCAGAAAATGGAAGGACAAGGAGTCTTTCTAGCTTCTAACCAGCTTGGTTTGGTTAATTGCTGCCGACTGGGGCTGTCTGCTGACTTCCCATTGTTTTGATTTCCGAGCAGTAAGGGTTGCTTTCAATTGTAGTGTGCGGTTCCTCTGTCATTCCTCCACACTCTGTCCCTCATTGTCTGCTGGAGGAGGGCGGGGGCGGATCCCTTGCTATTAGCGTGCTGAACTCCAGACCACAGGTGGCGACATCCAGACGTGACTGCCGGGTTGGTCGTAGGATAGTATGGTACTTGAAGTGGCTTCCCTTGGCAGGTAGCATTTGTGTTTTGTGTATGAGATTACAGATATTGGGTACTAAAGGGGTGGATTGTGACAGATTGTTAGTTTGCCCCAAGGTCAAGACTGCTTTTCTTCTCAAAAATAACCCGACTTTTAGGAAAGCTCATGACTATCTGAATAAAGCTGCATTTCCCAGACACCTTTTCAGTTGTATTCGGCTGTTACTAAATTACGGCCTAGACTATGTAGAGAGCTTTCTTTTTCAAGTTCTAGACCATCCCTTGGAAAGAGGGGATTCACTCACCCTTCTCTTTGTCACATCCTGATGGTGAGAAGGTAGACATGTTGGAGGGCCACACTGGACCATGCACAGGAATGTAAACCCCAAAGGAGGCTGGAGCCAAGAGTCAGAGGAAGGAACTTAGAAGCCAACCAGGATGCAAGGCTGAGCAAACACACCAGTTAGGATGCTAACGGGAGAGAGATAGGAGAGAAAAAGCAGCCTCACTGAAATCACTTGGTCCAGCAGCCGAGTCTTTCCCCTAACAAATACAGATGTAACTTAATTATTATGCTACAGTTAATAATCTCAGTAATGGAGGCATGCAGGTGCTGTGGGAATGCAGGGAAGAATGGACTCCCATCTGGGACATTTGGAGATTCTTCCAGGAGGTGGTGGTATTTGAAATGAGTCTTGAAGGACAGGGGACTTTTGCAGGCACATGAATGAGAAGCGGAAGGGTACCCTTGACAGTGAGTGGTCAGCCTGAGCAAACACCTGAGGGGTAGAAGCACCTGGGGAGCGGTCCAGTTTGGGAGGTGGGGCCTGCAAAGAAGATGGAACCAAGTGTAAAGGATCATATGGTGGGAACCACTGATGGCTGAACTGGAAAGTAACTGATCTCTCTCTCTCACTGTGTATATGTCTCTGTGTCTCGTGTGTGTGTGTGTGTGTGTGTGTGTGTGTGTGTGTGTGTGTGTATTGAGTCTTAAGAAGGCCTAGGGCGGAGGGAAGAAGTAGCTGTAACTTCTGATTTTCCCATGGAAACAATGTCATAATAGAGGTATGTTTCTGGTTTGGGGCCTGATACACAAACTTTTCAAGAACCAAGCACAAAATCAAACTTACATTGGTAGCTGTTAGGATGCATACAGTCTGAACACACAAACTTTCTAAGTAGTTTCTGAACAATCAAATAAGGCTCCAAAGTAACTAACTAAAAATATGGATATGTAATTGCAATGTCTTTATTCTCATAGTTCTGTTAAAAATCATCACTTCAAAGGTAGCCCCTACACAGTTTTTAAATGTTGTGTGTGTGTGAGTATGCACGTACACACATGTGCCATGCTGTCTTAGTTAGGGCTTCTATTGCTGTGAAGAGACACAGCAAGTCATAAAGGAAAACATTTTATTGTGGTGGCTTGCTTATAGTTCAGAGGTTTAGTCCATTATCATCATGGTGCCACATGGTGGTATGCAGGCAGACATGGTGCTGAAGAAGTAGCATCTTGACTGGAAGGCAACAGGAAGTGGTCTGTCTCACTGGGTGTGGCTTGAGCATATGAGACCTCAAAGCCCGCCTCCACAGTGACACATTTCCTCCAACAAGACCACGCCTACTCCAACGAGGCCACACCTCCTAAGAGTGCCACTCACTCCCTCTGGGGGCCATTTTCCTTCAAACGACCACACATGCAGAAGCCAGAAGAGAGCATAAGATCTCCTGGAGCTCAGGTTACAGTTGGTTGTGAGCTGTGGGACAAGCATGCTGAGAACTGAACTCAGGGCCTCTGGAAGAGCAGCAAACGCTCTTAACCACTGAGCCATGACTCCAGTTCCCAAACAATACATTCCTAAGACATATAATCTGATCAGTTTTGAGATATTTATATGCCTTTAAAACCATCACTACCGTGCTGGAGAGATGGCTCAGTGGTTAAGAGCACTGTCCGCTCTTTCAGAGGATCCAGGTTTGATTCCCAGTACCCACATAGAAGCTAACAACTGTCTGTAACTCTAGTTCTAGGGTGGTCCAATACCCTCTTCTGGTTTCTGTGCACAAACCAAAACACCCACACATAATAATAATAAAAAGAAAACAAAAAAAGTTACTACAACCAGGAATGACCCATTTTCCATGCTCTGTATTTTCCTTCTCAAAGGTTCTTTCAGGAGACTGCTAATGTTCTTAGCTCATATTTTAAAATAATTTTACATAAGTAGAATCATGTGATATATACTCTTTTTTTTTTGTCGGACTTCTCTCTTTACATGGTTGTTCTGAGAAGCATCTGTGTGGAAGCGGCCCTTGTTAATAGTTAATGCCTTTTACACTCTGAGTGACATTCCCACATATAGATAAAACACCAATTACTCACCTGCCTGCTGTTAGATGTTTGACTTGTTTCCAGTTCTAGGGTACTGCAGATAAAGCTGCCATGAGTATTTGTGAATAAGACTTGTATAAACACATACTTTTACTTCCCCAGGTAAATACCTAGATAGAATGGCTGGGTCCCCATAGTATGTGTACATTTAACTTTTAAAGAATGTGCCAAAATGTTTTCCGAAGTGGCGCGTGGTTGTAATTCTCATTCACTGTGTTCCTGGGCAGTTCCTCCATGTCCTTCTCAACAGTTGGGATGGTAAGTTTTTAATTTAGCTACTATGCAGCTGCAGTATCACAAAGCTTTTGTCCATTTTCCATTAGTTTTCTTCTTAGCAAATTTTAGTGTTTAATATATTCTGTATACAATTCTGTTACCATAGACATGATCTGAAAACACGTCTCCCAGTGTGTGGTTCTTTTCATTCTTTGAACGGTGTCTGTTAAGAACAAAATATTGCAATTTTCCTAAAGCTCGATTCATCAGTTCCCTCTTGTGTGGACTGTGCTGTATCTAATTTGGCCCACCCCACAGCAACAGAAATTTTCTTCTGGATATTTCGTAGTTTGATATTTACTCTTAGGTCCAGAGCCCACGCTGTGTTCTCCTGACATACAGTACATGGGATGTTCATTTGTTTGTTTGTTTGTTTGTTTTTGCTTATGGGAATGTGATTGTTCTCGTACCACTTATTAAAAAGACTTCTGGGGCTGGAGAGATGGCTCAGCTGTTAAGAGTACATACTGCTCTTGCAGAGGACCTGAGTTCAGTTCCTAGCACCAAGTTAGAGTTCCCAACTGCCTGCAATTCTTTTCCAGGAGGTGCACAGGCACCTCCTTCTGGCCTCTGCAGGCACTACACTCACAGGCACACACATTCAGACAGCCCACATAATTTAAAATAATAAAAATACAAGCAGTAGTGGCACATGCCTTTCATCCCAGCGCTCGGGAGGCAGAGGCAGGCAGATCTCTGAGTTCAAGACCAGCCTGATCTACAGAGTGAGTTCCAGGACAGCCAGGGCTACACAGAGAAACTCTGTCTCAAAAAACCAAAATAAATAAAGTAATAAATAAAGACTCCTGGGGCTGGCAAGATGGCTCAGTGGTGAAGAGCACTTGCTGTTCTTACAGAGGACCCAGGTTCGGTTCCCAGTGCCCACATGGTGGCTCACAACAGTTTTGGGGAATCCATCACCCTCTTCAGATCTCTGCTGGCACCAGGGATGGCACACACATGGTGCAAAGACATCATGCAGGCAAAACACTTTTGCACACAAAATGACGTAAGTAAATCTAAATTATTTAAACTAATTGTTGAGGAGTCCCTCTTCTGTACCTAGCTGCCTGTGCCCTGTTGAATGTCAGTTGTCCTTATGAACGTGGTCTGCATTTGGACCCTCAGTTCTGTTCCATTGATTTTTGTGTCTGTTTTCTTCAAAAGTTTTCTGGCACTTTCTGGTTCCTTTGCACTCCCATATAAATGTCAGAATCACATTTCCAATTACCATTTCTAAGTTTTTAAATTTTGTATATAGACAGAAGCGGCTAAAAATAGTCATCATAATCTTGCCAATAATCCCCCAAATTTTTTTGAGTGTAAATTTCCAGACTTTTTTTTTTTTACATCCTAAACACATGCTGTATTGAGTGCACTAGTGTCTGTTTTGATAATATCTGGCTTATAGAAATATAATTCACATACAGTAAAATTCACCATTTTCAAGTGTTCCAGTTCAGTGAGGTTGGTACATACAGCGGTAACCACCATCACAATCAAGATATGGATGTTTCTGTCTCCCCAACAGGTTCCTTTGAGAGTCACCCCTCTCTTCCTCCACACCCCTGCCTGGTCAGCTGATTTCCATCCCCACAATTTCACATTTCACCAGAATAACTCTAAATGGAACCACAGGTCATCGTTTGTCTGGCTTCATCCCCCTGCCGTATTCCCTTCAAGGTTCACCAACGCTCTCTCTGTGAGCAGTCTCTTCTTGACTGCTGCATAAGCTGCCTCTGTTTGGATGTTAAATGGATTTAGTCCCCACAGGTCCATGGGTTAGCAGCCTGATCCCCAGGAAGGCACCATTGGGAAGTGGTGGGACTCTTAGGAGGTAGAGCTTAAGGGGGTCCTGTAGGTTCTGGGGGTGTGCTCCTGAAGAGATTGGGGGGGGGGGCTTGGCCCTTCCTCTTCTTCTTCCTTTTGGCCATGAGGTAAGCTGTTTGTTCCAACACACACTCTCCACTCTTGCCTTCCAGTTTGCCCACCAAAGCAATGAGTAGGTTTAATCGTAGACTTTTTCTCTTTATAAGTTAACTGTGTCTGGCATTTCATCACAGTATGTGGAGCTGACTAACAGTTTGCTTACGCACTCCTTAGGAACTGGACAGTTGGGTTGGGTCGGGTTTGAGGCACTCGTGAGTAAAGCTGCTCTAAATCTTTGCATATTACGTATTTTGCACACACATTTAGGAGAAGAATTGCTAAATCATGTGATAGATAGGTTTGGGGAAGAAACTGTTCAAATCCACGCCCCCCCCCCCCCCCCCCCCGCCCCAGGCAGCTGTATCCTTGGGCATTCCCACTGATGGTATACGACAGTCCCGGCCACTCTTTGTCAGCATCTGCTAGGATTGTTTTTTAAATTGTAGCCATTAGAATTGGAACATAGTGTGTTGCCCTGTCTTTTCTTTTGTGTTTCCCTAGTAACTAGTGAGAGTGATCGTTTTCTAAGTGTTTTGGGGCCTTATCTATATACCTTCTTTGGTGAGGTGTCCAAATTCTGTGCACATTTTTATTTATTTATTTAGGTTTTTTTGAGACAGGGTTTCTCTGTGTAGTTTTGGTGCCTGTCCTGGATCTCGCTCTGTAGACCAGGCTGGCCTTGAACTCACAGAGATCTGCCTGGCTCTGCCTCCCGAGTGCTGGGATTAAAGGTATGTGCCACCACCGCCCAGCTCTGTGCCCATTTTTTTTGTTTGTTTTTGTTTTTGTTTTTTGAGACAGGGTTTCTCTGTGTAGCTTTGTGCCTTTCCTGGAACTCACTTGGTAGTCCAGGCTGGCCTTGAACTCACAGAGATCCGCCTGGCTCTGCCTCCCAAGTGCTGGGATTAAAGGCGTGCGCCACCACCACCCGGCTTTCTGTGCCCATTTTTAAATTGCCTATCTTCTTACTATTGAGTTGCAAGAGTCCTTTACTTAAATATTCTGGGAAGCGTTGCCTTAAACGCTTTACAAATATCAGTTAAATGAATCTTATTTAAACCCCTGTGACGTAGGGGATGGTGGCAGGTGCTCCATCTGTCACGGGGTGGGAGTGTAGCTGCAGGTCTTCATTTCTCATTGGTGATGAGGAAGCAGAGAGCATGGCTGTAACCAAAGCAGTCTAACGCGTCTTAAGCCCACCCCTAGCGACCTGCTTCCATCAGCCAGGCCTCGCCTCCTGAAGGCTCTGTAGTGTTCAAAACAGCACCAGGAGCACTACATGCTCACTTATGAGCTTGAGGTTTCCTGTCGAAACCCTAACAGTCCACAGAGTAGAGGAGCAATGGAGGAGGAGCGCTTCAACGTTGTTTTGAAGGGGTTTTCATGTGACATTTTGAAGAGACATTGGAGTAGCCTTTTCTCAATGGGACAGGGATGTCACTCTCTTTAGGGTGCTAAGCTCTGAAGTCAGGACCCATGTCCTCAAATATGAGCCTTTGTCACGATGGTTCTCCCCACTGGATGGAATGGATGTTACGAGCTGTCCTGAGTAAAGCTCAAGAAGCAGAAATCTCTGCGAGCAGTGGCTGCCTGTAATTTAGACAGTCTCTTAGTAATTAAGCAAGACACACCAGGACCAGGAACCAGATGGCGGAGTGGGTCGCTGTGAGGGAGGCGGAGCTGCTGTTAGACATTCTCATAACAAACAGAGCAGAGCACGAACCACAGGGAGAACCCTAAGGCAGCCCCCGGAGGCGGTGACTATGTCTTTTACCGTGACTGTGGTGACGGTTTCACAAGAATATACATCCCTGAGTCTGAATTCACGCATGGTAGAATATTGACCTCAGAGCATAACAGCTCTTCCCATCTACATCAGAGTAGCTGTGACTATCCACAGGGACCCCTCAATAAGATTGCGTCTGTTGATGCTCCCTTATAGAAGGAGGCGGGTGGGAAGGGTCAGACACTCACCTGCTGCATCCTTCACCTTCTGGCCACATGTAACTCTTATAGATAAGCATAGAGCAGGGGTTCTCAACCTTCCTGACGCTGCGACCCTTTAATACAGTTCCTCGTGTTGTGCTGACCCCCAACCATAATATTATTTTGTTGCTACTTCATAAATTATAATTTTGCTACTGTTATGGATTGTAATGTAAATATCTTGTGTTTTCCAATGGTCTTAGGCAACTCCTTTGAAAGGGCTGTTCCACCACCACCACCCCCCCGAGGGTGGGTGACCCACTGGTTGAGAACCACTGATATAGAGAGTTGGAGGCTAGCTAGAAGACAATGTCACCTGTCCAGCTAAGGGGAAGTTGTCACCTATGCTGGGTTGGGACTTCTCAGGGACTCAGGTATTTGGAGTCATCCAAATGTAAGTACGCCAAATGAACGCATTGATTCATCAAGCTAGACTTAAGTGGATTTGTCACTTTGGTCCATCATCGGTGTCCTAACTAGGATGGGTGCATGCTGGTCCACATCATCCAAGGAAAACAATAACATCATTTTGCACTTATTTGGTGAATAAACAGGTTGATAATGTTGACTGTGCTATTGTCTGGTGGCCACAGGCTTGAATGGTCTTAGATCATATCCTGCTGTTTTGCTCTGAGCTGCTAAGGAAAGTGGATTCATAATATTTCTGAATATTGCGACCACATGCCTGACAAGATGTAATTTAGGGAGGAAGGGGTTATTCTGGTCCATGGTTCAGTGACACAGTCCACCACAACATGGAGGTCCCAGCAGCAGGAACCGGAGGCAGTGGGTCACATTAAATCCGCAACCAGGAAGCAGATAATGAATGCCAGTGCCCTGATCTCACACACACACACACACACACACAACACACACACACACACACACACACACACACACTGTTTTGTTTTTCGAGACAGGGTTTCTCTGTGTAGTTTTGGAGCCTGTCCTGGATCTTGCTCTGTAGACCAGACTGGTCTCGAACTCACAGAGATCCGCCTGGCTCTGCTTCTCGAGTGCTGGGATTAAAGGCATGTGCCACTACTGCCTGGCTGAGCACTTTTTATAATTTTAACAAACTGATTCAAAATTCTTTTGAATCTTTACTGGAAAATTTCTGAAGCCTTTTATCATACCTGTGCATGTGTGCATGTGCGTGTGCGTGTGTGTGTTTAAATCATTTATTTTATTTTTAAAATTCTTCTCCCAATTGTATTTTATGTGTATGAGTATTTTGCCTGCAGTGTGTCTGTGCCCTGTGTGTGCAGTACTCCCAGAGGCCAGAAGAGGGTCTCCTTGAGTCCTGGGATTACAGGCAGCTGCCATGCCTGCCTAGTGTTGACAGGGATGCTAGGAATCCAAACTCTGCTTAGGAAGTACTGAGCCATCTCCCCAGATCTCTGTGCAGAATTAACAAGGGACATTCACAGCAAGTCGCCATGTGACCAAAGCACTTCTGAATTGCTGTTTTTCAGTTGCTTATGATTTTTGTTTGTTTGTTTGTTTGTTTGTTTGTTTTTGAGACAGAGTTTCTCTGTGAAACAGTCCTGGCTGTCCTGGAACTCACTCTTTTGCCCAGGCTGGCCTCGAACTCACAGAGATCCGCCTGGCTCTGCCTCCCGAGTGCTGGGATTAAAGGCGTGCGCCACCACTGCCCAGCACACTGGCTTATGCTTAATAAAAAGCAGTTACTGTCTCATTTACTGTTCAAGCAGCACAGTGACTTGACAACGCACACTATCTTTGTCTGAAACGTCCACTGAAGTCACACTCTACTAACAGCTTCTTGTCGTAGAAGAGAGATCCATGAATCCAGAACCCGTTCACTTTCTGTTCACGAGAAATGCACATGCTGTCGAGAGTAAGTAGAGGGTCTATTGGCTCAAAGCGCTTCCTGTTGGGCCCCTTTAGATTTTTAAAATAGCCTCTTGACGGCATCATTTTGTGAAAATAGACCACATGGGCACACACTGGCATGCTTACCCAGCAGTGGGTGAAGCCATCATCCTCTGTACATGAGTCACAGTAGGAGGTACCAGACACCCTCACACCAAACAACTAGCCCTCCAGCCCAGGACTCCCAGAGAACCTTCCAGAGCTCAGGACAGTTTGATACTGGGACTGAAGAAGAAATTAGGATCCATCTACTTATTTAAATGTTAAGACATCTTTCTTAAATTCTGGATTTTAAGAGAGTGACATTGTCATGCTTCAGGCAAAGGTCCCATTAGAGACTTCCTGCTGAAGGAGAAGATGGAGGCAAAGGATGGGATCCCAATTCAGATGATTGACAGGATTCCAGAGGGAAGCAGAGGCCAGAGACCAGAAGCTGAATCAGGGGACCATCTGGGCAGTGGCCACTACATACAGGGAAAACCACTCCTCTATCCTGCCCACCCTGCCTCTAACTGCGTTGGCTGTGAAGCACCAGCAGTGTGCACACATGTGCACGCACACGTGTTCACGCGCTTACTCGCACAACCTGAATTTCTGCTGAAAGACCTGCGGTCCCGAATCCTAAAACTTTTCTTCCGAGGAGGCGTGACGGGCGAGGCCCCTGTTTGAGTATATGTGCTCCCATGTGCCTGGAGGGAGACACATACCTGCCTATGCTTGGTCAGAGTCCCTCTTGACGATGCACCCTCAGTCACAATTAGCAACCCCCAGATACACGCTGTGCCCTCCGGCACAGAAAGGCAAGCCCCTAGGTCTCACTCGGAGGGACATGAAGCAGCCGGGGTCCCCTGGGCTGTATGCCTTTCCAAGGCTGGTGTCTACCACAGTCAGAGGCGCACACAGCTGCTGCCAGGACACAGGCTTCCATTGTGCCTTGAGGTCCAGGGGGACAATGAGGGCCTGTTTCCTCCCGGGAGCTCGACACCATCCATCTCCTCACCACACTGCCTGGCAGCCTGAGCCTGCGAGTCCAGTGCCCTGTTTCAGAGAATTTAGGGAAACTCCCCTAGTGCTGAGCTCTGCACAGGAAGTCCTAGGGGAACCCTGGTCTGATAGGAGCCTCCAGGGGAACTGGGGGAAGGGCGGGCAGGCGGTTCATCTGCTCTTTGGATAAGGGCAGAAAAGCCAAGATTTGAATTTGTCCGGGCCCCTTGGAGATGAAGTCAAGTGGAAGCCTAGAACGGAAGTCCTGCTGGAGAGTCCACTGGGCCCACAGGAAGGTCTCTGCTATGTGGGCCACCATCTGCTGCTGAGCGGTCCCTGCCTCATGTGGCACGGGCCTCATACTGTGTCTGGAAAGATGGTCTCATGGCCTCATCCATCAAGACATGGCGCCAGTCTGTGAGTGTGAGCTTTGGAGGCGTGGGGGCTACACCTGAAGATCGTTTGATCCCATCAGTACCAGCTTGGCCTTGGGATGTAGGAACTCAGCTGGTAGGTGTTAGGATTCTGCCACTCCTGCATCTTCTGCATGACCGTACATGCGCAGTTCAGTAGCTAAGCAAGGGGGCTTACTTCTTACGTCATCCGTGTAATGCGCGCCGTGTGGTCACGCAGTCTGCGCATGTGTGGCAGTAGCTCTGTAAGCCCACATGCCTATGGGCAGGGAAATCCTTAAAAAGCCAGTCACAGACTCCTCCTCCTCCTCCTCCTCCTCCTCCTCCTCCTCCTCCTCCTCCTCCTCCTCCTCCCCCTCCTCCCCCCCCCTCCCCCTCCTCCCCCCTCTCTCCCTTTTCCTCACGTCTCTTCCACAGGCCTGGCCACGCTCTCCTCTGTCCCCCCCCCGCGCCCCAATAAAGCTCTGATACTGGGTTTTGTCGTGACTCATGACCTTTCCTCGCAGAGTAAAAGCTCCCCATATTTAAAACCAACAGTAGGGTGATTGCCTAGCATGCTTGAAGACCTGGGTTCCATCTCCCACACTCTATGAAACCAGGCATGATGGTGCACACCTATAAAACCAGCACTGAGGATGTGGAGGTTGGAGGATCAGGAGTTCAAGGCCATCCCTAGACTACACAACCTGGGCTGCATGAGATTCTAGCTCAAAATAAAACAAACCCACACCCACACTCACACTTCCCCCCCTACTCACACTCTGCAATAGTAAGAGGCTCACCCATGCCTTCAGTCTCTTGGTCACTATTGATAAAGGGCTCTGGGCACATAGGGACCAGACTTTTCTAATCTCTCTCTCACAAATCTTATGTCCCAGGCAAACTAATTTTTCTTGCTTTCTTCTGTACATACTGCTTTTCTTTTTTCTGTTGTTTTTTTTTTAAAATAATTCACATGCAAAGTAATGCCATTAACATTTGTTGAGATAAGGGCACCAGAAAAAAAGATAATGTGTTTTTTTAAATGCAGTATCATCATTGCATTGCTGTTATTCAGTTTGAACTTTCTAAAATTCATTTTATGTGTATGGGTATTTTGTCTGCACCTAGGTCTGTGCACCATTTGCGTGCCTGGTGCTTGCAGAGGTCAGAAGAGGGTGTTGGATCCCATGGAACTGGAATTACAAACCATTCAGCATGAGCCGCCATGTGAGTGCTGGGAATCAAACCTGCTCTTAACCACTGAGCCATGTTTCCAGTCCCTTGTCTGAAGTTTAAATTTAACTGACAGTCTTGTATTTCTGTTTGCTAAATTTGGCAACTTTAATTGTGCTCCTGCTATGCTCTGGACACAAGGGGTGACGGTGCTTGCTCTTGGGGTGCTCCCAGTGTAGTGGAGGTGATCATAAAGAGCATCCTACCTCAGAGAAGGGTGGGGCTCTTAGAAGGGAATTATCGGTACCATGGCATTTAGGGAAGGGGACACCAGCCTGGCCTTGGGAGCTCAGAAACGGCTTCTGTGACAAAGTTATCTTACTTGAATTAAGTAACCTAAATGATGAAGCTAAACACAACAGCAAAGCCCTGTGGGATGTGAGTTCCAGGCCAGCCTGGCCCACCTAGGGACAGTTTGTCTCAAATAAACACATAACCAGGACATGGCCCCACCGAGCACTGGGACGGAGGAGATATGACACTATCGTGGGCCTGGGTGCAGGAAGATGTCTGCAGGGTGGGGTCTGTGGTTCAGGACCACAGACATGCAGAGGAGCTGCCGCAGAGATCAGCATGTGAGATTAGACAAAGCAAGGAGGCAGCAACTGTGGGTGGCCTCAGAGCCCCTCTCTGAAAGGCTAAGAGGCAGCGAAGGACCCTCCATGGCAGGTTGAATGTTCTTTGTCAGTAGAGGCCGATGTCACCCTTTACTTTGTGCTGAGACCACCTTGCATCCCTTTCCCATTAGACGATCCCCAGGAGGGACTCGCATACCACCCTGTGGCTTGGACGTGAGGAAAGGCACAGGCCTCTGTGGGCTGCATGTGAGGGATCCCCAGGAGGGGATGTGTACCCTTGGGGCCATGTGAAGTCGCTGGGGGCTTGAATGCACCACATTTGTTCTTGCCCCATTTAGTTTTGGTCTACCAGGGCAGCAAAGAATGCCAGGGAGTTGGGCACTATCATTCAAAATACCCAAGTTCAAACCCCAGCTCTATCACTTACTAGCTGGAGAACTTCCTCTAAGTCACTCAACCTCTCTGAGCTCTTTCTGTAAAACAAAGAAATGTTCACCTACCTTGACCTTAAAATAAACAAGCCAATAAGTAAATTGAGCGAGCACTGTTTGCAGAGCCATTATTAGGGTCAAATGAGAATGATGCATATATAGAATAATAGGTACCTGGCCTCCAGAAGGGCTTGTTTTTCTTTCCCTCCAAATACCACACCTGTTACTCATTTAGCGTAACAATAGCAGGAGCCTTTATATGATGTGAACCGACCAGTTAAGGTTTTCTAATGTGCTCCTAATTAAGAGAGGGTGCAAGAACTCTTTTCCTACCCTCATGTGTTTTTCCTGTAATCTCATTATTCGTTCTAAACTTAGAGACATGCAGATTTGCTCTCCACTGCTGGATAAAATTTAAAGAAATGCAAACGCTCGGGCATAGCCAGGTGTAGACTTCATTAAGTTTCCACTAATGTTAGAAACGGTTGAAGGCTGTTGTTATTTTGCCCGGTTCTGACTTAAGAATGTCTCCAGGGGGACTGGAGAGGTGGGTCAGGGGTTAAGCCCATGTATGGGTCTTGCAGAGGACCAGAATTCAATTCCCAACACCCACATCGGTTGGCTCACTGATCTCCAGCTGATGTCCACGGAACTCAACAGGGATCCGATACCTCTGGCCTGCAGGGGTGTCCACACTCACATAAGCACAGACACATACCCATGATTTAATATAATAAAAATAAACCTAAAAAAACCAGCAAAACTGAATGTTTCCAGTAACTGTTTCCAGGGTGCCTGGGCAGCACCAGCCTACACAGCTCCTGCTGGACCCAGGAGTCTGTTCAGTCAGTCTCTAGAAGGCCCTTATTCCTGGCACATCACTTTTTCCTGCTTTTGTCTGGCACACTTGGAAGGCCTCTGGCATCAACTAAATGTTGGGTCCCCTCAAAAACTCATCTGTTGAACCCTCAGTCCCCAGAGTGGCTGTGTGGAGATGGGGCCTGGTGTCCCTTGAAAGAAAAAGAGCTAGGAGAGAATGGCCATGTGAAGGCCACACCATGAGGAGGAGGGCCCTTGTTAGATATACCAAAGGCAGCTGGCACCTTCATCATGGGCTTCCTAAGCTTCCAGAACTGTGAGAAACAGCTGTCTGCTGTTGAAGTCACCTGGAGTGTGGGGTTTTGTGACAGAGCCTGGGATGACTAAGACCTCTCTCTTTCTCCAGTCCCTTGTCTGCCAAGAGCATCCTGGCGGCAGATCCACACCCAGGTGACTCCCGTGGACAAGGCTCATGCTCACTCCTTGGCTCCCTTCTAATCAGCGCCTCTTTCCATCTCCATCCCCTTTCCTCTTAGAGAGCGTCTACTCATCCGTCTACTCATCGCTGAACGGGCGCCTTTACTGCCTTATTAGGCAGCAGCAGATTCAAGGAGTTGACGTTTGCTAGGAATTTCTCACCCCTAACATGATCTGCCCAGCTTTTTGTAAACAACACAACAGTGCCATTAAATGGCACAGGCAGCTGCTGTCTGGGATGGTGGCTAACTCAAAGCTCTGGACGCTTGGACCTTACCATAGGGTGTGGGTGGGTGTGAAAATGACGCCTCCTTCCAACTTCATTTTCTTATACTCCTCCTTCCCCCTATAACTGCCCTTTGCTCCTCACCCAGGAACCCACCCCAGCCTTCACCCCAGCTTGGGGCCAGCCCACACTCCTCACCTGTCAGGACCACTGGCCTGGGATTGTCAGCTCTGCAGATCACAGGTACAGACTCACTCAGGGAGTGCTAGGGGCCACCGTGCGGGGCTCTGTGTTCAATGCATGCCTGCCTTGTCCCTCTGGTCCTCAGCAGTCACCCCCATGAGCAGTCTCATATCCCCATTTCACTTTGTCAAAAATCAGATGTTCATAGGTGTACAGATTAATGTCAAGGTCTTCAGTTCAATTCCACTGGTTCACATGTCGGTCTTTATGCCAGTACCAGGCTGTTTTTATTACTATAGCTCTACAGTAGAGCTTGAGGTCAGGGATTGTGACCATTTTACTAACTATGGTTTACAGAGACAAACTTGTTACATAGAATCAGTAGGTAGGAAATGGAACCAAGAGTCACAAGGGGACCAGTGATTATATCGTCTCCTTCAGCCCCTGACCCCTGGTCCAGACTTGAGGGCCCTACCTGACTGTCTACCTTAAAGCCCCCTTTCCCCTGATCAACCCACCATGGGCCCTGCGAGACATGGAGATTCAGAGCTCTCCATGGTCACGTACATTCCCCTAGAAGGCCAGCAACTTGTAGCTCTACCCCACCCCCACCCCTGCATCAGCCTGCACATGGTGCACGTGGTGGGTTCACGGTAATATCTAGGTGAAGAAACGGACCCTTTTTGTTCAACCAAGCTGTACTTATGCTGGTGAAAAGAACGGCCATGGCTGCATTATCCCCCTGCACTATGCCATAGTTACAGGATGTCATGGGCCCCTTCCCCTACTCTAGGATACTTCTGGCTGGCCTAACCCTGCCTCTGGATGATCCCAGCTGAGGCACCGAGTGCCCAGGACTCCTAGCATTTCCCCCCATTTCCCTCCGAACCCCTCAGCCCTGGTAGCACCTCTCCTTCCCCACGAGAAGGACAGAATAACAGCATCTGCAGGAACTTGGGGTGTGTTTTTTTTTTCTTGCCTTGTCAGAACAGTAGCTCCTATCTGGCTGGTGATGGGCTGGGAGCCAGACCTAACAATGGAGGCCTTGTGAGCTTGCCCAGGGGTGTGCTGGGAGCTCACCATTTAGCACACACACACAACCCTTCCTGGTGCCACCTTCTTATCTCCTGTAACAGAGCCTCTGCCAGTCCTGGGGCTGTAACTCAACCCCCTGTAATTGCATGTCCCAGATAGAGCATTCCTGGGCTTGGGCCATGATTAAACATTGACTTTAGGAACTGAAGCCCTTCACTGCCAACTGCAGGTGTTCCTACGGGGGAGGTGCTAGCCGGCTGTCCAACCCCCCCATTCCCCTCCCCCTGGTTTTGAAGTGACATAGAAGACCTCAAGAGCAGCTCATGGCATACCCCTTGTGCACATACCCCTATGGTGCCTCTACGCACTGACCCCATAACTCCTCTGGCTAGTCCCCAGTTCCCCTGCAAGGCCACTGTCAACCTAGATCTGGTGGCACTTTGTGATGTTCTGCAGAAACATGGGTCATCTCCTATCAGCTGTCACTTTGTCTCCAGCACTGAGATCCACTCAGGCCTGGGAGCCATGCCCCGGGCACCACAAGGGAGTCAGGGCCACAGGGGCTATGGTGCCCACACCGCTGGTACCACCCTCAACAGAATGCGGACACCGAGACTCCTTAGTAAAAGGTTGGTACCATTGTAAACCACCCCCCAAAGAAAAAGGCTTAAAGTTTGGGAACCTCACACTCCAGGGACAACCCCTTGTCCAGAGTACACAGTCGAGTAGGATCTATGTCCCCCAAACCCCGTGTCCCACCTCAGGGACCTGCAGGCCTCAACCCTTAGGTCTAGACAGGGTTGTGCTGGGATAAATTGGGAGACCCTGAAGCCACACTGAGGTAACCCAATTTAAACTCTCTAGCTGATACTCCATTTCAGCACCCATTCAGGCCCTTTATGCTGGAAGTGTCCTAGGCCCAGGTACATATGGAGAGACCCTAAGCCAGGTAAAGTATAGAAGCAGCGGATGGAGTCAGCCTCAGGCCTGCAGGCACCCATAGCTTCCTGGAAGGCACAGTCTCCAAGCCCGGCCACTCCACTAGGTGCTGGATGGAACATGCTGGGTCTCAGAGCTAAATCCCACCAAGGACCCATTCACTGCTGCTTCCCACTCTGTTCGTGTGCAGCTCCTGGAGCCAGACCGTTCAGGTTCAAACCCTGGCCCCGCACTGATCAGCTGGAGGATGTTGGCGAACTCCTCGCTTGATGTTCCCGAGTCCCATTTTTCCCATCTGTGAAATGGGTGAAATAAAAGTCCACTAGAGCTTCAAAGAAGACCGTAACAGAGAATGGAGAGACGCCCAGCTCATAGATCTGTAGAGGATGCTGCAGAGGTGGCTGGCAGCTCTGCTGGTTATCATGGCAGTATCCAAGATAGAATTGTACAATTGCAACCGTAGCGGGGCACACCGACGAGTGTGCTGCCCCCTTAACCAGAAACAAAAGTGTGCCTCCCCTTCTCATCATCCTGGTCTTCCCAAGTCCCCAGGAGCTCTCAGTTCCTGGGCAGATACTCATCCTGTGAGCTCTGTTCCCAGTTCCCTATGCCAGAGTGACTTATTCTATGTCTTAGATCAGCCCTGTCAGAACCCGAGCCAAACGTGCTCAGTGGGGAAGTCCCCAAAGGCATGCTTAGCTCTATAGGAAGAGCTTTGCCCTCTCGGGAGCCTCTGGTGCAGGTCAGGGGTCTCCAGTCACGACATGGACAAGGGAGGGTCTTAGTACAATAGGTATCTGTGGTTCTGTGTTCCCTCAAGGCTTCTGGAAACAGTAAGATGGATGATGCATCTCCTCACACTGCTTCCGGGGGCCAGGAATTTGGGAGCCGCTTAGCTTGCTTCTACTCTGGGTCTGTCATAAACATGCAGTTGGCGTTTCAGCTGTGGCTTGGTCATCTGATGGTTGGCGGATGTCACAGGATCCACTTTAATGCAGCACACTCACACGCTTGTTATTTGTGCTGCGTTGATATGAGCACATGGAACCTTTCATAGGAATGCTTGAGTCTCCTTAAGGCATGGCTGCTGGCTTCCTCTAGAGCAATGGTTCTCAACCTGTGGGTCACGACCCTTGGGGGGATCTAATGACCCTCTCACAGGGGTTGCTTGAGACCATCAGAAAACACAGATATTTATATTTATGTTACGATTCATAACAGTAGCAAATTTACAGTTATGAAGTAGCAACAAAAATAATTTTATGGTTGGGGTCATCACAACATGAGGAACTGTATTAAAGGGTCGCAGCATTAGGAAGGTTGAGAACCACTGCTCTAGAGTTATTAATAGCAATCTGAGAAAGGACTCACAGTATCTTATTATGACCTTGCCTTGGAAGTTACATATGGCCATTTCCACGATATCTGATCATGGGAACAAGGCAAATTTATTTGGTGTTGGAGGGAATTACACTGGGGTATGAATATTGGTAGGCGGGGATCATTGGGGGACATTTTAGAGCCTGCTAGGACATCAGGAAAAGGTAGTGAACAGATACAACTTCAGTTCTGAGAAATGATGACCTGAGTGAGCTGCTGGGCAGGGGCATATGGAAAAGGGCATAGATGTGGATTTGATACCTTCCCACCCAGTCTTAGGTGGTCCTGCCTACACATGCTGGCCCCACCACGGACCAGAAATATATCTGAGATTAATTATGTCAAATTATGTTTGATGGCAACATGAGGCATCATGCCTCCCCACCCCAAACACATACACACACACACACACACACACACACACACACACACACACACACACCAGGAATGAGGGGTTGAGTGAGGCCTGATTCTCACAACTGGTGTGCTAAGGAACCTACGACAAATACTTCCCTGGCTACAACACCCCCACAGGCTGGCGTCTTTTACAACGGCCACAGCCCAACTTCTCCTTTAGCCCTGTCCTATCATGATCTCGCCTTCTGTGTATGTTGATCCTGAGATCACTCCCCAACAGAGTGCCCATCTCCGACTCTCTCATACACACCCCATCCCGCCTCCCCCATCTCTGAGCCCATCTCCTGAGAAAGCCCACTGATGACAGAAGCTCTCCCATTTGAACGGTGGTGGGAATAACAATTGAGAATAATGAAGAAGAAGAAACAAGACACAAAAATCCGGAGTCTTTCCGCATTGCAGAACCACCGTGTAGGCCCTAGACATCGGTTGTAGGAATTTAGCGGAATTGCTGTATGGGGTAGATATTAGATAGTGGAATTGCTGTATGGGGTGGATATTAGAACAAATGGCTGTTTTTTGGGAAGTGCTTTGACCTTGAAGAGTCCTTGTGGAAAACAGTGATTGTTTTGCTGAAGAGGCTTTGCAGTCATCCCATGACTTTGGTTACAGGTCTTGAATTATTGTGTATTGCACACCATACATAATAAAGGACTAGAGTCATGGAGGTCTGTGATGCTCTCTCAGTAAGACATGTAAATTAAGACTAGGGACCTTGGTATGAGGAAATACTTTGTGTAACAATCAATGAATACGCCTTTGCACGGTTATCCGGGTTCAGTCCATCAGAAGAGGCTGGACCTTTCTGATGCCACGTAGGCTTTAAAATTTCATCTTGGGAGTACCTTCTTTCTTCAACCGACCCACGCTGCACAGTGCACCCCGACAGACATCAACTTATGTGACAGAAAAACAGACTCCTATACTGTTTAAGCCGATAAGGTTTGAGACAAGTTGTGACAGTGATCTAAATTACATTCTCATTAACAGAACATAGTATTTAGAGGTAGAGCATTGGGGGAGAGGCTAAGTTTAAGATTTTACAGCCTGGGGGCCTGCACAAGGCAGTGGACAAATCTTTCAGATGGGAAAGCTAGTGGCATGATTCCATAACATTTGATGAGCTGCAGTCCCGTGCCTACCGAGCTCCAGCTCTGTGTGTCGGGGTTGGGAGGATTAGAAAAGGTCATTAGGAAAGGTCCAAATGTGGATGGATGTTGGCAGCGTCCCACACTAAGCAGCAATGCCCAATAAGACAAATTCTGGACAGATCCAGCAGTTCGAAAGCAGAGAAGAAAGGCAGCTTTGCTGATGGACCCCCTTGTTGTGCCCACGGCCCACGCCTAAGAGAGGAGGGAACAGCTGTAGTGTATTAAGAAAACCAACTGAAGCTGTGATATCAAAGGGTTCAGAAGAAGCAGCTGTACCCCTAGATAAGGCTGAGGCCCTAAGATGTTGCCTATCAGCTCCCCTGAAGAATTCCCCGGTAGGGGTGAGGATTATAGTTCGGTAGTAGAGCATTTGCCTACAGTTTGATCTCCAGAGCTTGGGATAATATTGGTGGTGGTGGTGGTGATGATGATGATGGTGATGATGATGATGGTGATGGTGATGATGGTGATGATGATGATGATGATGATGATGATGGGATGGTGGGGGTGGGAGTGGTGATGGTGGTGAGGATGATGATGATGATGATGATGATAATAATTAAAAATTCCCTGACAGGCAATGGGAGTCTACCCAGCAGCCAAAATCAGACTAAGGAGGCTATATCCTCACTAACTCCCAGAACAGGACAAGCATGAAGTCAAGTGAGGGTGTGACAGACATAGTCGAGTACAGAGATGGCCACACTAACAGCATTCATACGTGTGACCGTGAACTTCTGAACTGTGACAGGAACAGGTTTTTCTGTTTGGGTTTGGTTTTAGGGAGGGAGGGTTTGTTTTTGTTTGTGTTTTGTTTTTTTACCAGGCTATTTATTATTCAGGAACAGAATGTTGGGAAGCAGACAGACTAGATGTGTCCTTTTTTAAAAGTTCGTTTGGAGCTCTATGGTCAGATACATTGTTTCACCTCAATGCCTTTTAACACAGGCAGCATGGCGGTTGTGGGATGTCCCTAGAGCTGCGCATGCTCCGCTTCTGTCTAGTGTCAGACAGCATTTCACCACTGCAGAAGGAAACCCCGTAGCCGTTACAGTCACTCCCCACCTTTTTCTGCCCTCCAGCCCCCCGGGAACCAGTAATCTATCGTCTCTGTTGTTTTGTCTTTTTGAGGCTGTCCTATCAATGGAATCATACATGTGACCTTTCATATCTGGCTTCTTACAATTACCATAATGTTTTCAAGTTTAATCCGTGTTACAGCATGTATTTCATGCCTTTTTATTGACTAATCTGTGAATGTGTGTATACATACATAAGCATTTTATCTGTTTATCAGCTGATACATGTTTGAGGTCTTCTACTTCAGGCTATTATAAGTAATTTTGTTATGAATATTTTCCTCTCTTCTGGGCAGATACCTAATGGTAGAATTCCAGGGTTAGAAGGTAATGCCATGTTTAACTTACCCAAGAACTGCCGAACCATCTCCCGTAGCAACTGGAACATATTATGATACCATAACCACCAACAGTGAGCAAGGGTTCTAATTTCTCCTGTCCTTTCTGATACATGTCATGACCGGTTTCCCACCTCCAGCTTTAAAAAACGTTACTCTAGTGGTGTGGAGTGCTGTTTTATTGTGGTCACTGACATTGAGTATGTCTCCATGTACTGATTTCTCATGTCTTTCAAACCCTCTGTACATTTTTTTTAAAAGAATGGGTGGTCCTCCGACCCTTCTGCCGAGAATTGAACCCAAGGCCTTCCATATGGCTAATGAGCTATGGCCTCAGCCCTTTTTTATATTGAAACAGGGTCTCATTAAGTCGCCCAGGCTGGCCTCCAACCCACCTAGTGGCTCAAGAAAATCTTGAATGTGTCATCCTCCTGCCTCTGCCTCCCAGATGCTGGCAGGACGGGCTTGTCACTTGTCAAACTCTGGAGGAGGGTCGTTTGTTTGTATTTTTGTTTTGTGTTTGTTTGCACTTTCTAACCCAGGCTGGCTTGGAACTCACTGCATAGTACAGCCTGGCCTCATGCAATGCTTCTCCTGCCTCAACTTCCCAGCTGAGTTTTCCCACCGTGTGGGAGCCCGTTCTCGGGTTCCTCGTGGCTTTACCCAGCAGGTCCTCATAGAGGATGATGTGGACCACGGGCCTGAGTGCAGGTGTCTGAGATGGTCTGCACTTGGCTGTGCTGGGGGAGGAGGTCTTTTGCTCCACCCCTTGGCGTCTCTATAAAAACCCTGGGGCAGAGACAGTCGGGGCCGTTGGAGTAGGTTCCAGGCTCTCTCGAGGCTGTCCTTTATTTTCTATTTGTTTATCTCCGCGAGATTCTCCGCAATAAATCCTTCTATCTAATATTTCCTGCTGCTCGCACTCAAGAAAACTCTGGGGAACTGTGGGGGTGGTTGGGTAAACGCCCCACACCACCGCCATGTCTCACTACCTTATTGTTGCATCGTGAGTTCTTTATATCCCTGGATACACTTTTCTCAGATAAGGAATTTGCAAATACTTTCTTCCACTGTGCGGGTTGTCTTTTCACTATGTTGGTGGTGGTGTTGAAGTACAAAGTTGTGTTACTTGGATAAGACCGATTTGTCTGGTTTTAGATTGTACTTTGTTGTCAAATCTAAGAGGCGGATATTTGATTCTTAGCCACAGTTTTATCTCGGATGCTCAGAGATAGGCTCCACTTTGGTTGATTGTTTTTAGACGTGTTTATTTTATTTTTACATGCATGAGTGTGTTGTGTCCACGTATTATGCGCACCACATTCATTCCCGGTGCCCAAGGAAGTCAAAAGAGGGGGTTGGATCCCCTGGAATTAGAGTTATAGACGGTCGTGAGATTACCAGACCTCACAACCTTTACCACAGTTACCATGTAGGTGCTGGGAGTTGAAACCAGGTCCTCTACAAGAGCAACGAGTGATTTTATCCATCAAGCCGTCTCTTCAGCCCCTTGGTTGATTTTTGGATATGGTGTAGAGGTCCTGTTACATTCTCTGAATAGGAATACTTCTGTTGTCCTAGTACTATTTATTGACAGACTGTTCTTTCCCACACTGAGTTTTATTAGCTCCTTTTTTGAAAATCAGCCATGTGTGTAGTCATCTCTTTCAGAACCTGAATGCATTACGTTGCTCTACATGTCCATGTGGATGCCCCTACTGCGTCAATATCGCCATAGCTTTGGGATACATTTTGAAATAGGAAAATGTGAGTCTTTCCACTTCGTTCTCTCTCAAGATTGTTTTGTTTGTTGCCATTCAGGTCTCATAATTCGATATGAATTTTAGGATCAGCCCTCAAATGGTTTTTTGTGGGGGGAAGGTAACTTTAAAAGGATTTGCAGTGGAGTCTGTAGCTCATCTTCAGGCATACTGCCATTTAACAACGTTGAGTCTTTCAGTGCGTGAACACAGGGTATCCATTTGCTCAGGCTTTCTTCCGTTTCTTTTAACAATGGTTTGTAATTACTCAGTGTGCAAGTCTTCAATCTTGTTAAGTGTATTCCAATTTTGTTATTTTCAATACGGTTCTAAGTGGAATTTGTATTTTTTTAATTTAATTTTTGTATTGTTATACTAAGTTTTTTTTTTTTTGGGGGGGGGGGTAGGGTTTTGAGGGAAATTAATTGACCAAAAGTCTGCAAGCCTGAACTACACAAGTCTCAGATTGCTCAATTCCCGAGGCGAGCCTTGAGCTGGTTAACCTGCACTAGAAAGAAGGAAGAAAGCTGTGACATCTGAACTCTCACCACGTAGAAGACAGCCTCTCCAGTGGCTTCTTCCCGTGTGGCCCTGGAGAACAGTCGACTAATAAGGACCTCCCAGAAGGCAGATCCAGGGTCCACAGAGAAGAATGGATAAAGAACTATTTCCCAGTAGCCTGGTCTAAGGCACTTAGTCCCGCAGGAGGCGGGAACCCTTGCAATTCTTGCCCGGTGGGATCTGCTAATTGTTATGTGTTTCCCATTCTTCTTTTCCAAGTAGAACCTTTAATTGTGGTTATCCTATTTCATTCCCTATTGTGTATTGCACATGGGTGGTTGGCGGAAAGAGGCAGGCACGCAGACAACCTGCCTTTTGATTATATGCCACTGGCCCCATATCTGAAGTTCACATAAAGAGCATACAATCACCAGGAGGGTCCGATGTAGTGGGTAGCCATTCCAGCTTGACGTGGAAGTTCCAACAATCATTGAGGCTTCGGTAATGGTCATGCCTACAAGGTGGGGCTGAGAGAGGACCCTGAAGACCGGAGCACCAGATATTGGTGAAATTATTAAGGCCACTCCACATAGTTAAAAGGGAGGTTTATTTTGTGGGGTAACCTACAAGTGAAGGGATAGGTAACAGGGTTTGGGAAAGGCATGGCGCAGTCCGGTGGTGTTCTCTGGAGAACTCTGCTCGGTCTACCTCCAGCGTCCAGGGTCGAGGAACCAAGATAGGTGACACATCCGGATCTTGGGTCTTCAGGGTCCTCTCTCAGCCCCGCCTTGTAGGCGTGACCACTACCGAAGCCTCAGTGGGGGTTGGAACTTCCAGGTCAAAGCTGGAATGGCTACCCACTACAGTCCAGGTTTGAGCTGGTTGCAGTAATTACTGGATAAAACCCTGTGGGCTTTGAACTTGGGAAAGGATTAGCCAGTTTTGTGTGAGAGAAGAGATCACCAGCTTCCGTATTCATGCTCCTCTACCTTGTTAGTGACACTCAAGTGATTGACACTCAGAGGATGTGCCTTAGCTTCCCTCACAACCAGAGACGCCGCCGTAAGACCAAGTCTGTGAGCGAACATGGTGGATATGCAACTTCAGGCAGTGTCTGCAGAATCAGATGTTTCTTCACCCTCCATTTCCCTTTCTTTCCGGCCGATGACTGAAGTGCTGGCAGTGGCTGGAGTGTCCTCTTCTGGGAGTTAAGGATGGCAGAGCAACACAGAAGAAGAAGCCACCGTGTGGAACCTTGTGCTGTGCTGCCAGAGTCAACCTCCTTGTTGGGAGCACTGACTTATGGGTTCCTTTGCTGTGTCGGGCGAACTTCCATCCTCCCTAACAAGACTTTGTCTTTAAGATGAGAGGGACTTGACTGTGTCTGGCAAAAATGGCTCGGCAGGGAGAGAGAGCCTGATGGAGAATGAGGACACAGGGAGAGAGAGCCTGATGGAGAATGAGAACACAGGGAGAGAGAGCCTGATGAAGAATGGGGACACAGGGAGAGGGAGCCTGATGGAGAATGGGGACACAGGGAGAGAGAGCCTGATGGAGAATGGGGACACAGGGAGAGAGAGCCTGATGGAGAATGAGAACACAGGGAGAGGGAGCCTGATGGAGAATGAGGACACAGGGAGAGAGAGCCTGATGGAGAATGAGAACACAGGGAGAGGGAGCCTGATGGAGAATGGGGACACAGGGAGAGAGCCTGATGGAGAATGAGAACACAGGAACCAGGAAATGAGCAGAGCCCTTGAGATGATGAGAAGGGATGGGAATAGAACAGTGAACAACATTTTTCTTTGCCTGAAGAAACGGGGATGTTTCATCCATGTGGCAAGAAGGATGAGAGAGATCAGCAAGGATCCTGGGGGATTGTGGATTAGCAGGACGATAAGGGATGCATGGCCTATCTATAAGGGAGCAATGTAATGATAACCCATGCATTCCTTCAACTCAACACCGGCCCCTGGACACACTCATCAATCTGTGGTGCATAATTTACTTTTATTTAGTTGCTTTTAATGACATAGTATGCACCTGTAAAAATACCACACAAACAAAAGCATTAGCAATAACCCACATCTCCCCACAGAGTGCACCCCACTTCTTTCTTCTAGTCAAGGTGGCCAACATCCTGAATCCCACCTGTAATATTACCATGCTTTCTTTATCGTATGGTTTTACTGCTTTTCTACATTCCTAAAAAAGCAAAACCTCTGTATATTTTATATTAGATGCTTTTAACATCAGTAAAAGGCCTCATTCTCCATGCAGTCTGTTAAGATTCACCTTTTGTATATATATATTTTATTTATATAGCTATCTTGGTTATTTTCTATTACTGTGATAAGACACCATGACCAAGACAACACATAAAAGAGTTTAATTGGTGCTTACAGTGTCAGGGAGTTACAGTTGGTCACCATTATGGCTGGGAGCATGGCTGAAGGCAGGTATGGCGCTGGAGCAGCAGGTGAAAGCTTACATCCTGATCCACAGGCGAGAGAGCTAACTGGGACTATGTGGGCTTTCTGGAATCTCAAATCCAGTGACACACCTCCTCCAACAAGACCGTACATACCCACCTTTCCTAAAATTGGTTCTGCCAACTGTCATGAATCCAGATACGTGTTGCAAGGGCTCCAGAGACGAAAGGCGTAGAAGTGATGGGTGCGTAGAGGGAGGTGAAACCTAGTTTCAGAAGTGTTTGAGGCTATAGTGACCATAAAGTCTACAGGGAAACACATGGCATGAATAGGTAAGACCAGAGTGCCTAGAGATGAAGGTGAAGACAGCCAGCGGCCAGAGTATGAATACAGGTCATTCCATTTTTCTAGAATACTCCAGTAAGGGCAGAAAAAAATACTCTAGTATGGCTGGAGCTGGAGTCTTCACTAAGTGAAGCAGCATGGCATGCATGCCTGAGAGACTGGTAAGAGCAGAGAAAAAGAGGGGCGGGGCAAAGCAGGAAGCAGGGGCGGGGCAAAGCAGGAAGCAGGGGCGGGGCAAAGCAGGAAGCAGGGGCGGGGCAAAGCAGGAAGCAGGGGCGGGGCAAAGCTGGAAGCTGGGGATGTCGGTGGCGCAAGCTGAGGTTGACAGAGGATGAACGTAGTGGGCAGGAAACGGCATGGGGGAAGTATTGACACGACTCTACCTTTCGGCCCTGAAATGCAGAGAATGAGGGAATTGGCGCCTCCGGAGAGGGCTGCCTGGAAACCGTGGCTCAAGGTCTATGGAAAGAAAAGAGGGAGAATCCCAGGAAAGGAGACAGCCCAACCAGTCTCAGCTGGGGTGGGAGGGGAGCGATCCTGGGACTCAGGAAGGTCAGTCTTGGCGCCCCATCACAAGATTGAGAGCAGCTGCACACTTCTCCCAGGGGCGTGGCTGCGGAGGGGTTAAGGGTCGCCGGCCCTCACGTCCTTCAGGCTGGATGACAAGGGCAACCGAAAGCCGATACCTCCGCCCTGGGTCCACAGGCGGTGTCAGGAAAAGGCAGTGTGGAGATTGGTCTTCTAAAGTCGCCGTCGGAGGAAACAGGCACCATCTTGGTCCTGGAAGTCTCCATCTAAGGAAAGATAGTTGGAAGAAAAGAGAGGTGAAGCCAGCCACTTACGAACCGAGAAAAGCTGCGAGAGGCCGGAGCCTGCCTGCCGTTGTTCCCTTAACACAATTGGTACGGAAAGGAGAAAGCCCACCCCAGGTCCAGCCTGTGTTTCTGTAGTCTGAGGCAATGTCTGCTTCTGAATTTTCCCAGTTGGGTTCAACGCAATCACGCTTCTTCAATCAAGAAAGGGTACGATGGAGGTGGGGAGGGATGGGCAGACACAGCCATGCAGTTATTTTCTGTGGCTGAACTATAAGAAGGCTCCACCTCTCTCACATCCCAAGGACCCAGGACCTACTACTAGGCTGGTGTTCTCACAGCCTCTGGCCCTTTCTGTTTCCTCCCTGAGACACTTGGACCAAAGAAGAGCTGGGTGGGAGTCCAGGCATGGACTGCTGCGCAGTGGAAGGACCAGAGCGGGGTAGCTAGCGGCAATGTCTCCAGAGACTTCCTTTGTGTGGTTCTGGGTCACTTGAATGCCTCTGGTTCCCTAACTCATGAGAAGAGGGGGACTATCTGCTGGGCCACCCTTAGATGAATCAGGGACACAGCTCCTATTTTCCAGGGAGGCAGGGGCAGTGATTTGTATTTTTCTATGGCCCCATCCTTCATAGGCCACCCTGGCTAAGGACAGGGCCAGGGTCTCCACTCTGAAGGGGCTCCTGCACCGAGCCAGAGACTTAAGTCACATGTAGAACTCTGGAGTATACCTGACCTGGCTAGTTTTTTTGTCAACTTGACATAAGCGAGGATCATCTGGGGGAAGGTGGAACTGACCTGTAGGCTAGCCTGTGGGGCATGTCCTTGATCAATCACTTGGTGTTGGAGAGCCCAGCCCACCGTGGGAGGTGCCACCCCCTCGGCAGGTTATAGAAGAGAGCAGACTGAGCAAGCCGCAGAGAGCAAGCCAGTAAACAGCACTCCTCCATGGCGTCTGCTTCAGTTCCTGCCTCCAGGTTCCTACTGAATTCCTGCCCTGACTCCCTTCATGATAGACTGTAAGATGTAAAATAAAATCAGCCCTTTCCTCCCCGGATTGCTTTTGGTCGTGGTGTTTATCACAGCAACAGCAGCAAAGGAGAGCAGCACCCAGCAAGCTGGGAAAGGTGAGAATAACTTCTAAGGTGAGGGAGAACTCCATGATTTGTCTTCCACCACTCTCAGCAAAGAGCTGGCCATGAGCAGGCCTTTTCTGAGACAGAAGTAACTGTAGCAGGAAACAAATCCCATCCTGTGAAAGGGGCTGGGTTCAGGGCTCAAAACTGTGGATACTAAGAGAAAGGTCTCCAGATATACCACTTCGGTTACAGAGGTCGCTGACAGAACAGAGACCCAAAATAAAAGAGGCTCCAACCAGGTGGATTATTCTTTTTAAAAATATATTTATTCTTGCTGAGAGTGTGTGGTGGCACACACCTTTAATCCCAGCACTCAGGAGGCAAAGGCAAGCAGAGTTCAAGGCCAGCCTGGACTACAAAGTGAATCCAGGACAGCCAGGACTGTTACACAGAGAAACTCTGTCTTGAAAAACCAAACTATGTGTATATAATTATATATATATATATATATATATATATATATATATATATATATATATATATATATATATATATATAAATATATCGTGTATTGGTATTTTACCTACATCTACGTATGTGCACTACATGTATGCCTCATGCCCAGGGAGGCCAGGAGAGGGCGTCAGAACTGGAGCTACAGATGGTAGTGAGCCAGAAGGTGGGTGCTGGAAACCAAACCCCAATCCTCGGTAAGAGTGGCAAATACTCTTAACCACTGAGCCATCTTTCCAGCTCAAAACGAATTGTTTTCTGTCTATGTAATAGCCCAGGAATGAACAGTTTGGGGCCAAAATAGAGCCCAGGACTCAGCTGCTTCTAACTGTCCCACCTCAGTGCCATCCCTTTGGCTGTGCCCTTACATATATGACCCAAGATATGACCTCACATAGATGACCTCACACAGGCTTGCAGCCTGTACCCATTGGGAGAAAGAGGGCCAGGAGAGGCCGAATCCCTCCTTTTAAAGGCACCATCTGTAAGTTGCACACATCGTTTTGAGCATACTCTATTGATTAGAACTTTTATACCCATGGATGTCCTTAGCTGCAAGGGAGTCTAGTAAAGGTAGGAGTTTTGCCATGTATCCAGAAGAAACCTTTGTTAAAAAAAAAATTTTTTTTTAATGATGTGTATGTGTGGGTGTCTGCATGTGAGTATGTGCACATGGATGCAGGTACCCAGGGAGGTCAGATGTGTCAGATCCCTTTGGAGCCATCTATGTGGTTGCTAGGAACCAAACTCCAGTCCTCTATAAGAGTCATATGTGCTTTTCACCACTGAACCATCCCTTCAGCTCCAGAAAACACTTTCTGATCTATCAGAGAACAGGTAACATTGTTATGAGGGCCAACTAGCAGCTGTGCCACAGGAGACCCCAAGTGTGCAGCAAGGAGGTTCTTGTACGTGTCTGCCTGTAATCCCACCCACTGACAATGGGTGGGGCAAAGGACAGAATCTGAGAAAATTACAGCAGGACATCTCCCTGGCCACAGTGACCAGCTTAGATCTGGGGCACATGTTTGAAGGGAGCCGTACCAGAAGCCCTTACAAACTTTCTAACCAAACCTGGTAACAAATAATACCATTTCCTTTCTGGTCAGAACTCTGAGCTGACTGACACGTCCTTTTCTCTCTAGGTTGGGCGGGATGCACAGCCCATCTGCAGAAGAAAGGGCGAAGTCACCTCCTGAGAAATCGCAGCCTCCCTCCGACCTGCCCCATCCTTGCCCCACCTGCGCAGTTATTAAGACCCCTTTCCTCCCAAGCTGATACAAGTTGGGTCTGGGCCATGTACAGCCCACAGCCTTGCCTTAGTACTGAGAGTGGTATTTGCCCCCTGCAGGAATGATTGATTGGGTTGGTGGGTAGAGAACATAGCGGGCCCGGAACACAGGAGAAAAAGCATGTGGTTTCTCCTAGCTGACTCTTCTTCCTGCAGGTTGGCCGCACTGCATCTTCAAGTTACCACAGAACACCTTGCAGGGCAGACTGCCGGGCCTCTCTGCATTTTCCCAGGCAGCCCTGCTTCCTGCCAGTAAGCCCCACCCTCAGGCTTGCTCCAGCAGGCCCAGCTGTGAGGAGGGGGCGAGTAGGGACAAGGGATGCGTTCTGGGCTGCTGGCGACTGTTATCAGCTAAGCCGGGGCTCTGACTCACCTGCCACTGTGGGCAGCCCGTGGGTGTGGGTGGTGTTTGATTTGCCTCTGGGCTTCCCTTTGCCAGGACCTGTGAGTGGAGGTGGACGCTCACCCAACAAAGGGCCATTGTTCTCTTCCCCCTACTATCCGGCTCTTTCCAGGACTTCCCAGAGCTGGGTTTTGTCTCTCATCCTGCTCTCCGGCCCCCATCCTTCTGGCTTTTCCCCACACTCCCCTCACCAGCAGCCAGGGAGAGCGGCTGGTGTAGGCAGGAGATTCCCAAGGGGTGGGCATCCTCCAAGGCAGTCAGAGGAAACATCTGAACCCATGACCCTAGGGGTTCCCCACTTCCTTGCTCTTCCCCGAGACCCATCCACCTGCTGCAGACAGCGACCAAGCTGCCCTGGGCTTGTGGTATCACGTGTTGGCCAGCCTTGGGACTCTCTGGGAGGTGGGCTATGTACCACAATCTCGTTTCTCTTTGTGGGGGGTTGTTTTTATTTTAAACCGTGCTCGGGGTGGCTCAGCTCATTCCTTCTCAGGCCATCTTCTCGACTCCGATTACAGCTCTATGGACGTCCTCTGCTGCCTCAGAAAGCCTTTCTTTACCAGGGTGCTCTGTCCAGCTGACTGAGGTGAAGCCGAGGCTGCCCCCATCTCCAGAAAAGAGCGAGTCGAGAGTCAGGAAAATAGAAAAGAATAATTCCAGTTTCTTAGGTCTTTGAAAAGCTCTTGGAGGTTTCCTCCCCAATGCCCCGCCTATCACCCCATACTCCTGAGAAAAGGCTGGCTTTCCTCTGGGCACCTGCCTCAGAAACAAGCAGACTTTTCTAGACCCACATCATTTTCCAGTCCTCCATATTGGCCTTGCCGTGGATCTGTTTTTTCTTTTCTTATGTAGATGGGAGACAGCCCAGTTTGGTGATGGCTCAAACAGACATTTAGGGCCCTGCCTCAAAAATGAAGACCCAATCATATACTGAGTCTGCTTTTCTTTGTGTGTGTGTGTGTGTGTGTGTGTGTGTGTGTGTGTGTGTATGTGTGTCTGTCTGTCTGTCTTTCTGTCTGTCTGTCTGTCTGTGTCTGTGTGTGTGTTTAAATTTCTAAGACCCCCTGGATCACGTAGCCCCTGGCCTTGGACTCACTGTATTGCCACGGATGACCTTGAACTCTTGATCCTGTTGCCTCCACCTCTTGGACACTAGAGTTACAGGTGTGCACCGCTAGCCACACTCAGTTTCATGCAGTTCTGGGGATGAAATGAAGGGCTTTGTGCATACTAGGCAAACACTCTGCCCGAGTTGAGACTCACTAACCTGAGTCCTTGCTCCATCAGCTGCTCCCCTGCAAGGCCGGCCCACTTTCCAGAAGGATGTTTAAAGCACAGCCCAGCCATGGATTGGGCGAGCGTGATTACAGACATTTGAAGGCAAGCTGGGGAAGCAGGGGTGGCGAAGCGGCCCTGTGCCCACACAGAGCAAGGAGAAAGGACAAGGGGGGACTGAGAGGAGCAGAGGGGTGGCAAGTCGGGTCTGCTAACAGCTACGAACACCCTCTGCATGTGAGCGGGAGCCCCGTGGAAACACGGCTGTGCTGTGGGAAGCCAGGCAGGGCGATAGCACCATATCCCACCAAACCAATATTTGTTTTCCGTCAGTTCCAATTCTAACCTGGAGGAAATGATTCCTGCCCGCGGAAATGAAGGGGTAGACAGAGAGCAGGACGCCTGCTGACACCACTTCATCTCCTCTGTGAAGTTCAGCCGTGACCCCAGCTTGCTCCCCCAGCTACACAAACAAAAAGTCTTCGGACCCTGCCCAAGCCCTTAGAGATCGGCTGTTGCTGTTCCGACTGCTCATCTCCTGCAGCGAGGTTATCTGGCCCATGGCATGGTTCCCGGCACCCTCCATCATCTTAAGTTGCTGGTGGTTCAGATTGCCTCATAGAGATGGCTTCTGCCCGATACTGGGCACTGAGTACTCTGTCTCAGTCAGTCACCCTGGCACAAAATGTCAGGGCTCCAGTCCTCCTGGAGAAACTGATGCTGAGAACAGTAGCTACGCCCTAAGGGCCGTCGCCGGTAGACCCGCCACTGAGCTAACATCAGAATTCAGTTTCATCTCTCTTATTCCGAGGCCCCCCGCTTTCACTCCCCTTGAACATGTGTGAGGAGAGGGGAGTGGGACCTGCAAGGAGACACATGATGTGAAGGTCACAACGGGAGCTATATAACAAGCCAAGTCAGACCCGGCGGCCGCGGTGGGAGAGAGGCTGGGTCCCTAGCACCACCAGAAAACAGCGCAAGACGGAGGAAGAGAATGAGAGACACTGGCCTGGGTTCCCCTGTATGCGCAAGGTGAAGTCTTGCCGTATTCTGAGAGGCGTGTGTGCTGCAGCCAGGCCGGGGTAGGGTGGGGTGGGGGGGTGCTCCTCTGGGTCAGGCACACTAGCAGGGACCGCTGCTCGAGCAGGGTGGGCCTGGGTCTGGAAGAAGCCCGTGGGCAACTTTTTCATGAGGAATCTCTCCTTCTGCACTGGAGTAGAAGCTGAAGAAAGTCACACGCATGGGCCAGGTGGAAGCAGCAACATGGAGCCTGGGATCTGACCCTGGTGGACTCTTCTCTTCCCATCTTCCTCCCTCCAACCTCCAGCTGAGCTCAGCTCAGCATCTGCCGAGTCGGGGAGCAGTTCCTGACTCCACCAGCAGAGGTCTCCAGAGCAGAGGGCTAGAGGGCTTGGGGGCAGGGCAGGCTGCAACACACCCAGCTCTCAGCCCTTGTTCACAGGTGTCCACATGCATGGGTGGTCTTTACTCATGCATAGGTGTGTCTGTGCTTGTGTGTATCCTGGTGAGCGGGTATAAAATGAATGTGTCTGTGTTTGTGGGCGTGAATCTACAAACAGACCACGACGGCTGGCCTGTGTTGAGGCATTCTCTCTGCACGCGTAAGCACTGTGCGTAGCCCCATGAGTAAGTGTGTGCACTGACTGCCTGTATAACTTTTGCATAGACATGCATGCTTGAGCTTGTAAGCAAAGAGGGGGAAAAAATAATGCAAGCTAGGTGTGGTATGCACGCCTGTAATCACGGCACCCCGAAGGAAGAAGCAGGATTGCCCATGATTTTGAGAAGCCTGTCAGGTCTACATAGCCAGACCTTCCCTGAAGGAGAAGCTGGGTATGGTGTGGTGGCGCACACCTTTAATCCCCGCACTCAGGAGGCAGAAACAGGCACATCTCTGAGTTTGGGTCAAGGTTATATTGTGAGACCCTAGTCAGAAACAAAGGTGTATGGGTCGGGGGGGGGGGGTGACAGCAAAGGAAAGTAACAGGTCAAAGGAGAATTTTGACATCTCAACACAGTCCCTGAGTGTCTGTTAAAACCCCTTTGTCAGCGGGTGCTGCTGACGGCCAGAGCTCTGGCCCTATTCTGAGTCCATTTGCAATCTGTAGGCCTTGTTCTTTTCGGGGGAGAAAGGTAGACAGGAAGAAGGTGGATGGCTGGTGGTGGCTGGTGGGTGGGTGGCTGGTTCGCCCCTAGAGGACAGAGATCTGCAGCTATCAGACCAAGCCAGGGCCAGAGCCCAGCTCTGCCCCGCTGCTGGAAGCCCTAGCTGGGGGCAGCAACTTCTCAGGCCCGTGTTGGAGCTTCCCTGGGGCTGAGGGGACAGGTCAGCCCGTGGTTGTGAGCATGCCTGAGGGAGTGAAACAGACCCTGGGCCCCACCACAGGAAGCTGTACTAGCTTCACACAGAGAGGCTTACGACATCACAAAGGTCTCAGCACACGGCCCCTGGGGCCAGCTCCCAAGAGCAGCATCCTTGGACTCAAGGCTCTTCAGGGCTGGCTGTACGGAAGCAGAGGCCTCCTTGCCTTTCCCAGGGTCCAGGGCCATCCTTACTCCTGTGTGTGGGGCCCCTTCTCCTGCTGTCAAGTCAGCCACGGGCAGCCCCTTCGGACCCTCACTGTTCCCCCGGGCTCTTCCTCGCTTGCTGCTTTCTCTCTTCTGAGGACTGTTGTGTTGACAACAGAGACGCCCACACAAGCCTGACAATCTTCCTGTCTGCAGAGCCTTAATGTACTTACCCCTGCAAAGCCCCTGTAAGGTGACCGGTGCCCAGGTTCTGGGGACTGGGATACGTATGTACATCTTTCAGGTCGAGGGTACATTTTTTCTGAGTATCAAAAAGAATGGCTGACGGAAGAGGGTAACACTCTCTTTTCTTTTTTCTTCCTTCCTGTTTTTTTTTTTCTTCTTTCAGTTAATAGGTATTGAACCCAAGGTCTGATACACGCTAGACAAGAGCTCCTACCACCTAGCCTTTGTTTTGAGATAGCCTCGCTAAGTTAGTTGCCTGAGCTAGTCTTGAACTCACTCCTTGTAGCCCAGGCTGGCCTTGAATTTGCAATCCTCCTTCCTCAGCCTCCTAGGTAGCCGGGATTATAGGGCCTACACTAGCAGGCCCTGCTGGGGTTGGGGAGGGGCATCCTCTTTAGATGTAGTTTTAATTATGTGTCTGTGTGCCTGTCTGTGTTGGGGTGTGTGCATGTGAGTGAAGTTGGCCACATACACCAGAAGAGGACATCAGATCCCCTGGACCTGGAGTTACACGTGGTCATGAGCTACCGGAAATGGGAGCTGGAAACCCAGCTCAAGACCTCTGCAAGAGCAGTATTGGCTCTTAACCACTGAGCCATCTCTCCAGCTCCACAACATTCTCAGTCCTTCCCTCTCATTTTACTGAGACACCCGGGAGGACACACTCCCCTTCTGAAGGTACTCTTCCTTGTTGAGGACCCTCTGACCCTGGCAGTGCTATGTAAGAAATGGAGCTGTTCCAAGCACCAGAACCAGCTCTGACTGGTGAAGAGCCTGCCCTTCGTCTTGCTCTCCAGCAGCCCAGGGCCAGGAACTCACTATTGACCCCTGGGCCCCTTCTTCCCTCATCCCTACCAGCCCACCCGGCACCCAGCCCCTGACCAGGCCTGGGTCTATACTGATGCTCTTGGGAGGCTTTTCATCAGCTCTCCTTTGGTCCCTCTGTCCTGCTTCACTAGGCCACCTTTTGACGATGGGATTGTACCCTGCCAGCTTCAGCCCTCTTCATGTGGGTGAAACCACACCCATGGACTCCCCCATGGAAAGCCCAACCACACAGCTCAGCATGAGGAAGGAGGACATGCATGACATTACAGGTCAGCACTGGGGGGCCAAGGAGACTCCCGGTGTCCCAGATGCCTTCCAAAGCGAGAAGCTCCGCAGCCCAGTCGGCACCACATCTGGAAGCAGGCTGGAAATTCCAACCAGGCTCCCCTGCTAGGAAATGTGTCAAAACCTTCCCGAGATTTCATGGAAGCAGGAAACACTGGAGGAGGGGGGAGGGAGGAGCTGACTCCGTGGGACCCCAAGAGCGCTGGAGAAATCCAGATGTCACCAGGAGTCCCCAGCCCTTAGCCCTGCCCTTGCTCGCCTGCCCCCACAAAGAAAATTAAAGCTGCCTAGAGCAAATGACAGAACTTGTGTCTCCCTGGGACCCACAAGTCCCTGTGTGCGTGTGAAACGCCGAGTTCTTCGGAGAGGCTGAGTTATTTTTTCCTGGAGAGAAAAATGTTGACATGCCTTTGGAGGGTCATCTGCCCAGAAAATCCCAAGGCATGAAGAAGGCATGGTCTCTCTTCTCTCTGACACACGCACACACCTCCCAGAGGCCCCAGCTCATCCGCCTCGGCACACTAATGTCCTCAGGGCCTCACCATCACTCCTCACCCAGCTCATCCATTTCTCAAAGCTGGGGTCCCTGAGCAGGACTGGCCACTGGCTGCTTCCTCGTGTCTCGGCAAGTGTAACTCTCTGGTGATTGCCACAGCCACAGGTCAGATGGCTGCAAACAGCACGTGTCCTCTCTAGCTCTGGAGGCTGGAAGTTCAAACTCAATGCCACCGGGCTAAAGTCAGACATCTGCAGTGTGGAACCTCCTGGAGGCTCGGGGAAGTTCACTTCCTTGCCTTTTGTAGTGTCCAATAGATGCTTATATCCCTTGGCCTGAAGCCCCTTCTGCCACGTTCAGAGAAAAGAACACCTCCCATCTCTGCTCCCTTCATGGTATCACTTTCTCTAATTCTAACTCGTCCTCTGTCCCTCTTCTAAGGTCCCTTGCGATTAAATTAGTCCTGCCTCAGCAATCGCTGCCTTAAGATATATAACTTGATCACACCAGTAAAGTCCCCATTGCCCATTCACAGGTTGTAAGGTTGGGATTCACTGTGCAGTCTTCTGCAGCAGAGGCCCCTCCCTGGGCATTATTTTTTTACCTGTTGCTTCAAGGTAGGGCTTCCAGTTCTGAGGCATGTGGACCCTCTTTCCTCATTGGACCTTTAGTTAAATGGGCGTGGCCTCTCCACTCTGCTCAGAACCGTCTGGGAAACTCACATGGCCTCCTTTCCATCGTGAGAAGCAAGGCTTGTCTACCCCACATTCAGTACCAGGAGGCCGTGCCCACCACAGGCCTCTCAGTCTACCCAAACGGCATCCTCTGCCCATGAAGAGTTTATTGGAACCCCCGTGTAGTGTAGGATCTTAGTTGTAACTTTCTCCAGGGCTGGACCTCACTTGCCCATCCATCATTTGGGAAGAAATCTTAGACCCTGGTGGACGAGGCTGGAGAGGTGGCGAAGACAGGTATGCAGGAGAGGGAAGGGAGGGGTGGGGACCTCTCTCCTAACGCTGTTCCCAGTGCCTCGGTCTCCTGGGGCTCAGCCGTCCAGGCCCGCCTGGCCTCCTCAGCACTGTGCTGACACTACTCCCTCGGGTAACCAAGAGCCCGTGGGAGCCAGGTGAGCTGCTAAGGTGCCCGAAGGGCTAGGGGAGGTGATACTGCACTTTATGCCTAGAAACACTAGAACTTGGAGGCCATTGCACATGCCTGTGAGGAGATGCAGCCATGGCTTCGACCACGCTGTTCCCACGGCCTGGTGTCTCCCGACTCCGTTATCTCTGACTCAGAAGTCACCTGCTGCAGAAAGTGTCCCATCAAGTCTAAGGGAGCTAAAACTCTCCACAATGCTCCCAGAACTGTGGAATAACTCCCCGTGTCCAAGTCAGGGACTGATTCCGTCCTACAGAAACCCTGCCTCGGAGGGGCTTAGAGTAGGAGAGGAGCCGTAGTTGAGATAGCCCCACACTCTGCTCGGCCTGCCCGCCAAAAGGACCTCTCTCACCTTATGAGAGGGCTGGTTCTAGTATCAGCTCGCCACAACGTAGAATCACCTGAGAAAGGGGTCCCAGTGGAGGTGCTATTGCGATGAGGTTGGCCCGTGGGCGTGTCTGTGGAGAGACTGTCTTTATTCATTGAGGTGGGAAGAGCCAACCTGAATGCAGGTGGCACTGTTTCATGAGGTGAACCCTGAGCTGTAGATGTGTGAAGAACACTGGCTGAGCAGCGGAGGCCAGCAAGCAAGGATGCTGTGTTTATCCTCTGGCTCATGACTGGGGCTGTATGTGGTACTTCAAGTTCCGGCCAGGACTTCCCTGCAGGAATGGACTGTAACCTGGAATTGCAAGCCAAACGAATCCTTTCTTCCCTAAACTGCTTTTTGTCGGGATATTTTTTCATAGCAGCAGAGCTGAGAGTAAAACAGTGTACCTCCAGCAGCAGAGGATGTCCCTAGTTAACTAGCTTTCCACCACCGGGACAAAATAACAACAACAATAAACTAACAAAAAACTGACCGAATCAACTCAAAGGCGGAGAGCTTTCGTTGCTCATGGATTTGTAAGGTCTTCTTTGCTCACGGATTTGGAAGGTTTCCATCCATGGTTGTTTCGTCCTATTACTTTGTGGCAACACAGAGTTCATGGCAGGAGTGTGGGGCAGAGAAGGCTCCTACATGGTAGCCGGGAATCAAAGAGAGAGGGGGATTCCCCCCTTAGCATCAAAGCCCAAGGACAAACTTCCTTCCACTAGGCCCCGCCCACTGAAGGCTCTTGTAGGCAGAAGTTTCTGTCCCAAGTAACCACACAGAGACTTATATTAATTACAAATGCTCAGTCAATAGCTCAGGCTTGTTACTAGCTAACTCTTACATTTTAAATTAACCCATTTTTTTTTTTTTTTGTCCACACTTTGTCATATGGCTTGGTACCTTTTCTCAGTATGGCATGCTCATCTTGCTTTTCTCTGCATCTGCTTGCAACTCCAGACTCCGCCCCTTTCTTCCCATCATTCTCAGTCTGGCTCTCCCACCTAACCTTATCCTGTTCAGCTACTGGCCAGTCAGCTTCTTTATTAAATCAATCACAGTGACATATAGTCACACAGTGTAAAGGAATACTCCACAGGCTTTGCTGACTCTCAATGGCTCCTCATGCTGGGCTCTAGCTTTTACTACATAGCCCTTGTGGTTGCTCCAGATCTCAGCTATGACAGCCCTTGTCCCAAGGACCCAGAGGAAGGGGTGAAGACTATGATCAGGAACCACAGGAGTTTCTTGTTTGCCTTTCCTCCTGGGGTGGGGGGCAAGAACTAGGTAAGAGGTTGCCTGACTCCTACAGGGAGGTCCCAGGAGGTACCTGTCTCCAGACCTAGGGCAGAGCAAAGCCATCACCAGCTGTGAACATCTGGAGGCAGGACCAGCATACAGCTCCCCAGCATGCTTGTTCTGTCCTGTCAGGGCATCCCATCGGAGCTCAGGTACCATCAGAACCCCTCAGTGGCTCCCTCTGCCTTTCTTTCCTCTGTCCCCTGCCCACCAAAATGATCCCTCCTGCCCAGGGCCTGGACCCCGAATCCTGCTTGTGGTCATGTGCATTTCAGGGGTTTCCTGTTGCACAGAGGAGCAAGTTCAAAGCTATAAGATCCTGTGGCGGAGGGCCTGACCCCCAACTCCACGGGAAAAGCAAAAGACCCTGCTCCATCTGGCTGGCTTCTCCAGCAGTGGCTGCGGCCTTCCAGCTCCCTCTCTGCTGCAGCCCCTCTAGCGCCCATATGCTCCACCTCAGGCCCTTTGTGCCTCCTGACCACCCTGGTAGGGCCTCTCTCCGCACTCCCAGATTCCATTTGGCTCCAGTTCATCCTTCAGTTTCAGATTGTTTCTAAAGGGGAGCAGACTTCAGCCCTCAGTCTAAACCAAAAATCTCTCTACCCAAATCCCCCTGCAGAACTGTGACTCCTCCACTCCCTCCTCCCCCATTTCCTCCTCCCCCACTCCTCCTCCCCACTCCTCCTCCTCCACTCCCTCCTTCCTCTCCACCTCCTTCCTCCCCCACTCCCTCCCCCACTCCTCCTCTCCCACTCCCTCCTCCCTCCCCCACTCCCTCCTCCCCCACTCCCTCCTCCCTCCTTCACTCCCTCCTCCCTCCCCCACTCCCTCCTCCCCCACTCCCTCCTCCCTCCTTCACTCCCTCCTCCCCCACTCCCTCCTCCCCCACTCCCTCCTCCTCCACTCTTTCCTGCTTTCTGCCTTGTGAGCCTGTGGAGATCAGAGGACAGCTTTCTGGAGTCAGTTTTCTCATCTTCCAGTCTGTGGACTCCAAGATAGCTATGCTTGAAAGCTTCCGGGCGATTCCCCTGCCTCTGCCTCCCGCCTCAATAGAGGAATGTTGGATTTGCAGATGCATACCACCACATCTGGCTTTTTCACAGGGGTTCCAGAGATCAAACTCAGGCTGTCAGGATGTGTAGCAAACACTTTTACTGGGTGACATTGCCAGCCCCCACCTTGATTTTTGAGACAGAGTCTCTCATTGGTCTAGAGCTCACCCAAGAAGGCTAGATTGGCTGGCTGCAAGGATCTATCCATCCCTGAACCCTAGTTCTGGGATTACAAGCATGTGTCGTCACATCCACCTGTTTAAAATGAGTGCCGGGGATCAAACTGAGGTACCAGTGTACAGTGTTTGAATAAAAATGGCCCCATAGGCCCATGGGGAGTGGCACTATTAGGAGGTGTGGCCTTGTAGGAGGAAGTGTGGCCTTGTTGGAGGAAGTGTGGCCTTGTAGGAGGAAGTGTGGCCTTGTTGGAGGAAGTGTGTCACTAGGGGTTGGACTTTAAGGTTTCAGAAGCTCCAGCCTGGTCAGTGTGCCATTGTTCATTCCTGCTGCCTGTGGATCCAGATGGAGAACTCTCAGCTTCCTCTCCAGCACCAGGTCTTCCCGCACGCTGCCATGCTTCCTGCCATGATAATGGACTAAAACCTCTGAACTGTAAGCCAGCCCCAGTTACATGTTTTCCTTTATAAGAGCTGCTGTGGTCATGGTGTCTCTTCACAGCAATAAAAGCCCAACTAAGACACAGTGCTTGTACAGGAAGCCTTTTACTGACTGAAGCAGCTCTCTCTAGTTCATATTCTGTGCTTTTTTTTCTTTCTTTCTTTTTCTCTTTCTTTCCTTCCTTTCTTTTCTTTTTTCTTTTGCAGGATGTAGCTCACTGTGTAACCATGGGTAACCTGGAAATCACTCTGTAGAGTGGACTGGCCTAGGATTCACAGAGATCTGCCTGCCTCTGCCTTCTGGGATTAAAGGCATGCACTACTGCTCCCAGCCAGCTTCTGTTAGGGATCACCCAGGCTACCCCCTCTTTACACAGAGCCTTGAAGGTGCCTTTAGTGCTCTGTAGGTGGGAGCTGGGAACATCCGGTACGAAGGATGCTCCAGACACCCAGAGGCAGGACGTATTTGTGTTAATGTCACAGTCTGGCCACAGATTGGCCTAGTCCCCAAGAGAGTGCCGGGATTTCACACAGGAGTTGAGAGAAAGGCCTACGTTCCAGCTCTGTGTCTCTTGGTTTTGTGTGTGGTCATTTCCTCCTGAGGAAAACAGAGACAATAATTGGACACCCTCAGGGCTGGAGAGATGGCTCAGCAGTTAAGAACACTGGCTGCTCTTCCAAAGACCTGGGTTCAATTCCCAGCACCCACACGGCAGTTCACAACTGTCTAACTCCAGTTCCAGGGAACCCGATACCCTCACACAGACACACATGTGGGCAAAACACCAATGCACATAAAAATCAAAATTAAATTAAAAACAAATAATAACTGGACACTCTTCCCAGGTCCATAAGAAAGGTGAGCCATGGAGTCCCTGATGAAGGATGACGGTATTGATAAGAATTGCTATGACACTCACCCCTCCTTACTCCATCACTTGCTCATTTTTCAGGCTCAACCTCTGGAGTCAGGAACACAACCTGATTAAAAAAAGTCACACCCTCCCAGCTCAAGACTCCCCCAAGAGACTCTAACTAATCAGGCAGGGATGATGTGCTGGCTAGTTTTATGTCAACTTGACACAAGCTAGAGCTATCTGAAAGAAGAGAGCCTCAATTGAGAAAATGCCTCCATAAGATCTGGCTGTAAGGCATTTTCTTAATTAGTGATTGATGGAGGTGGGCCCAGCCCATTGTGGGTGGTGCCATCCCTGCCTGGTGGTCCTGGGTTCTATAAGAAAGCAGGCTGAACAAGCCACAGGGAGCAAGCCAGTAAGTAGCACTCCTCCATGGTCTCTGCATTAGCTCCTGCCTCCTCCTGCCCTGTTTGGGTTCCTGTCCTGACTTCCTTTGAAAATGGACTATGATGTGGAAGTGACAGGTAAACGAACCCTTTCCTCCCCAACTTGCTTCTGGTCATGGTGTTTCGTCACAGCAGTAGAAACCCTAACTAGGAAGTATTCTAGAAGTCTTTTGTTTTGATTAATATTTATTTTAAATTAATCTCCTTTTGGCCTGGGGATGTAGATTGATTGGTAGAGTTTTTGCCTAGCATTCAGGGAGCCGTGGGTTCAATCCCCAGTACCACATAAACCAGGCATGGTGGCACACATCTGTAATCCCAGCACTTGTTGGGGGGGGGGGGTGGAGACAGGGCAATCAGAAGTTCAGGGTTATCCTCAGCTATAAAATATACAACATTCCATCTATAAATGTTTAATTAATAAACAACCCTCCCAGGTGGTGCTTCAATTTAGACAGCTTTGGAAACCACTAGAATACATAATGTGGGGGTTTTATTTTCATCAAAGTCAACTTGTATTCTCCAAATAGCCGCCTATGGCCACTGTAGTCATAGCAAGCAATGTCACTATTTAGCATGGGAGGGCTGGCCTTCCTCCGGATGGTCCCAGTGACAGGGAGAGGGACAACACCCTCATCCCCTCCTGCAGCTGCCCCAGCACCTCAGCCAGCAGAGCTCACCATGAAATTGGTTCTCCATACTTCCCAAAGCCAGATCAGGAGGCAACTGGATGGAGCTGTGGATCCCACCAGAGGAGGAGAGGCCTTTGAGAGCCAAAGAAATCCAGCCACCCCCTCCACCCAGCTCAGGTTTCTGCCAAATCCCGCACCCTTCCCTCCTGATGGGGACCTTCATTCCGCCTAGGGAAGCTCCTGGTTGTTACATCTCTGCAAATGAAGCCCAAGACTGCTAGCTGAGGTGGGGTGGCTCTGGCTGGTCCCCCGAGGCCTGGGATGGAGCCTCTCTGGAGAAACAGAATGCCAGAGGAAAATGAAGGTATCAAAGAGGGGGTCAGTGTGGCCCTGGGTGCTTGCTTGCTCCCGCTGTGGTTTGTTGGAGGTAGGATTGACCCTGCCTCTGGTGACCGGGCCTTGAGTCCCACAGGGAGGTGCCAGCAAGGGTGACTGAGGAAGAGGAAGGGCATAAATCGATAGCCCTGTCCTCCACCAAGCATTCAGGACTGTTGACGTGGGAGAGACAGGCCGGCACAGCCTTGGTCTGGCTCTGGTCCACGGTGAGGAGGAAATGGTTTCCACTGAAAAACAAAGTTGAAAAAAAAAAAAAAACAAAAAAAAAACCAGTTTGCTGAAGGGGAATGAAAGAGGAAAGGCGGGGGGGGGGGGGGGGGGGGGGTTAGCCCAAACTGTCTGCTCATCAGAATCACCTGGACAGCTGTTAAAAAACACAGATTCCAAAGCCCATGCCAAGTCAGTAAAAATGTTATTCTTGGTACCCTGGCTTTCTCTTCCTTACAGTTTAAAGACATAGACTCAACCAGCTTGGAGGACTTGGGTGCCCAGTGTGCCAAGGCAAAGGGATGGGCAAGGGTTCACAGTCCTTAAGGAAACACCAGACCAAAGAGACCCAACAGACTCCGGGAGGAACTCCTCAAAGCTCCTCACTCCCCTCCAGCCAGTCTGGGGCTCCGGTAGCTGAAGCTCGGTACCCTCCCTTCGTTCCCAGGACTCTGCCAACACCCCTCCTCTGTCCCTGCCTCCCCAGCCCCTGGCTGAGCCTGTGGAAGGCTCGGGCATTCTGACCCTAGCAGGTCTCCTAACTGAGGACTTGGCCCTGTGGTTAGGTAAGGACTTGGATTACCCAGGTGCCTGCCTTTGGAACAAGGACACAGAGTAGGAGAGAATGATAGGCTGAGGGGACAGAGGTCAAGGAAGGGGCCACAGACCAAAGGGCATAGGTCAGCGTGAGACACTGAAGAGGCAAGGAGTGGCTTCTCTCCAGTGCCTGCCGGAAGGAGCAGCCCGGCAGCGTTGGACTCCCCTAGAGCTGCTGACATGGATGCTGCACCCAAACTGGGGTCTTCTGAAAGAGCACTCTAAACGTCTGAACCCTCTTTCCAGCCCCGAATTCTTTTCTTCTTCTTCTTCTTCTTCTTCTTCTTCTTCTTCTTCTTCTTCTTCTTCTTCTTCTTCTTCTTCTTCAATTTTTCCCTTTATTTTTATTTTATGGCTAGGTATGTCTGTGCACCATGTCTGTGGAATACTTGCAGAGGCCAGAAGAGAGCGTCAGCTCTCCTGAGACTGGAATTACACACAGTTGTTAGCCACCCTCTGGGTGCTGGGAATCAAACCCAGGTCCTCTGGGAGTATTCTTAACTCCTGGGCCATCTCTCCAGCCCCCCATCTCTCTAATTCTTATTGTATTGTTTACAAAGAAAAATCAGGACTTGGCATGTATGTTTATACACACACACACACACACACACACACACACACACACACACACACACACACAAAACATTATCCAAATTTTATTTAAATATCTGGGTATATGCTAACAATGGTGTCTCCATTGAGTGTGATGATCATGGGGAATGTTCTTAAAGATTCATTTTATCTTTAAGTATGTGTGGGAGGGTATGCGCATGTGACCTGCCCAGTGTCAGTGCTGGCAGCCAAATTTAGGTCCTCAGAAAGAGCAGCAAGCGCTCTTCACCACGGAGCCATCTCTGCAGCTCCAGTTGTGAGATTTTTGGTTTATCTCATTGCATTTTTCCAGTTCTTTTAATGTTATTTATTTATTCACTCACTTATTCGTTGTTGTTGTGTGTGTATGTGTGTGTGTGTGTGTGTGTGTGTGTGTGTGTGTGTGTGTACACTCCTGGTACGTGAAAGTGACGGTGAGCATGGAAACCCACGACAGCTTTGCAGAGTTAGTTCCATCCTTCGCCTTTTACATGGGTTCAAGGATCAAACTCAGGTTACCAAGCTTTCAGGGCCTTGTCCCTCACCCGTTTTGTTTACCCGGGAGCCATTTCCTCAGCCCCCAGCGTTCCTTGTAAAAGCTTCATTACGTTCTCTTTGCTGGATGGTGTATCATCTATTTAACCAACCCCTCTTGCTGGACACTTGGGCTGCTCCCAGTCTTTCAAATTTATAGGTCACAGCCAGGAAGAACCTTACAGCTAAACCTTTCCTGGTCCTCTGTCTCTACCCTTGGAATAGATTCCAGAGATGGACTCCACTGGGTTTCCTGTCCATCCCTACGTAGGCCTTAAGCTAGCCGAGAGATTCTAGAGGCCTTGGCATTGAGCCTTCCACACTGTGCTCCAGCGGTTCCCTTACCCCAAGTCACACAGGTTCTCTCCCCCCTAGAGCTGTCCTGTCTCTTGTCAAACCTAGATGCTGCCCTGGAGGCTAAACCACATCTCCTATGGGACAGGAGGCCATTTGTCTTCTGTGAAGGGATCCCCATTAGATGAACTCTAAACAGAGCACCTTTATTTATTTATTTATTGACTGTCTTTCTGGGTAGGCAAGTCCTAGGCTGGGGGCATTAGCTGGGTTGAGAGATTCTAGAGAGTAGAGAGAGGTCACGTGATGCAGAGCAACCACGCTAAGGACTCACTCTGTACAAGACAGAGGGGACCCCATAGTCCCACCCCAGGCCCAGCTCATCTCTAGCTCCAGCCTCATAAATAATCCGCGCACCCCACTCTCAGGTGCAGGGCGCTTTAGGGGTGCTGCTTTCTCCTCATGGGACTAAAGCTGTAAAGAAGGGTGCTGCCCCTCGGGAGGAGTTAAGTGCCTAGAGATAACCCCCCCCAGGGGGCTTTGTGCCTCAAGTCCTGAGGATCTAGCTGCATCCACAAGGGCTGTGGTGTCCATCTCTGGGGGTAGGGGGCTGCTCAGGCCTCTGCTTGAGCATACACAGCTCTTGCTGTCTCTGTGGCTTGAGCCCTTGTTGAGTGCAAATGCCTTGAGACCTCCTGGTGACTGGTGACCGGAGGGCTCTTGTCCTCACCTAACCGGAACTCTTCTCCCGAGGCCACCTGCCCACGTCTCTGTGAGCTCTGCCTCTCCTTCACACCCACAGTGTGGGCCAAGTGTCCCCAGGGTGGAGCTCCGGTCCCCAGGGCAGCTCTGTAAATGTGTGGGTACCTGGGGCCACTCCCTTAAGACCCAGACTTGGTGTTTTCACATTGGGCGGCTCTCCCGGCTTTCTCTCAGAACTGCTTCACCTCCTCACTGATGTGGGGGCCAAGTCATTTAAGCCCCACAATTAAGCAAGCCCAAAATAGTGATCTCGTGGGCAACGGGTGAGGGACAAGGCCCCTTCTTCAGGTAAGAGTTTCCAGGAGGTTTGACAGCCCGAGAGTCCCAGACAAGGACTCAGTGACACAGCCCTTTCCTGACAGCCTCTACCCTGAGGGGCCCCAGGGACGTACTTGCCAGGCATATGCCTCTGGCCTGGTGGCTTGTAAGGCTTTGTGGCTGGAACAGTCAAAGCCACCATCCTCAGCCTCCTGACCACTTCCTCCACAGGGCTCTGGTAACTAACTGCACAGAAAGTGTTCGCCTCCTCTTCACACATCCTGGCCTTGTTTCCAAATCTGGGTCTCCTGCCAACCCAGCGCTCTTGGGAGGGTAGGACAAGCCTTTCTGTATTACTGTGCCCTCTCCTGCCACAGAGGCAGGAGGAAAACCTCCCTCTTCCTCCCCAGGGGCCTCAGGGAACCTTCACAGACTGGGGTGACCCCACTCACCGCCTGCTCCATTCCAACCATGGATGAGTTCTTTTTTGTTGTTGTTTATTTGTTTGTTTTATTTTTTAGATTAATTTTATGGATATTTTGCCTGCATACGTTATGTCTCTGTACCACTCGCCAGCCTCGTTCCCACAGAGGTCAGAAGAGGGGCCATCTGGTCCCCTGGAACTGGAGTTAGAAACCGTTGTGAGCCATTTGAGTGCTAGGAATCAAACCATGGTCATCTACAAAAACAAGTGCTCTTGCTGGGCCGTGGTGGCGCACGCCTTTAATCCCAGCACTCAGGAGGCAGAGGCAGGCGGATCTCTGTGAGTTCGAGGCCAGCCTGGTCTACAAAGCGAGATCCAGGACAGGCTCCAAAGCTATACAGAGAAACCCTGTCTCGAAAAACCAAAAAAAAAAAAAAAAAAAAAAAAAAAAAGAGTTCTAACTGTTTAACAATAACAGCAAGCTTGTGAGTAGACAACAAAATTCACTCTCTGTTTTAGTCAAGGGCAAGGCTACCCCTTCAATTCCAGGGGCGCAAACCCTGGGAGCATAGCCCTGAAGTCTTTTCTCACAGTCCAGTTAGTCAGTGAAGTTTCTCCACTGGATCCCAGCATTGCCCGGAACCCGGCCTCCTCACCTTTTCTGCTGCTGTGTCTAACCTGGCTTACTGTGTCCGTGAGGACCCCATGTGTCCTTGCTCAGGGGAGTAGTGGGTTTGGGGCCGGGAGAGCCTGACAGGGTTGAGTTGGAAAATGATGGAGGAAGGCAAGTCCAAGGCTAAATTACTCCAGGATCCCGTATACTAGAGCTTCCTGCCTAGAATTGATCTCCTGACTATTAACGAGAAAAGAAAGGGCTGGAGAAATGGCTTGGTGGTTAAGAGCATTTGCTGCTCTTCCAGAGGACTGGAACCAGCCCCCACATCGGCAGCCCACAACCACCTGTAACTCCAGCTCCAAAGGATCCAACACCCTCTTCTGGCCTCCACAGGCACCGACATACACATGGCGTACACTCACACAGACATACAAACATGTGAATAAAAAACAAATCTTTAAGAAAAGAAAAGCAGCTGGACGATGGTGGTGCACTCAGGAGGCAGAGCCAGGCAGATCTCTGTGAGTTCGAGGCCAGCCTGTCAATCTGTGAGTTCGAGGCCAGCCTGGCCTACAGAGCAAGATCCTTGACAGGCTCCAAAACGACACAGAGAAACCCTGTCTTGAAAAAAAGCAAAGCAAAGCAGTTCACCAGTCATAATGACATACAATTCCTTTTGTACCTCTTTACAAGGGATCACCCACCTCCAACGTTGTCTTTTCTGGTTTTTTTCTTTGTTTCTTTTTTTGTTTGTTTGTTTTAATCTCCTGTCCTAATTTAGGATTTATAAAATCTACCGTCCTTGGGGACCCCTCTTTGACATGAGGACTTTGAGCCTAAATTTAGAGAGGGAGACACAGCCATCAGGAGGTCCCTCTGAGGGTGCTGAGCCCAGAGTGACTGGACCGCCTGGGAGGGCTGGGCCCTTGCCTCCACAGGAACATTCCATTGACAGGAGAAGGATTCCCCCAGCGGCTCAGGCCAGGCGTCTTTCTGTGAAATCCCAGTAAGAACTGGGTGCAATGGACAGGAACAGTTTCCCAGTACTCTCTGGTGTGTGCACGCATGCGTGTGTGATTGTACACACTGCCCTGCTCCAGTTCCTCCAATCCAGAGATGGCAGGGGTCAGGCTCAGGCAGCCCCTACTGTCCTCTGAACCCAACTCTACCCCCGGACAAGGTGACATCTCTGGGGGGGTGGGGGGATTTAATTGTAATATTTTTGAGATTATACTGTAATTATGTCATTTCCCTTATTTCCTTTCCTCTCTCTAATCCCTTCCATGTACCCCCTGCTCTCTTTGAAATGTGTGGCCTCTTTTTCTCTAATTGGTGTGTGTGAGTGTGTGTGTGTGTGTGTGTGTGTGTGTGTGTGTGTGTGTGTGTGCATTTCCAATTATACAAATATAACCTGCCCATTACATACATATATAATACCTGATATTACACACACACACACACACACACACACACACACACACACACACACACGCACAGTCAAGGCTAACAATTTGTTATCAGCTGACCAATGGGTATGCTCCTCCCTGAGGAAGACTATCAATCTCCCAGCATTCCTTAGTTGCCTGTAGTACTTTGTCTAGGTTAGGGTGTCATCTGGCAGTACCTTCCTTGGGCAGTGACTCCAAGCTGGCATTTGCTTAACCTTGTTCACCAGGACACCACCATCAGCCCAGACTCCTAAACAGCACAGGTACCTCTCAAAAGCAAGGCTAGAAAGAGGCCATCCTGCCCAAATGAGGGCTTGAAGTTCAGTGAATAGTCAGTGCTAAGTCTAGTCACCCAGAAGAGCCACAGCAGAAGGGGTATCAGATCCCAGGTCAACTTTACAGCCAAGCCCAGGCCCACTGAGGAAGGAGCAGGGGTCAACCAAGCCAAAAGCACGTACAGCCTGGGTGTGGAAAACATTGGCATTCTTCACCACAAATTAACCCCAAGGCTAACCAGGACCACTTTCCTGCTGGGGGGTGGGGGTGGGATGGGAGTCCCAAGCCTCACAAGCCCCCAGCACCTAACAGAGGTTTCTTCCCCTTTGCCCATCTTGGCCATCTTCCACAATCCTCCTCTCTTGCCTGCTCCTTGTAGGCTGGAAGGGGAATGTTGATGAGGACGGAGGAGCTATTCTGGACCCAGCCTGGTTGGCTTCCAGCAGGCAGCTTACCCTTCCCTCAACACTGAAAGCCCCCCACCCTGCACCACCAGCCCGTCCCTGCTCCCAGCCTGACTCATCCCATAAATTACCTAGGCATGGTCGCTGACTCAGCCAGGAAGCCCAGCATCCCCAGCCCCAACCCTAGGCCTCAGCCCCACAGCTGGCTCTCATTCTCAGAGCACAGGCCCCTCCTCTCAGGAAATTCCTGGAAAAGATCAGGCTTCTTGGAGGGGAGATCTCCTTACCACAGCGCCAGCAGGGACCGAAGCCACCACAGCCCATCCATCATTTCTGCTGCCCAGTCCCTGCTCCTGCAGCCTGTAGGTTTATGTGGGCCTGAACGTGGAGGTGTCAGTCTCCACAAGTGCCAGACACACAGTCCTGGAGGGAAAGGGAGTCCAGCATGGCGTGGGGCATCCCAGCATGCTTTGGGGAAGTCCAGGGCAAGGGAAGATGTTGAAAACTGAGAGGTGACAACGTGGGTAGGGTGCTCCAGGCCCCAGACAGTGTAAGGCTCAGGAACACAAACTAGTGAGTGACGGAGTAACCAGGCGAAAGAAGCTTCTAGGCAAGGGAGGGTTCATGAAGCTCAGAGTGCCAGGGTTCCTTCAACACTCAGAAGCCGTGTCTTGAAGGCAAAGGTCCAAAAGATTCTGGGGGGCTTGGAAGCACAGGACAGTGCTGGGGTGGCCAGGGACCTGGTCCACCCAGCCACCAAGCCCAGGGGAAGCAGGGTCCTGCCAGCATCCTCAGATAGTCTACTTAGGCCTAGGTGACCAGTCTCTGTCTCCCCACTCAGTCACATGGCAGGGGCAGCGCTCTGCTGTCTAGCAGCCCAGACAGAGACTAGGACATGGTCTCTGGGCGTCCCCAGGCTGAACAGAGAACAAGTCACTTCTTTCGGGCACTTCAAACCTAGTGAAAGAAGAGATCCCCAGGTCCTTCCTACCTCCCCTCGGCCTTAGGGCTCCTTGAATCCCTTCCTCGGAAACCCCATTCATTTTTGTGAAGAAAGCCAAGCTGGAGTAAGGCCTCCCACAACCCCAGTATCAAAGCCTTTGACCCATTCTATGGATGTTCGAAGTTACCTGTTGTACCACCCAGCTCCACCCAGCTCGGTCACTGAGACACGCCAGCTCCTGTCAGAGTCCTTCCTCTGTATTTTTGTTCAACTTGTAAAATAAAGAGGAAGGTTGGAGCCAGAAAAAGTCAGACAGGCCTACCCTAAGATTTGACCTCTAGAGGTGGCCCAGGGCCCTGGACCTCCTTCCTATCCTGCATGAAGTCCTGTTCTGTCCCTGTGGGACTGCGGTGGGGAAGGGTAGGCTGTCAGGAGGGTCGGACACTCCCCACCGTGATGGGGTAGGTGAGGGCAGCACCAGGCAGGCGGGCTGCTCTGGAAAGCAGGGTGGGGACATCCTGCCTCATTGTTACTAGTCTACTTCATTTCCAGAAATCTATCCCACCATCAAGAAGAGTCCATGGTGGTCACCAGGGCTGCCAGGAAGGGGGTCAAAGGGTTGCCAAGTGGCATCAGGGGCCTCCTGACTGGGCTGGTTCAGCCCTGAGACAAAATTATGTCAGGGAGATCTGACGGATAGAACTGGGTTCACTATGCCAGCGCTAGGCCAGGCCACACCCCTGTGGGCACAACAGATATTGGGAGAGAAAGGCCTGGCCCTGGCTGGATTTTCCATGGGCCTTTTGCATCCTGGAATCAAGGAAGACTGAAGTTATGTTAACAGGACACTGTTTGAGTGACCATGCCCCTCTGTTTTAATGGCTGGCCTCCTGTTAGTTCCAGGGACATAGGAAAACTTACAGTTATTATTCTACAATAAAGCATTATCCACAGCCATTCCCTGCTCAGCACGAGCCTGAGGGATGGCCATTGCTTACCAGGTGGTCTCCATCCTGATACATCAGTCTCCTCCTGAAGACTCTCAGAGAACACTGTAAACATCCCCATCTCCAAGACCCCTGAACAGACCCGGCCCAGTTTGATTTGTTATTTCTCTAACTTATTTGGCCACAGAACGTCTTTGTCACAGGACACATCATTATGACAATGTCCCATAAATTTGGGGGAGTGTCGCATCTAAGCTTTTGACAGGTCATGTTTTGCTCCAGTCCAAGGTACCCCAAAGGGAGTTTAAGGAAAAAGGGGAGAAAGAATCACCTGAACTTTGTGTGTATTCTACACACACACACACACACACACACACACACACACACACACACACACACACGTACACACCCCTATTCAATCTGCAGATCCTTTCTTCTAAGGGGGTCTGCTTTGAGTTTCCAACAATGCATTGCTACTTGATGAAAGGACTTTGTTGCTGAGACTAAGTTTGAGGTCTGCTGTGGTCTGCATGCTGAGGAGCCCCTGAAATGCACGTGTTGCTGCTTGTACTCAATGCAATAAAATGAAGAGGTTTAGACTGTAGGAGGTGATTAAGTGGTGAAGATGGAACCCTCAGGAACAGGGTTCATGTCCTTCTAAAAGCAGCCTGAAGAAGCTCTCCTACTCCTTCTATTATCTGAAGATCGACAAGAAGGTGCCATCTGTGAGGGAGAGGGGAAGCCCCCACCAGACACCGAATCTGCTGGCACCTTGACACCGGACCCCCCAGCTTTAGACGTGTGAGTAATACATTCAATTGTTTATGTATTACCCAGTCTGAGGTATGACGTTATAAGCCATCTGAACTAAAACAAGTGCCATCTCTCATGGATGCCCACGGATATACTAAGAAAAAGAAAAAGCTAGGTAGTGGTGGCGCACACCTTTGATTCCAGCACTCAGGAGGCAGAGGCAGGTGGATCTCTGTGAGTTCGAGGACAGCCTGGTCTACGAAGCAAATTCCAGAAGAGCCAGAACTATTACACAGAGGGAAAACCCATCTCAGAAAGAAAAAGAAAAAGGTAAGTAGAATTGGAAAGAAATCTAGAAATAAAATAGTGAAATTTGAAGTTTTGCAATGCAGTAACCTGAGTGGGACCTAGTGTCTGAAGGAACCACCCAGGGCATCACTCTCGGGGGTGGTCTGGCCAGGCTTTCTAACGTCTGGTCAGATAAAGACACTCACAGGGTGCTCTGGGCTGCCTGCTGAGGACTCTCGTTCCCTGACTGCCCTTCCCTAGAACCTTAAGTTTAAGAGAACCAGCTCCTGATGGCAGGAATCTTCCAGATTCAGGGAGGAGACAAATCATGGTCAGCACACAATCACCAAGGAAAGCTGTCTGCCCCTCGGTGCAGAAGTAAATAGTCCTGTATCGGAGCTGCAGGAGGGCTGAAGAGAGCCATTTAGGGAACAGAGGGGGCGGGCGATACCTTGCTGCCATCTAGAAGATATGGCCCGGGGCTCAGCTACTTCTTCTGGAAGAACCTTGTGTCTTTTTTTTTTTTTTTTAACTCCTTGAAGTTGTTTTTTTCTGGATTGGAGAGATGGATTGTCAATTAAGAGGACTTGCAGCTTTTTCCTGAGGACTGGAGCTCGGATCCTAATTCGTGAATGCCTGGAAGTCCAGTTCCAAGGAATCTGGTGCCCTCTTCCAGGCTCTGCGGGCATCTGCACACATATGTGCAGATACGCTCACACAGGCACATGTGCACACACGTGCATGCGAGCGCGTGCACACACATACACACATAAAAAGTAAAGTGAATCTTAAAAAATAAAGACAAGAAAATGTTTGTCGGTTCTCTGCAGGGAACCAGTCCTTCTTTCCAAGCTCACTTTCTGGAACTCGGCTTGGAATGGGCTGCATCTCCTCGTTTCTCAAATATTCATTCCTATCTTCTGTGCATTTATCTCTCTGTTCTGCATTTGTGTAAATTCTCGGACCCCTTTTCCAACCCTGTGTCGCCCATTGTATGAGAATTTCCAGTTGTTGCGTGTTATTTTAGAGATGTTGAAGTCTGCCTTTTGAAACTCAAAACTCCGAGAACTCTAAGTCTGTTTCGTAAGGTGACAAAAGCTGAAGGGTAAACACTTGGGAGTCCCAGGGCCCGTGAGCTGCTTCTAGCTCCCCCACAGCCTCACGAAGGTCTCCAGGTGTCACCTCGTGTTCATGTGACTATTCACATCATCTATGCACACCTCAGCAGCCTAGCTAAGGGAGGTGGAAGAAAACATTGAGGGAAAGCACCACTTTCAAACGTTTTCAAATATTCTTCCGGCCGTCTCCCATAGACGGTAGGTAGCACTATTTCTATTGTGAGAACCCTGATTCTTCTACCACCCTTGGGCGACCTCCGAGAGCCAGCCCTAGCCCTCACTAAGCCTTGGCTTCTCACCTGAAGCTGCGCCCCTCAGCGGCATTGGGGATTTGGTTCTTCTCTCTCATCTGTCCCCCAGGCTTCCCTTCCCTGTCTATCTGCCCTTGTCCTCCCCTAGTCCAGCGCGGGGTCTAGGCTGGCCCATGCCTGGGCCCAGATAACAGCTGAACAATGGCTGCTGTAGCTGAGAGCAAGGGAGGCCGTGGGAACCGGCAACGTTCTGGAGTGAGGGGCCGGAAAAGGGGAGGAGGAAACGGGCAGCTAGACCCGGCTGGGTGTCCACCCCCCAGCTCTGCCCTGGAAGCCCCGTATCCGAAGCTGGTGGAAATCGGCCTGTTTCCCTTGGATGGCCCCTGCTGGGCCTCTCATTCATTCAACAGCTATTTACTGGACACCTACTAGGTACCGGGCTCTAAGCCAGGAACAACCTTGCCCCTGGGGACAGTCCCTTCAATCCTGCAAAAAAACATTCGCCACTGTTGGCCCTGGACTCACCCCACAGTGTGCTGTGGAGAGGCTGAGGTCAACAATGCCTCCCGACAACTCAGGGAACTGCCATGACTTCGGCAAGGGTTCACAGTAGGGGCGGGCTTTGTCCTTCTCTGTCCCCAAGTAAAATCCCCTGGACTGCTTCCCTAATGGCAGTTAACAGAGGTTAATTTGCCTCCCCCCGGTCCCCCACCTCCATCCCTCTCATGTTTAGGTCTCCAGGGTGCTGGAGCAACCACTTTTACCCAGAACAGCTGTTCTGGAAGCTTCAATGCCTACCAGCTAAGTACCACTACCCTTAAGCCTAAGCTATCATCACAAAGATCCCCAATCTATCATGGCAATTTCTCGGCTTTCCTCTGGATGGCCATTGGGACCATTTTACCATCTTTGCTGAAGGGCAGAAAGGCCCGGAAAGTTTGATGAGCACTTTTTCTTGGAAACTGCAAACCACACGCTTTTGAATCCGGCTTCGTGAGCTGGCAGCTGGTCTCCGCCAGCCTCTGGTCCCTTTCTGCTTATCTGTGTTTCTCAGGGGGTGTAAATCTGACTCCAGAATTTCCCGGTTTCCTCTGGAAGAGGAAACCCAAGAAAGTGACAGGGTTCCTTGCTCACATTTTTTTCTGCTAGGTCCCTAATGAGGATCTGGTTCAAATAACAAGGTTACTTTGGGTCATTTGGGCCCTGTTCGAAATCAGCTGGTCACAGAGAAAGGCTGTCAGAGGCTTCTCCAGAGTGCACACGTCTTACTTAGGTCACATGCGTGTACAGAATACACACATTCATTCTATACTACTGTTTTTTTTGTTGTTGTTGTTTTGTTTTGATTTGATTTTTCAAGACAGGGTTTCTCTGTGTAGCTTGCGCCTTTCCTGGATCTCGCTCTGTAGACCAAGCTGGCCTCGAACTCACAGAGATTCGCCTGGCTCTGCCTCCCAAGTGCTGGGATTAAAGGCATGTGCCACCACCGCCCGGCTACTACTGTTTTGTTTTGTTGAGACAAGCTTTCATATACCCCAGGATGGCCTTGAATGTAGCCAAAGATGACCTTGAACGTCTGATCCTCCTGCCTCCTGAGTGCTGGGACTTCAGGTAATGTGATGTCACGCCTGGTTTATCAGACTGGGCGTTGAATCTTGGGACTCTTGTCTACGAGGCAAGCACTCTACCAGCTGAATTACATTTCTAGCCCCACATAAGAAAGACATTTTTTTTTTTTTTTTTTTTTTTTTTTTTTTTTTTTTTTTTTTTTTCCCGAGACAGGGTTTCTCTGTGTAGCTTTGCGCCTTTCCTGGAACTCACTTGGTAGCCCAAGCTGGCCTCGAACTCACAGAGATCCACCTGGCTCTGCCTCCCGAGTGCTGGGATTAAAGGCGTGCGCCACCACCGCCCGGCAAGAAAGACATTTTGTACATGCTTACTACAAACAGTACACACACTTCATACTGAATGCATACCTATACATCTGTGTTCTCCAAACACACCTGTTAGATGTCACCTCTACATGATTCATACCATCTTTGTTCTTTAGGAACATTCACCAGCGTGCATTATACAGACTGCATTCGTAAATATACACAGCAAGAAGCAAGGGGCTCAGCGGTTAAGAGCTATCCTTACTCCTCCAGAAGACCAGGATTCAATTCCAAAAACCCACATGGAGACTCACCACCATCCACAACTCCAGTTCCGGGGAATACAGTACTCTTCTGGCTTTTAATGGCAGCAGGCACGCTTGTGATGCATCATCAAACATGCTGGCAAAATACCTATACACATAAAATAAATAGTTTTTAAGAATTAAGATACATAAGTAAATACCCACACATTTTGGGAAAATACTCTGGTTTCCTGAGTAAAATTCTCCTCAAGGTTTATAGTTCTAAACCAGATAGGGACCCAGCACTGAGAAAGTAGAGGCAGGAGAATCCAGAGTTCAAGGTCAGCCAGTTAAGATGTATCCTTAAAAATCTCAGAACTCAGCCGGGCGGTGGTGGCGCACGCCTTTAATCCCAGCACTCGGGAGGCAGAGCCAGGCGGATCTCTGTGAGTTCGAGGCCGGCCTGGGCTACCGAGTGAGTTCCAGGAAAGGCGCAAAGCTACACGGAGAAACCCTGTCTCGAAAAACCAAAAAAAAAAAAAAAAAAAAAAAAAAAAAAAAAAAAAAATCTCAGAACTCGCCGGGCGGTGGTGGCACGCGCCTTTAATCCCAGCACTTGGGAGGCAGAGGCAGGTGGATCTCTGTGAGTTCGAGGCCAGCCTGGGCTACCAAGTGAGTTCCAGGAAAGGTGCAAAGCTACACGGAGAAACCCTGTCTCAAAAAACCAAAAAAAAAAAAAAAAAAAATCTCAGAACTCAGAGGAGGCAAAACCAGGCAAATCTTTGTGAGTCTGAGGTCAGGCCTACATAGTGAGTTCTGGGCTAGCCAGGGCTGTTACCCAGAGAAACCCTGTCTGCAAAAACAAAACAATAACAATAAAAGAACACTTGTTGCTCTTTCGGAGGAGCGTATTTTGATTCCCAGTGCCCACATGGAGGCTCACAACCATCTTTAACTCCAGTTACAGGGAATCCAACGCCCTCTTCTGGCATCTGAGGACACCAGATACACGAATGCTACACAGACATACATTCAGGTAAAACATTCATACACTTAAAAAAAAAAATGTTTTTCAAGAGTTCAAGGCCATCCTCAGCTACAAAGCAAAGCTCAAGGCCAGCCTGGGATATCTATGACCCTGTGGTACAACTCATTAATTCCCCTCAGTCTGTTCTCTACTTACTAACAGTACCGACAATGCTTTTCCTGTTTCCGAAACAAACAAACAAAAAAACAACTAACTTTCCTCCTTATTTATCTATAAATAAATGCAGCTGGGCACAAATGTCTCAAAATGCCAGAAAAACAAATGGACCAAGAGTTCTGATTTGGGGGTGCCCACCCTCCCTCTTTCTGCCCGGAAAGTCACTCACGCACGCCTTTGTTAGCATGAGGCCAGGCGTCAGATGCCTGGAGACACCTGCCTCCCATTAGATGTTTGGCCCTGGGGGAACGCACATAAGATTTGTCACAGTAATGAGAGAGCCATTTCTCACAGCAGGTTGGTCCTCTGCCCACTGTTAGGGAGCACAGGGATATCATGGAGGGTGAAATGACGTGGGGAGCGACGAGGCCCCAGCAGGCATCACTAATTGATCACAGCATCTGTCTCTCAGAGCTTGGTCTTGGCGGTACAGTCATTTGTACAACCCCCAGCCTTGCCAGCTACTCGAGGCTGGCAAGGGAGATGAGAACGTTGTGACCCGAAGAGTCCAATGTCCTCATTCTGTGGGTGAAGACGCCACGGCTGGAGAGGTGTGACTTTTGTGAGGCCACACTCCAAGCAGCTCCAGCCAAAGTGAAGAGACCCTCACAGAGGCTCTGCCCTCTTTGAACTCCCTAGATAAAGCCTCTGCTACAGATAAAGGACAGGAGCTCCCTGTGAGAACAAGAAAGGGAGACAAGGGAAGCCTGAAAGTCCCCAGACATGGGAACCCCTTCTTGACCCCTTGGCCCTCTTTGCTAGGACAAACTGAGGGTCCCTGCCGTCTTCATACACAGTCTTTCTGACCCTCAATCCCTAGGATCAAGGTGGGATTGGGGGAGGGGCTTCCAGAGCTCATGAATTCCCTTCTGAGGTGCTCACCTTTACCCTCCCCTATCTCTCCCCCTCCCCCAAAGCCTTCCCAGCCCCACTAATATCACCAAGTGCCTCTCCACATTCTTGGTACCTCACGAGCAGATGTCTGTCCCTATGCTGACCCTTACAGGTCCCTTAAATGGTTATCAGATTTAATCCCTAAGCAGATCTTAGGGCCAGGTCTGGATGCCTGTTGTGCCTCTTCCAAGATCACTCACTCTCTCTACCTTCTCCTCGGCCTCCTACACATCCATCATGCCTGCTTGCCTCTAAAGCACAATGCGCCTCCACCCAAGCCACCCAAAACTGTGTTTCTACGCTTTTCTCACAATCACATCACAAGAGCAAAGTGTGTCTTGTTTTTTATCATCGTCGTCGTGAGGTTGTTTTGAAGAACCACTTGCCTTTTCTAGGGAGAGCCTCAACCCATACCCAGCACCCCGGCTGCTCCCATCTGCTCTGGGGGTGTCTGTTTGCTGACTGAGAAGCCCTTCAGCGGGGTGTGGGTGCTGAGGACAATCCTGGTGACCCAGCCACATGTAGGTGGCAGCACGGGGCTTCCAGGGGTCTGAGCCAACCTGGCCCCCCTCTTGGGCCAAAGCCTTGGGATAGCAGCTCCTGCAGGCAGTACTAATAGGGTGTTGGGGAGAGACTCCTTCTGAGAGGCCCTGTCTTGGGGCCAGCTGGACACACTGTACCACCGGGGCCTCTGCTTACAGCCTGGGGTAGGCATCAGGGCTGCCAGGAACATTCTTTTCCAGGGGTGGGAAAGGACACAGCTGCCATGAGAGCGTCAGGGCTGTGGAGGAGAGGGTGTCCGAGGAACTGTAAGGCTCATCATCTGAGTCATCTCACACCCAGACAGATGCTTGCCTCAGACAGACAGACAGATGTGCCATGTGTGTGCTCACTCATAGTCACACAGCTTCCCCGACTCAGTCACACACACGACACAATGGCACCTGCCCACCCGCCTCTGCCAAGCAGCAGAGGTCAAGGCCACCACTGGACTGTTTCAAGTGATCAAGGAGGAAGACGCAGCAATGTAGGGCAGAACGGGAGCAGCTCAGTCTCCGTGCAGCTCAGTCTCCGTGCACAGGAAGGTCCTGATGCTCCCGATCGCCACTCAAACTCAGAAGGGCAACAATGGAATTGTCCCCATCGGCATAGGCTTTAGGAAGTGACCTCGGGCTTGGGATGTAGCTCATCAGTAGAGTATTTAATACATATGAAGTTCTAAAAAAGCAAAGGGTTTTCAACAATCTGTTCAGGGCCCAGAACCAAGCAAGAGTCCATACCTCCATCAAGCCCACTCATTCCCAAGCAACCCCAGGATGGGAAAATGTTGTATCTGAGCCCAAGAAGTCTGGGTTCTCAGGCCCAGCTCATCATTGACTTTAAGGCTACCTGATCTCCAAGCAACAGGGCAATGTCATAGTCCTTCCAGCCTTAAAAATGCAAAATGAGAGCCGGGCGGTGGTGGCACACACCTTTGATCCCAGCACTCCGGAGGCAGAGGCAAGCGGATCTCTGTGAGTTCAAGACTAGCCTTGTCTACAGATCGAGTTCCAAGACAGCCAAGAACAGCTAAGGCTACACAAAAACCCTGACTTGAAAAATCAAAACCCAAAACAACAACAAAAAAAACAAACAAAAGCAAAAGAAGAATTGGAGGGGAGGATGCTTATGACTGAGGACCTCATAGACACCACCTAAAGATTTACTAGGGAGAAGACAGAGGGGTGAATATTAGGTTCCTCTCGAATTGCCGTCAAAACGGTAGTCTGAACATACAGTCCATCATGACAGGGAAGACATGGCAGCAGGAGCGTGATGCAGCTGGTCACAGTACATCCGTAGTCGGGAAACAGGAAGAGACAGATGAGTGCTGGTGCTCAGTTCCTGTTTTCCTTTTTATTCATTCTTGGACTTCTGCCCATGGAGTACTATGGGCTGCCTACATTACGGGTGGGTCTTCCCACATCCATTAATCTGATCTAGAATTCCTCCACAGACACGCCCAGAGGTTTGCTGTCTCCTAGGTGATTCTAGATTCTGTCATTGATAATCAATATTAATCACCACAGAGTGAGTGGAGGAGACTAAGGAGGAAAGGAGAAGTCAGGGCAGCAACAGTCCGTTCAGGAAGCCTGGCACAGGAAAAGGAGCTTCCTGCCACCACTGCTTTCAGAGGCCACTTCCTGTGTTCGGCATACCCCAAACCACCATTCTGAGTGAGCCATCCCATCAGGACTTCCAGTCCCTGCCTGAGAACCAGACCCTGGGGCTGGTTATGATGATTCATGCAAAAAGATAATACATGGACTCATCTAATGCGATAACCCATGGAATGCACCTGGCCACGGAGGCATTAAGCAATCATTGTTGATGAGCTATTGTCCTGAGACCTGTTCCTGGGTCCCTCCCTTTTGTATTTCCAGGAATCTGTTCCCATCTGAGGCTGAGACCAAACTGATTTCTAAACGATGTCATGACTAAGTAAGTCGTTTCTTGCCTCTAGAGTTTTTGGAAGACATGTTTTGTTGTTGTTGTTGGTTTTGGGTTTTTGGGGTTTTGGGTTTTTTTTTTTTTTTTTTTTTATGACAAGAAAAAGATGCCTTTGTGTATATCCGCTCCCAGACTCGATGATTCAGGACAAGGATATGGCAGCTCATGTCTGTGGGTGGAGATCTGAGCTACGCTCCGCAAGTGACTCTGCATTGGCCTCACCCGGACTCACTCAGCTACAGGAGCAGGTTTGCAGGAAGCCGATGGGTTCGAAGAGTCGTGCTCCTGGGTCTGATATTTGGGAACCATTGCTGTGCAGGTCTGTTTAGGCAATGCAAGCAAGCAGTTAGGACTTGTCTCCAGCAGGGTGGTCTGGACTGCTCACAGTGTCAATCACAGGACTAGCAAGGGAGGGTGAGGTCGGTGTGCTGGTATCCAAAGCAAGTCACAGAGCCGTTTTTGAGACAGAATCCCAGTATAGGTTGTCTTGACACTCAGGGTCTTCCTGTCTCCACTTGAGTTCTGGGACAGCGGTGTATGTTAATTAACCAAGGATCAAGAGGTGAAAAGGCAAATGCTCCTGCTTGGTGGGATGGGCTAAGAGTCACTGGGAAGGTGTTTTTGCAGGGATGGAGGAAGCACAGACACCATTTTTTGTTTGTTTGTTTGTTTGTTGAGACAGGGTCTTTCTGTGTAGCCCTGGCCATCCTGGAACTCACACTGTAGACTAGGCTGGCCTCGAACTCACAGAGAGCCTCTGCCTCCTGAGTGCTGGGATAAAAGGTGTGCACCACACCACCGCCCCTACACAGCCACTATTTTTGCTAAAAGGCACACACACTGTTTTCGTTGCTTCTCTCAACCTCACTGCTAGAGATTCAACCCCATCTCCCTCATAGGACTCTGGATATAACTTTTTTCCTATTATTTCACACACACACACACACACACACACACACACACACACACACACACCATATTGGATATTGGAGATGAAGCCTGAGGACCAGGCAAGTGCTCCAACATTTAGCTCCCTCCCCGGGGCCCTGATGTTTTGAATCAAATTTGGAGGGGACCTTAACGCCCACCTCATTCAACACGCTAAGTATAGAGGTCTTTTCAGCTGGGGTCATCTTGTCTTTGTCTGCTTCTCTTTCTAAGGACAGAACACAAGTGAGGCTTGGCTGGCATGGTCAGCCTTCGAAATCTAGAAGACACTGCTCCTAGGTTTGGTTTTGTCTTTGGTTTGTTTTCTTTCCCGGCTTAAGAGTCCTAATACTCTCTGTTTCCATTTTATATGATTTACAGGCCCCTGCCTGATCGTGCCCACTCTGGATGCACAACTTTGTAGGACCCTTTCAAAGGCTGTACTGACAGCTCAGACAGTCGGTCCCTCACCCATGCCCCACGGAATCTCTCAGCTCTGTCTAAGGATTCCAAGGCACCGTGAGTCCTTTCCAAAGGCATCACTCGGTGCAAACATGAATGTTTATGTTGGTTTGAAGTGAAATCCCCTGGAGTCTGACCAGACAAGAGCTCACGAGGGAAGCCCACCTCTCCACGCCGTGCCCATTGACTTTTGAAATGTGCCTTTTACATTTAAAATTCTAAAACTTAATTCAAATGTAATCACCATAGAACAGTATATCTCCCTTTGGTAAATAGTTCAATTTTTCCATATAAATATATGTTATATACCACAGTTCCTTAAGCTTTACATCAAAACTCCATATAGGATCATGTAACTGGATGTGGGAACTAAGGGGAAAGAAAGCCTTGCCTTCTTGGTGGGAAGAACTAAAAATGTTTTCAATGTGCAGCAACCAAAAATTAACTCAGTATTAAACACATAAGGAAGCCAAGTTATTTCTGGCAGTGCCCATCAGTGTTGTCTGTGGAACTTAACCCCACCCTTGGTTCTGAATACATACTGCCTTGCACTGAACATGTCCTCACGCCACTCGGAGCCAATCAGTGCGGCCCCACACACCTCATCGCAGATTCGAGACTATCACATGTCAGGAATTGCGGTGTGTTTACCGTGCATACAGGTTTTCTGCTCTTACCGAGACATAATGGTCTAATTATAAAAACCAGACTTTCCATATTCTCTCACTGTCCTTCCTCAGCGTGTATCAAATTAGAGTATCTCTGGATTGTATTAGGTTAGAATGTTGATCTCAGAACTTGATGCTTGGGTTGCTGACATGAATTTTGTTTTTAAAACAATGTCCAAATGAATTTTAGTTAGGGAATTTAGGCCAGAATTTCCAAAATAGCCCTAAACATACTTCTGCCATTTTATGGTCCAAAATTACGCAATGTGGTGTGCTTAGCATTGACAATTATAAAATGGAAACATCAGTTAACTCTAAAAACCATCGGAGATACACTATCCTGCAGTATAAAACATTCAGCCAAGATCATTTTCCTGAAGTGGAAATGAATAATCACACCCCTCTCTTTAATCTGTAGCTCTCCTTTTCTCTTTAACAAGTGGTAAGATTATATGTGTACCACAGAGTCATTGTAAACTCCATTTCTTCAGGATTTATTTTCAGTAAAGGTTTGGTGTGCATACCTAGATTATGTGCCTATCACATAAGCAAGGTCATGCAAAAAAAATTTTCATTGATGATGAAGTGGGAATTTTTAAGAAGCCCTGTTATATACTGCAGAACTACTAGGCTTCATATATTTATTTACTACCTACACCAAGGTATTGAACATTTTCATCACTCCAGCAAGGTTCCTCATCCTCCTCTTCACCAATCCCTCCCTGTCCCCATAGGCAACTGTTAAGCCCTTAGGTTGCCTTTCCCTGTTTAAGAACTTGACATAAATGGAATCCTACACATACTCCTTGTATCATTTCCATCATTGTTTTCTTTTAAAGGGTTTGTCCATGTTAGCGTGTGAACTGGTCGCCCATTCCCTTTCACTGCTGTGTAAATTTCCATCTTAGAAAGAGATGCAATCTGTTTAGTCGTTTCCTTGGCGAATATTTAGAATTGCAGATCAAAACCACAATGCAACTCCTTTACCCAACCACCAGGAGAGCTGAAAAGAAACAGGTTGACAATACTAAGTGTTGGCAAGGATGTAGCAACTGGGGCTCTCATTAGCTGGGTGTGGGTGTGTGCAATGGAGCAATCATTATTTCGCAGCATCGGCTCAAACTGAACATACACAATCCTTTGATCCCAGAAATTCCATCTATACCCAAGAGAAAGGGAGTTTATGTCAGCCCAAGGACATGTGCCAGAATGTTCTTGGCAGCTTGATTGATAATTCCACCACGGTGTGAACAGCATACAAGTCTCCATTGTGTGACTGTTCCAGACTCTCACAGAGTGTTATCAGCCCTAAATGAGGCAGAGATCGTGTCCTCATGCACACACCTTGTATGAATTCACTATTATTTCCTTAGTGTCCATTCCCAGAAGCGACTGATTCCTGAGTCGGAAGTTACGTATTTCATTACACGTTGCTAAGCTGCCCCCAGACGGTCGACATCTCCTCCTCTCCCGACCTTCACCTGAGCCTGGGACAGAGAGCTTTCCCAAACCCCAAAGTCAAGCCTCTTTACATATGTCCTGCCCCTCCCCAGAACACAGACAGCCCAGGCTTTTCTAGAAAGCAGTGGAAGGAAGGTGTGTTGTCTACACTGGACAGCAACAGTGGCCACAGCTGTCGGGATCAGGCTGCTGGGTCTGCAAGGCCACCTTCCTTCTGCTGCCGACCCCGAGCTTATCAGAGCAGCCGTGACCAGAGCATCTGTCTACTGATGCTGGCAGCTTCTGTCCCCGCAGTGTCCCCCACAAACCAGGCACAGGAAGTATGGCTGAGGCATGCATGCAAGTGAGCAGCTGCATTGGCTTGGAGATGCTGATGCAGGCCTGACCAGAGGATGTGTAGAGGGTTAGAGCAGCAGCCAGCACTTCCTCTTCACAGGCTTTGGTTGGACCCCCGGACTCTTTCAGTTTTTCTTTCACAGTACCCAGGGGATGTCCTCACATCCCCATGATGTTCAGGCAGGTCAGAGTCGGACCAGCCCAGTGTCAAAGACTTTTTCTCCTCTTTGAGATCAGGGCAGGGAATATGTGACATGGTGATATAAGGGACTCCAAGAAGTCCTCTGTCCTGACAAGAGTTCCCCAATTTTACCAGTGGCGGTGCCTGAAATGTCCCCATTGTACCCTGCCTTTGTGTTGGACATTACTCCACCCATGCTGGCGGGAGGCAGAGTGGCCAGAGGGAGGGAAGAGTTATGAGCAGGAAAGGGGAAGAAAGGAGTCAGGAAAGCTGCCTCCCCAACTCCCCAGCCCAGCTGCCGTGGGGTGGGTCAGGCCAGCTGCCTCAGCCCTTCCAGCACAACCAGGCCTTTCTACATGCCAGGGAAGACTCAAGACTCAGTGTCCCCCAAGTTCTTTGCTGGCAAAGGGTCTGACCTCTGCCATTAACACACACACACACACACACACACACACACACACACACACACACACACACCACGCACACGCACATGCACGGTGACGGGAACAAACCTGGGCAGTGACCAGAGGCCTGAGCACAGGGCAGACTTTGAGTTTGGTAGAGGAACTCAGTCACTGACTGGCCCAGAGATTAGAGGGGGAAAAAATGAGTCTGAGGTGTCGTGGCTGACAGTTCTGTGAGATGGGACAAATACCCGGCTCCTGGAGCCAGAGCGAAAGGCAGAGGGGGAGAAAGGAGAGGAACTAAGGAGCGTGCTACCCAGACTGATGCTCAGCTCCGGTTCCCTGTTCCCCCTCCCCTCACCCACTCGGAGATCCTTCAACGAGGGAACCTGGCCTTCGCCAGCTTCTTTTCCCTCAGCCCTTGAGGCCACCCTTAGGGCAGGCTCCTGAAGCAACACCCCCACCCACCCACCCCCGCCGCACGTAGGCACGCACGTACGCACACACGCACGCACGCACGCACGCGGGTTCTTGTCGGGGGCTAGAAGTCTAGGAGCAGAAGTGAGACTGTAGTACCTGTGAGGATGGCTTAATGGGGAGCGCTCTCACGAGCGGGGCACCTAGGAAGCCATCACCTCTATTCAGCCTGTCCCGGGGGGCTAGGAGCTGCCTGCCTAAAGGCCAAGGGTCAGGTGATACCCCGGGTCAGAGCAGGGTGAGATGTGGGACGGGAGCCTGAGAGGGATCACCTCCAGACAGTTGGGCCAGGAGCCCTCTCCAAGGAAAAGGGCAGCAATGAATATTGGAGGCTCTCCCATACAGCTAGGGTACGCAACTGGTCACCACAGCAGCTATGGCACCACCTGGCCCAGAGAGGGGAGGCCCCAGACAGCCAGCTAAGAACCAGCCTTCATACTCACTAGCACCCTAGCTAGAAAGGATGAGATCTTTGTTTCATGATGGGACATGGAGGCCCAGAGAACACAGGGGCTGGGCCTGAACCCAGGGCAATCACAGGGGTCTTGAACTCAGGTCACCCACTTGAACCTGACCGTCTCAGTTCACATTGCATACATGGGCAATTCTACATAGAGAATCCACCGTGTCATGGCAGCTTAAAGGCCAGGAAAACTAAGCTTCCTCTGTTGCTCATCTGTATCCCTGCAGGTAAGTTACCTTCCAACCTAGGGGATGTGACGGGGATTCTCAGCTTGGAAAAGGACCAGAGAACTGGACCAGCCATCTCCAGAGTCCTCCCCGCTCCAGGGCTCCATGGAGAGCAGGGTTGGCTTGAAGGGGTGTGTACAGCTGGCTTGGCACTGAGATGCAGAGTGTGTCTTTCCTCATCTGGGACTAGAGGTAGCCAAAGCCTTAGTCTCCCACAGGGGTGGGAGGGCCAGGATCGAACCCCACAAACCGCCAGAAGACGGTTTAAGCACCCAGTCACCATTAAGAAAATGGCACCCTAAATCAAGGCGAATAAACCAAAGAGGAAAAATACTCCCTCTAAGTGAGCGAACAGCAGAAGGGCCCTTCAGGGTGGGCCCAGCCCTGGCCTCCCCACCACCACCCACTCTGACCTTGGTTCGGCTGGGCTTCCCCCAGATCAGGCCGCCTGCTCCCTTCCCATGGCCTTTCTGGCCCACCATTCTCCCTCAGGCCACCGGTCACCAAGAGCTTGTTTCCAGGGTGACAGAGGGGCCAGAGGAGGGCTGGGACAGGGGGCTGACGGCTCTGAAATCCTGAACTAGGGCAGGGCTGGGGCGGCATCTCAATGAGGCTGCCGACAGACTCCAGGCCTCCAGCCAGCTGCCTGAAAGACCTTCGCCACCTCCCTGCTCCCAAAGCAGCTGAGGCCCAGCAGCTTGAGAGGCCTGCAAGACAGAAATCTGGAGCCTGCACTCAATGCAGGAATATCCTTGTGCTCTGCTAAAGGCCAGCCGCCATTACAGAAGCAGCTGACCGCATCCAGCCTGGAGGGGGCTGGACACCTTGTGTCTCCCCGCTCCGGTCCCGGCTGCTCACCCCAGTACACCTTGAGGTCTGGAGTCCTCAGTCCTGCCTGCTCTTTAGAGTCATCTGGGCCTTAAAAGCAGCCCTATTCTGGGCCTCACCCTGACTCGTAACAGTCTGCAGTGGGCAGCCAGGGTGGGAAGTCCCTGGGTTGACTGTTAGCTTCTAGAAGGAGCCTCCTTTACAGGAAAAGGCCTGAGATCCACTCAGCTTGGACAGGCTTCATATGTTAGCTCCTTGCTGAGTCACGGGACATATTGACATATCAAAGACCTTTCAAACAAAGGAAAAACTCTTTCCTGTGAAAGCTGTTCAGGGTTGGGAGGGTACGCACATGCGCAATGCTATCCCTATTTTATAACAGGAACTCTGAGAGGTGGCAGAATTTTCCCCATCGACCATCCCCACAACCAATGGCTGAGCTTGGACTCTCAGAGTTGGGGTTTTCTCCACATGTGCCCCAACACACCCTGACTCAGAGGCTCCAGGATATTACCAGAAACTGGAGCCTGGGGTCAGCTGGCCTGCCATCTACACCCTCTCCCAGCTACCCTCTTGCTCTTTCTGAAGCCAGTTCCCTGCCCTGCTGTGGGCATGCCTCTCTTGCTTCCTTCGCATCTAGGCTCCCATTATCTCAGTCCTCTAAGTCTTCTAGCTTTCCAGTTCCCAATCCTAGACCCACACTGACAGTCAAGGCCGGCAGCATGGCTTCCCTAGCATGAAGAACTGGGTCATTCTTCTAGGCCCAGGTAAGAGCTGCTGGAGGCCGGAAGACCATCAGGCTCTCGTCTTTAAGGGGTCAGTGATTCATGCTCCCCGTCAAAGACCCTCTCCCTTGGTGCCCATCTTGGTTTGAAAAGCTCTGATTTGAGGCCACTGTATCCCTGTGTCCCATAGAGCCAGTGACACCTGAGTCCTGGGGTAGAGCCACATGCAAAGCACTTCTGAGTTCTCGAACCTGTACAAAGGCGTGTGGGAAAGTTTCATAGAGAGTGTTCGCTTTTCTCTGGCTAAATCTAATTAAGACGAAACCGGAGCTTTCTGAGGAACCATCCAATGTCATTGGGCATTTCTTAGAAAAACTAAAACTCTTCTTTATCCCTCGGCCAGACCTGCCCACATTAGGCCCTTTTCTCTCGGGACTCTTATTTCAGCCACAAAACCCATGTCTTCCCATGAGGTAGATGGGAAGGCGTCTGTTGTTTCCCAATGACCCTAATAAGCCAGAATGGCCACCACCACCCACGTGCACACACACACAGCAGGGTCTCCACTGCCACTGACATTACTTCCTAACAGTCCAGACAAAAGGAAGCCACAGTAGCAGTCAGAACCGGGGGGGGGGGGGGGGGGGGGGGGGGGGGGGACGGGACGACGGACCACGGACGGACGGACGACGACCAGCCCAGAAAGTGTTATGGGAGTGAACAAAGCCAATCTGACAGGCAGAATCTGGCACTGAAGGAAAAATGGTAGGAGCATCTTATGTAATGGAGGGCCCAGGAGGCCCACATCCCAGAACCCAGAAAAGTTGACATCTTAGCTTGGCTGAGTAATTATGCACATGCTAGGTAATTTTTGTTTCACCGTCCCAGTAATTCTAGAATACCTGTTAATTCTCTCCATTTTCCAGATGGTTTAACTGAGGCACAGAAATTAACTAGACAGCTTGCTGAGAATTACACAGTGATTGATACCTGGTATCGTCAGGATTTGAACTCAGGCAGTCTGGCTCCAGGCTCCCTTCACCACCTCACCACACTTGAGCATGCAGAGGAAGGAGTCCAGGACTCCACCATGGGATGTTCAGATCACCACGGCGGCATTGATGCAGACTCAGTAGCTTGATGCATTACCTCTGACCTCATGAGCCTACAGTGGGCAGATCCTGGGGAGAAGGGTTAGTTACTGCAGCGGCTCATCTGCAGACAGGAGGAACCGCTTGTGAGATGGCTCACACGGTTAGCAAGGGAGGACGGACTGTCAGCTGGGAGCACGGCCAGACCCGAGAGCTGCAGGCCTCTTCCTCTGCAGACAGGCCTCCGTACCTCCAGCTGTGGCTGATCACTTGGACTTCCTCTCAGCATGGTGTCTGCCTGCCCAGGGGGAGAGATCCCATAAGACAGGAAGTGGAACCCAACAGTTTCTAAAAGCCCAGGTCTGCACACAGCATCGCCTTCTCCCCAATTTATCCGTCAGCCATAGACCCATAGACCCCAACCATAGACCCCAGACTCTGCAGGAGAGGATATGAGCCCCATCTTCAGATAGAAGGAATACTAGAATACCTCCCCACCCACTCACCTCCCCCGGATGCCCTCCCTGGACAGTGAAGAGCCTGAAGACATCCTTGTCCTGTGGCACCTCTTCTCAGGTCAGGACAAGCACAGACCATCTCCTAGACATGTCTGCATGGCTAGATTTCTTCTTCTTCTTCTTCTTCTTCTTCTTCTTCTTCTTCTTCTTCTTCTTCTTCTTCTTCTTCTCCTCCTCCTCCTCCTCCTCCTCCTCCTCCTCCTCCTCCTCCTCCTCCTCCTCCTCCTCCTTTTCCCTCTCCCTCTGCTTCTTTTCTTTTTCTTCAGACAGGGTTTCTCTGTGTAGCTTTGCGCCTTTCCTGGAACTCGCTTCGTAGACCAGGCTGGCCTCGAACTCACAGAGATCCGCCTGCCTCTGCCTCCCGAGTGCTGGGATTAAAGGCGTGCGCCACCACCGCCCGGCTTTTTTTTTTGTTTTTTGTTTTTTGTTTTTTGTTTTTTGTTTTTCTTGGCAGAGTTTTAAACTTACAGTCACAAAGGTGGTGTGAAGAGTTCCCATGTTCTCTACACAAAGTTTCTTCCCTTAGTGTCACCTCACACTGCCAGGGCACGTTCGCCACATTCCATAAGCCAATATGTACACAGCTTGATTACTTGTGTGATATTATGAACAGTGTTACTAAACTGCGAGTCCACATTCAGTCACCTTAGCTTCTTTACCTCATATATCCTTTTTGTGCTGAGAGACCGTCTACAGGCAGTCACCGTGTCTCCTTAACTGTGACAGGTTCTCAGGTGTCCTTGTTTTGACAGTTTAGGGGATTACTGGAGAACACCCTCCAGCTAGAATTTGCTTAATGCTTTCCTCGTGGTCAGATGGGACTTCTGGCTTTGGAAAGGAAGACCACAGATGTAAAGTGTCCTTTTCATTATGCCACATCGAGGGGACATCCTGGTGATGTTAGTTTTGACAGCTGGCTGAGGGAGGCCATGCCTGTCTGCTAAGATGAAGGTCTTCATCCTCTTTGAACGCTGGGCTGACTGGAATTCTGCACCAGAATTTTCCATCTTTTCTCCAGTGTATTTGGTCAGCCCTTCCTTTACACAAGCGTGGATGCTCAAGTGTCCACTTCGTGCTTTGGGTAACAATTAAATCAGTGCTGTTGCATGTATTTAATTGTGCCAATGAGTTCAGCTTTGGCCAGTGGCTCTCTTTCAGGTGACATTCCTGTTCCTCTGTCACGCGCCCATTGTTTATTTGTAATTCTGTAACATTTCTGGTCCTAGAAGATGCTTCCAGCTCATCTCATGCATTTCCTGAATCACTAACTCCTCCAGGAAGCCCTGGTTCCCTTCCTTAGAGAGGAAAGTTAAGAGTCTCATGCCTCTACTGACTGAGCTAGCCTGGCATCCCAAGACTGAAATTAGAAACCAAGATCTGGACACTAGTGTGTCCATTACTACAGTCCTTTCTTCTAGACTCTTTCCAACTGATGGAGCTTGGAAGCCTGGTAGGTATACTAACTCTTTAGACACGCACAAATCCATAACTATTTCTGTAGGTGTCCACATATGGCTACATTAAAGTAGCCCTGACCTCATAGTGTTGGTAGAACTCTCAGTTATTGTTCTGGGGATCAGGGTAGCCTGGGCCCTTTGCTTGACAATGACTTCTAACTTCCACAGTGAGAAACCTGGCACTTGCCGCTCACCATCCATTTCCCTCATTATTCAGTTTCTATACCATGCACAGTGGCTTTGGACTTGGTAACCCTTGCTCCCAGGGAAAGTTTTGTCAACTAGAGTACAGTGCTTAGGCATGGTTTCTTTTGCCACTGGTTATAACACGTTTCACTCATTTCCAAGGTGATTTAGGTCAGACCACCACCATCACACACACACACACACACACACACACACACACACACACACACACACACTTCAATGAGGCTATCTCATAGATTTGCTATTCAATTAGTTCTGGCGTTCTGCTGTGATCCTCAAATCATCCTGGTATCATCCAGCCACCTATGTGACTTTTAAAACTTGCACAACGATTCCCTCTTTGTCCTATAAAATACTGTGGTTTGTTTTTTTTTAAATACACTTTTTTTTAAAAGTTGGGTATGTTGAGGGAAGGGTGTGTGCATGTCACAGCTCAGGTATGGAGGGTAGAAGCCAGTTCCCTCCTTCCACCATGTTAGTCCTGAGGTTTGAACAACAATCAGGCTTCACGACAAACATTTTGACCAGCTGAGCCATCTCGACAGTCCAGTGCTGTGGGTTTTGACAAATGTTAGCAAGCATGAACAAGTGTCCTCCAGGGTCACAGATCTACCATGGCGATGCAACTCAAAGTAACTACACCATCCTCAGAAAATCCCTAACCTCCCCCCTCTCCTCCCATACGTTTAAACTTTTATTTCAAAGCCCGTTTTGTGCACATAGTCTCATGTGCTCTTTAAAGCAGCTTCAACTGTTGGGAAGAGCAAAGAGGAATTGCTGGGGAATGATCCTTTTGTACACTGTGAATGTGGATTACTCTCATTGGTTTAATAAAGAGCCAACTGGCCAATAGCAAAGGCAGGAAGAGATTTTTTCGGGAGAGCCAGACTGAGAGAATGCTGGGAAGAAGGAGGTTGGAGTCACCAGCCAGATGCAGAAGAAGCAGGAGGTGAACATGCTGTGCTGAAAAAAAGGTACCACCATGTGGCAGAGCATAGATAAGAAATATAGATGAATTTAAGTTGTAAGAGCTAGTTAGTAACAAGCCTAAGCTATCAGCCAAGCATTTATAATTAATAATAAGTCTCTGTGTGGTTATCTGGGGAGCCAGTGGTCCCAAAGAAAAACCCTGCCTACAGAGGTCCACTCTGAAGAGGAGACTGAGGCCCAGAAGTAGAGGAGGCTTGCTCTGGTCTCTTAGCTAGTAGATCCTAGACCAAGCCTGCTGAGCTCTCATTCTGGGTCTGATACATATCCACTGAGTGGCTGAGTTAATCACCTCCCTTGGCTGGCCAGCTTGTTCCTATGTAAAATGAGAGACCAGATGATTCATAAGACCATATTTATGTCTAGCTGGTTATGTCTAGCTTTTGGCATGAAGTTGACTTATCAGCAAGGAGATTTGAAGGGGCTGACCAGTAGAGGAGATGCCTGGAGAAGTTGAGCCCAATTGGACTTCAGAGAAGCAAGTCTAAGCAAGCTGCCCAGGAATCAGAGAGGATGAACCTGAGGTCACAAGTCCTAAGCCTACCTCACCTGTGATGGACAAATCCACAAAAATTTTACATCCCATTCTGAACTGCAGTCCCAAACCCAGCGGACCATGAATTACAACTTTTGAAAAGTAGAATGAAGAACAGCACACAAGAACCTGTGCACACCACATACTATTATTCTACCCACGCTCTAATTTATAGGCCAAAACGTAAAATGTATGGATCAAAAGAGCCCAAAGCGGCTGGCCAGCAGAAACCTTTTGACATCCATATCTTACTTATCCTTACCATAATTCCCATGCAGATAATTATTTTATATTCCTCTTAGCCACTTTGCAAGTAAACCAACTAAGGCCCAGAGAGGTGGAATGAGGAATCCATGGTTCCCCAGCTGGTGGGGGAGGGGCAGGGTTATGAAAACACTCAGGGCTCAGACCCAGCAGGAGTTTCCTGCATTTGGTCCTATAGAGAACCACAGCATTCGCCTGCTTCACACAGTCCGCACATCCGCACAGCCAGTGGAAGAAGGTTCCATGTGGAGGTTGCTAAGGCCGCTGAGGCTAGGCAGGATGAGGGGCCGCTCACACTCACAGGTAATCTAATCAGAGCCAAGATCCTTTGGATTTGTCACCAGCAGTGAGCTGGTGAGAGATGGAAAGGAGTCACTGCCTCCTCTGTGGCCCCGGATGGTACCCATACTACGTATGGCCAATACCTCCCCGCTAAGACAGACACTCAGGCTGGGGCTCTGAGCATCAGTAGGTCCTACAGTGATTCCACAAGTCCTGTCTTCCGTCTCCCACCTTCAACTTTGTCTAAATCTCCTGGAAGCCACATTTCACTGCTTATTTCCTGTGCCCTGCTCTGCACACCCACAACCTTGTGTTATTTGGTGGTTTACAAGCTCACAAACACACTGATCATCTCTCCCCTATCACCTAGATATAAAGAAGCCCTGGTTTCCCCGCACACAGAAGGATCCGACTTCTGTTGGGACACACAGACCACCAGTCCGTGTCTAGGAGCCTTTCCCCAGGACGGTGGGTTTCATCTGCACTCTGTTCACTCAAGGAGTCCCATGTGGGAACATCCCAAGCAGTGGGAAGAAAGACAGGGAAAATGAAGGGCAAGGATTTGCTACAGCCAAGGTTTTCTCACCAACCTCTTCCTTCTGCTACCCAGCAGTGAGCAGGGTCCTTCTCGAGTACCGCCAAGTGTCCCAGAAGAACCACGTGGCAGTCCTGGTGGGGACCTGCCTGCAAACCCATTGGCCTCATTACCCTAGAAAGGGCCCCAGACATCGTTAAAAGGCTTTCACTGAAATGCCACCAACCCAGAAAAGCCAAGCCTGACCACCATCTTACCTAGTTCCCAATAGCTCTTTTTATCTTTCCCGAGTGCCCCACCCCCATCTAGCAATCTGTATCCCTTACCTGTTCTCCCATGGCCCCCCAGCTAGAATGTAGCATGGCAATCTTCATGCTGCTTGGGACTTTTCTCTGCCACCTGGCACCGGGTAAGTACTCAGTATACATTTTTGGTGAATGAAAGGCTGCTGGGCATGGTGGCACACACCTTTGATGCCAGCACTCGGGAGACAGAGGCAGGAGGATCTCTGAGTTCCAGGCCAGCCTGGGCTACAGAGTGAGTTCCAGAACAGCCAGGGCTACACAGAGAAACCCCTGTGAGGGGGCAGGTGTGTGTGTATGTGTGTGTGTGTGTGTGTGTGTGTGTGTGTGTGTGTGTGAAATTCTTGGGTCCTAAAATTTCCAGAAGTAGCCAACCCATGACTTGCCCTGCACTCTCTGAGCATGCTCTCCCACTGAGTTCTAAACTTGTCCAGAGTCAATGGTGGCTGCATCAGACTCAGCCAAGCACAGCCCCAGCATTCTCTTTGGTCATCCCAACTGAGGTTGATGGCAATTCCCTAAGGCTGGGAATGGAGGCACTCTGGCCACAAGGCATTGGGCCTCCAGGGGTTCTCAGCTAACCCCTTTGCTCAAAAGCCGCTGTAGGAGCCTGTGTGTGGTGTAGGTAGAGCCCAGCATGCACTTCCCACGTGCTTCTTACCATCTTGGAGCTGCTCCTCACTGGAGCAGGTGGGGCCAGAGCTTCACCCAAGGCCATTCAGGAGACAAATCTGGGACCCCAGAATAATTAGTTTCCCTCCCTCTTCCCCTCTGGCTGGCAATTGGACTCACAGACTTATGCACGTTACCACTTAGGGACCCAACTTCTGTGGTCCTTTGCAAGTCTCAAGGGACACCGCAGCCCTCTGGGCTAGAGCAGCTGGAAGTCAAGATGTGGGGTTCCCAGAAGGGGCCCCTAGACTGGAGAAGTTGATCCTGGCATGAGAAAAGTTCAGGGAACAGACACATTAAGCCTTAGAATGGCCCGCTGTGGATATGGACACAGAACAGAACCTCCTAGAAAAACACTGAACCAGGGGACTAGCTGGATGGAGACAGAAAGAAATAAAAACGAAAACAAAAAAATAAGGGTCTGCGCTTGGGCAGACAAGGACAGGCTGAGGTCGTAGGCAGAAGACACGGAGGCTCAGGGTAGCAGAAGACGCTGAATTGCCCTCTGTTCTCCCTGCCGCACTGAGGGGCTTTCTTCGCGGCCGGCCGTGGGAAAGTGGTGGGCGAGCGCGCACCCCGACAGCCCTGTGGACAGTAATTAGCCGGATTAGGAGGGGAGCTGCGCAGGGCCGCAGGCCTGGCCCCAGGAACAAAAGGCCCCTTTGCCCGCTCAAACATGGGTCATAAGGTCACCAGGCACGGTCCCCTAGGAACAGGGCAAGGGGATGGAGGGCTGCAGAATGGGCCTCTGTGCACCTGGTGGGGGAGCGCGCTGGCTGGGGACTCCTTAGGAGGCTGTGGCCCAGCTTGGGGTTCACTCAGACTTGGGGGCTGCGGGGTAGAAGAGAAGAGGAAGAAAAGAGAAACATAAACACAGAGAACAGAGGGCAGGGAGCTAAACCACCTCAGTTGAGTGATAGCCATCGCGGTGACTATGATTTGGATAACAACTTTCACGGGGTGCCCAAACCACAAAAGCCACCTCATTAAAGGCTCTTGGAAAGGCTGTCACAGTGCCAGGCACCTGTAATCCCAACGCTCCAGCACGGGAAGCAAGAGGACTGGGTCTCCCAGACCAGCCCAGGCTACACAGTGAGACTCCATCTCAATGTGGTCCTGTCAGCCCCATGGGTTTTTATAGATGATCAAAGGGGTCTTGCTGGAGGAGTGTCTCATACATCCACTCTCTCTTCCAGTAGCCTGGAACCAGCAGGGCGGTTCTCTCCAAGCTCTATGTCTGCAGCCATGGAAGAGGGTCCCTCCAAAGCACAGTGGCAGGGGTCGGAAGAGGAAGAGCATGGGCTTTTCCCCACCACCGGATCTCGGGAACTCTGCAGAGGGGCAGCAAAGCTTCTGGACGCTGTTCCCTAGAGCTAGCTGCCCACGAATTTCTCCTCACAGGAGATGGCATCAGGGAGGTGATGGGTAAGGTAGAGGTAGGCAGGTGGATATGATGTGTGGCACTGAGGGACTTGGGTGATGGCAGTTATTCGTGGGCCCCATGGGCCAGACTGGCGAGGCGGTGCTTTCCCAGAGAAAGAAGAAATCTGACCCTTCGGGTGGGATTTCCAAGCAGGAAAGGATGGTGTAGGCCACACCAACCTAGGCAAGGTCCAGTTCTGCCTCCTTCTATAGTCTGAGACCGCCCAAGGCCCTCCCCTCAAATCTCTCTCACCCTTGCCAGTGAGTGAGAGTAGGGTGTTGGAATGGGTGATGTCGGATGCCGAGCCCTGGCCAGGATTCCTGTGTCCTGCTCTAGGCTATCCCAAAGCGGAGGACACTGTACCTGCTCTGGGATCTGCCACTGCTCAGGCAGATGGTTTCTAGGCCAGTAAGATCTAGGTAACTAGGCTCACAGCCAGGGGACAGAGATTCTGACTGACGCCCAGCTCAGCTGAGGAAGCGCGGTGAACTGTGGAATGAGGGAGGTCTTTCTCCTGGGATAGCATCACTGGCTTGGCAGGCTCATCTGCTTCCCATCCTTCCTCACATACCACCCTCCTCTCCTCCTCCTCCTCCTCCTCCTCCCTCCTCTGGTTCCTCAGTGCTAATCGGAAAGGATTTTTAAAAAGGTCAAAGTGGTACCTTTCGGCAGGCCCTGCCAAGGTCTACCACTAAGTAAACACGCCACTCGCAATAGGCCATCTTGGAGTAGGGACATGAAGCAAGCAGGCAGTCAGGCAGGCAGACAGACAGACAGACAGACAGAACAAGTAAGAAGAGAGACAAGAAAGGCAAGAGAGAACTTTGCCTGGTCGACACTTCTAAGGGATGCCTATGGCGACAGGTGAAGACTTCTGAGGCATGCTGCTACCACAGCAGGAACAACACTACCTCCTTTTCAGACCTAAACTTCTCCCCGGGTAGCTATTTCCTCTAGCTCAGTGGTTCTCAACCTTCCTAACGCTGTGACCCTTTAATACCGTTCCTTGTGCTGTGGTGACCCCCGACCATATAATTATTTCCATGGCTACTTCATAACTGTCATTTTGCTACTGTTATGAATTGCAATGTAAATACCTTGTGTTTTCTGAGGGTCTTAGGGGACACCTTTGGAAGGGGGGTGACTTTGGGGGTGAACTTTAGGAGTTTGAGACCTGCTGCTCTAGCTAGAGAGAGGGGCAGGACCTGGTGTGAAGGAGCTCTCAGTCTCTGGATCCGGCTGGGAGAGGGAAGGGTCTGGACCCTGGGCTGGTGGCTAAGAGGTGATAGTGACCGGGTGTCAGAGCCCCCCTCTCTTCTAGGAGCTGAGAGGCTAACAAGAGGACTTAGCTATAGATCACTTCCCCTCAGAGAGGAAGAATTTCCCACTCCCACACTGCCATACCTCCACACCTTCACCCCCATACCTCCTGGAGCCCCCCATCCCTAACTACCCTCAGGAAGGAGGATTGGATACGAGCCTGAATTCTGTAAAGGCGGCTGTAACTGAAGCAGGAAAAGCTTGGGCCCCTGCACCCAGCAGCTGGTGTGGCCTTGGGGACTCTCCACCTCTTTCCCTACCCTTCCCTTCTCTGTAGCCCTGGACACTTTCAGAGACAGCCAGCTCTCTAGACGTAAAGAATGCTTGCTTTTTGTCCCACCCCTAACCCACTAGAGTGGGGACAGGGGTTCTCCAGAGAACATCCTCTGATAAATGTGGTATGTCAGGAGCTGTTTTGTTTCTACCCCTGACTGAATTTCTAAGCTCTGTTCCCAGCCAGGCCTGGAACTAGAACACGTCAACAGGAGTCATCCCCCTCCACCCTACTTCATTTTGCAAACAGCCAGCAGGTAGCTCAAATTCCCAGTCTGGAAGCCCCAGGCTGCCGCCCAGCCCTTTCTTCCCCTGGAAGGAAAACATTTTATTTCAAGACTCGTGAACCATGAACACACTTACCCGATCCTCTAGCTTGAAGGAAAATCACCCTGAGTGACTCCCTTCCCCTCTCCAATTTCGTCTTCTGGGTCACAGGTACGTTCAGGACTCTCCTGGCTTAGCTATCACAAGGGACAATGGGGACACCCACGGAGGACACCAGAGTGCATGGAAGGCACTAAACTCCAGCAAGCTCTTTAGATCTCCACAATGGAGACCTGGACAGGAGGAGCAGCATCCATCAGACTCCCCAATGGACGGTGTTCAAGACCCCTAGCAGGGCTGAGTAGGTAGAACTCTTGTCTAACGTGCACCAAGCCCTGTTTTCAGCTCCCACTACGGCTTAAACCGGATGCAGTGGTGCATGGCTTCCGTTCTAGCACTCAGGAGGCAGAGGCAGGAGATTCAGGAGCTCAGAATCCTCTTTAGCTACCTAGAAAGTTCAAGGACAGCCTGGGCTACATGAAACCCTGTCTCAAAAACCTAGCAGTGGCTGGAGTAATGGCTCACTGGTTAAGAGTGTATACTCTTTCAAAGGACCAGAGTTTACTTTCCGGCACCCATGTGATGTGATTTACAACTGCCTGTAACTCTAGCTCCAGGGCATCTGACCTCCTTTCCAGTTCTCAGGATATTGCATTCACAAGCACATACTGCCCCCCAAAAGACACACACACACACATACATACGCACACACGCGCACACACACGTGTTATATATATATATAACACGTGTGTGTGTGTGTATATATATATATATATAATTAAAAACAATAAATAATCCCAGCAGTTAGGAGGCAGAGGCAGGCAGCAGATTTCTGTGTATTTGAGGCCAGCCTCGTCTACATAGTGAGTTCCAGGACAGCTAGAGAGCTACATAGTGAGACCCTGTTCCAAAACAAACAAACAAACAAACAAAATCACACAAGGTAGTGTATGCCTCTGTAATCTCAGCACACTTCTAAAAAGAGATGGGAGCAGAGACAGGGGAGTACCCACAGTTTGCAGCAGGCTGGCGTAACACAGCAGAAAACAAGAGAGACTCTGTCTCAAACAAGGACCCACACCTAACATTGTCTTCTGACCCTCACAAATGCAGCACACTCTTGGACACACACACACACACACACACACACGAGAGAGAGAGAGAGAGAGAGAGAGAGAGAGAGAGAGAGAGAGAGAGAGAGAGAGAGAGAGAGAGAAAGAAACAGATGGTCACAGGGATTCAGCCCAGGGCTGACCTACTCCCATGCTGACTCTGCTCAAATGTCAATTTCATCTCTAGGCATATTAAAGGAAGTCTTATTTTTCGTCCATGTTATTTTACATAATATTGGGAATTGAAACCAAGTTCTCAAACATGCCAAGCAAGTGCTCTATCACTAATTTATATCCCTGTAATTTGCCTCCCCTTGTTTTTTCTTTAATACTTTTTATTTTGAGACAGGGTCTCACTTAAGTTACTCAGATTGGTTTTGAAGTCGTTCTATAGTCCATTCAGGCCTTGAATTTGCCATCCTCCTGCCTCAGCTTCCTGGGTAGCTAGGATTACAGGTACATGCCACCAGGCCTGTCTTGTGTCCATTTCTTATCTGTCTTCTGGCCACCCACATCCAAAGCCTTTGGGACTTGCTGAAGTTTCAGAGTTCTGAGCCCCACCCAGGGAGACTCTACACAATGTGGCCCCAGAATATGCATTTTTAGTAGAGTCCAGTGTGGTCAGGAAGCACAATCAGATCTCCTTCCCATGCTAAGCCCTCTAGCCAGACCGATGCCTAGCAAAACCCCTTCCCTGCCAGAACCCTCACCTCCCAGCTTTCCTCCCATGGGCGAGGACACTGCCCCTATAAATGGTCTTGTCCGAGATTTTTCAGACTATAAAGAGAAGCTGGCTTATAGCAAAATTGTGTTGGGGGCACTGGGTGAGGACATAGGCTGAACTTCTCAGACAAAGAACAAGGCTTCATCATATTGCCCAAGGGCTGGGATCCAGCTCTGCCCAAAGCCGTGACAAGACTGAGAAATAAGCCATTTGTTCCTCTTTGGCGTGGGAAGCGCTCTGGTTGGAGAGACAGGCGGGTTTGAGTGTAAGTCCCCCACTCAGGCCTCATCAGCTGTATGACCTTGAACACTGACTTCATCTTCTCTGAGGCTGGGGAGGGGGTTGTCCCAGACAGAGAGCATTCCTCACACAGCAGCTCTGAAGAGTAGAGGCAATAATGTAAGGAAGGCTCTAGACTGTTGCTTGTTGAATGTGTGAATGGCTAAGTGAAAAGGAATGGAAGGGGGTCTGGGGAGAGAGCTCACCAGTTAAGAGTGCTCTGTCTTGCAGAGGACCCCAGTCAGGTTCCCAGAACCCACATGGCAGCTCACTATAGTTCCAGGAGAGATCCAATGTCCTCTTCCGGCTGCCAAGGGCACCAGGTATGCATGTGATACACATACATACAGATACTCACACATACTATAAAATAAAAATTTAAAAAGTAGGTGGATGATGAACGAATGAATGGACGCATAGATGGATGGACCATTCCTTCTTTCTTGCAGACAATCAGCCTGTATCTCTGAATCAGTTATTCCCATCTCAGCATAGTTCTCTGACATGCAGCAGACATCCCAATTTGGGGTACACATCATACCTCCTAGGGGAATCTTCACTTCTTTCCCTGTTGCTGTTCCCCCAGTGTCCATCTCTCAGCCACCATGCTGATGCCAAGGCATTCTCGTCTGGGACTGGGATTCCCCCATGCAGAGTGCATATCTATCAGAACACATCAGCAAACCAGACTCAGCCCAGGACACCTTTCCAGCCAGTGTTCAGGCACAGGCCTGTCTCCGGGACTAGCGGAGGAAAATCAGCTGGATGCCTGGGGCACAGATCTTGGGTCTTGGAATTCAGAGTCCAGGAAGAAAAACAGGAGACACTGAACAGGTGGTCGCTGGCTCAGCATGAGAAAGCACTCCTAAAGGGGAGACCTGGAGGAGATATCTGTGAAGGGGTGACTTCTCAGTCTCCAAGAACGGGTGGAGCATTTGGAGCATCAGAGTTGGAGGAGGAGTTATGCAAGGAGAGGGCACAACCCACGCAAAGGCAGAAAGGGTGGAATGGAGTAATTGCGTTTGTTGGGTTTTGTTATTCGAGACACGGTTTCTCTGTATAGCCCTGGCTATCCTAGAACTCATTTTGTAGACCAGAGAACACAGAGATCCTCCTGCCTCTGAGTGCTGGGATTAAAGGTGTGCTCCACCACTGCCCGGCAAATGGAGTAATTGTGTCTGGTAGGAGGACGGGGTAGGGAAAGCGGATGAGAAGGAACATGTCTCGGGAGAGGCTATGGTACAAGGTGGGAAATGCGAAACCAAGAACTTCTAGATGAGAGTCAAGCAGAGACAGGGACCATGGTTGGGGATCTGTTCTCTCACATTCCCTTCAAGTCTCTGGCCACAGCCTCTTTCTGATCCCCTTTTCCCAGCAGGCATTGGTGAACTTTAGCCTGAGTGGAAGGGGTCTCCAAAAATTCAGAGCATCATGGTGGTTTGTGCCTTTGGTAGCCATCAATATTTATAAATCTTCATAAACCATCACTAGTTAGGAAGAAATAAATGGCAAAACACAGGCCTTACACACCCCAATCTGGGCTCTCCTGGTATCTGTGTAAGGGTGAGGTGCTGTGAGACCCCAGACACATGCAAATTCTCCTTTGGTCATAGATTTCCCATACTTCCTGCAGTCTGCAAGAGGCAGGGCTCTCCTCTCCTCTGCTCTTTCCCCAGCTAATCCAAGCCACACAGATTGCCGCCAGCCAGCCAGTGGGTCTTATTTCACTGGAATGTTGGCACCAAACTTGAGATCGGAAATGAACTCATTATCTGATTATTTTTATTTATAAAAATATAACTGCTCTGGGAGAGAGGCCTTTCTTGAATAGTTCTCTGAGTGGATGAGTAATTCTCTCCCTTTCACCGACATACAGATATGCACACAAAAAGAGCCTCAGCTGTTCAAAGACCTTCTCATACACACACGGCTACTCCTACACACATAAGTGAATACACACACATACACGCACACACACAGAGGGGTGGGGAAAGAAAACAGCTACATGTACATCACCAGGTGTACAGATAGCATGTGGAGATGTGTTCTGGCATACAGTAACCTCCTCTGAGGTCAAAGACTTTGTCTCATTTATCCACTGTGGAAATCCCAGTGGTACATAATAGGCAATTAGTAAATACTTGCAGAATGAATGAACAAATAGCTAAGTAATAGATGCTTACATACACAGAGACATTATTCAGACACACACTTACAAGCACACACACCCAGCCTCTCTCTCTTCCAGGAACAAAGCCAGAGGATCCCTAATTCCACAGCCTGAAGTCTTCACACCACGAACACGGCTGTTATTAGCTGAGAATGAACCATCTAGAATCTTCCAGTAAAGATGTCCACTGTCAGTTGCTAAGAGGTCAAGGTAGTGCTTCTCCTGACCACTAAGGTTTCCCTACAAGCTCAAAGCCATCCCAGAGCCCCCCAACTTAAGACCAAATAGCCCAGTCTTGCCAAGAAAGCCTGAGGGGGTTACCAAGAGCAAACTATTTTTCCAGGAATGTTCTGAGAGCTGGCCCCTCTCACCCATGCATGGCTGGCTCACAGGCAGGTCTTGGCATGGGGTCTTAGGCAATACCAGCCCCTCCCCCCAACACTCACGCTCACTCCCCTACCTGCCCCCCTCCAGCTCACAGTTATGACCCACGCTCTCCACAGCTTAGGACTATCCTCCTGGGAGCAGACAGGGCGAGATGCAGGGCTGGAGGACAGGCATGGGAGCCCAGCCTATAAAAGAGTCGCCTAGAGGCTAGTCTGAGGGCAGAGCACCCATCAGGTCCAGGATAGCACCTCTGGCTATCCCTAGGTGCCTCCCCTATAAGGGTCAGCCTGCTGTGGCCTAAGGTGACACCCCTGTTGGCCACATGACTTCAGACAGGTCAGTGGCTCTGGAGCTCCAGCTGCCTTCATATCTTGGACAGTTTCGTCTTCCTGTCTAGGGTGCTTTCCCGTCCTAGACCCCGCCGCTCTCTGTATCTGGTGGACACTGGGGACAGTGCCAACTTATTTTGCTAATACCATCCAGTCCTAAAGCCAAGCCAGCAAGAAGGATGCTGCTCCATGTGTCCAGTACCCAAGAGAAACAAATGTACGTGTCCAGGAGTCGGTGTGGACACAGACGTTTTTAACGTGGAGGCTCGAACTGGAACAACCCAAATACCTGTGCACAGTGGGTGTTTACACCAACTGTAAAGATGCGCTCATATACTGGAACACTGCATGGTGATTAAAACAACAGAAAACATCAGCATGAGAGAGTCTCCAAGGCATTATGTCGAAAAAAATAAACCACACACAAAGCTGCCATCTGATACCATTTGTATGAAGGTCAACAACCTACGATGGTAAAAGTCAGACTCTGGGGGTGGTCTTCTCTGGAGAGGAGCACAAGGGGGGGGGTCTGGAAATATGTGATGCCTCGGTCTGTGGTTACGCGGGCATAGACACATGAATGACAACCTAGCCAGATGTGCAGTGACGTTCAATCAACTCAATTGTGTGTCAATTATCATGAGGAGTGGGCCCAAGTCACAAAGTCTCTAATCCAAATAGAAAGGAGTTCTGGGTGAAGGGGAAGAAGAGCGGGGTGGAGCAGATCGCAGGAGAGGTAAGGCCTAGAGCAAGTCAGCCTAGAAAAGCTGAGTGGCTTCACCAGGGAGGGGAAGTGCAGGCAAGGACCTAGTCAAATCCCTTCAGTGGGTCTCCTGCATAGACCTGGCATCTTGGGATTAAGAGCCATGATGGTAGCCAGCTTCAGAGCACACTGTCTGCCCCACCTCCCCCTCCCCTTTTTTCCCTGCCTACAGCTGTGGAACAAAGAAAAGACTGAACCCTAGGCTTTTTTGTTCCAAGTGACAGCCAAACTCAATGTGCCCGAATGTGCTTGAATACAAAGATGTAAAGCAGGGTTGGGGGATATGCCTCTGCTGGTGGAGAACTTGCCTTGGATGCATGGAGACTTGGGTTTGGTCCCCAACACCACACAAACCAGATATGGGGGCGCATGCTGCAGTAAGAAGTTCAAGGTTGGGGCTGGCCAGATGGTGCAGCAGTTAAGAGCACTTTCTGCTCTTGCAGAAGACCTGAGTTCGGTTTCCAGCACCCACACAGTGGTTCACAACGACCCTTAACTCCAGTTGCAGAGAATCAGACCCTCTTCTAGCCTCTTCAGGCACTGCATGCACATGGAACATAGGCATACATGCAGACAAGATACTCACATACAGAAAATAAAGATTGTTAAAAATAAAAAAAAAAGAAGTTCAAGATCACCCTTAGCTTCATAGTGAGTCTGAAGCCAGCCTGAGCTATACAAGACCCTGCTAACTATAGATGATTGTAAACAGAAGTTTCTGTCCCACCAGCAACTTACAAATACCCAGCAGCCGCTTCCCAAATGATAACACAGAGGCTTATATTAATTATAAATGTTTGGCCAATAGTTCAGGCTTATTATTAACTAGCTCTTACATTTAAATTAACTCATTCCTATTCATCTATTTATTGCCACATGGTCTGTGGCTTACCAGTCCTCCAGCATCCTATTTCTTGGGTGGCTCTCAGTGTCTGTCTTGACCCCACCCCTCTTCCTCTGAGTCCTAGTTTGATTCTTCTGCCTAACCTTATCCTGTCTTGCCATAGGCCAAAACAGCTATATTATCAACCAATAAGAGCAACACACATTCACAGCATACAGAAGGACCATCCCACAACAATGGTGGATGGATGGATGGATGGATGGATGGATGGATAGATGGACGGATAGATAGATAGATAGATAGATAGATAGATAGATAGATAGATAGATAGATGGATGGATGGATGGACGGATGGACGGATAGATAGATAGATAGATAGATAGATAGATAGATAGATAGATAGATAGATAGATGGATGGATGGATGGATGGATGGATGGATGGATGGATGGATGGATAGACGGATGGACGGACGGATAGATGGATAGATAGATAGATAGATAGATAGATACATAGATACATAGATAAACAAATATACATAAGTAAGGAGGGATTGTGTGCTTTGTCTCAAAGTAGACTCCTGGACAATCCATCATTAGAGAACATTCTAGAAAACTGAGGGGAGCCTGCCATTCTCTGGGCTTTGTGGAAGATAGTTTGTGGGCCTGTAAACAGAAGAACAAATGTCTAGGTATGTATCTCCTATGTATACTGTTTTCTTACTCTGGGGTCTCTGGTTGTCTGCATATACCTTAGTTGCTCCTCATCCCTGCTCTTCTTCAGCACCCCGACCCATTCCATCATAACCTAGTCTTCCCACTGTCCCTCGACTTTCTTATTTTGGTCCTCGAATCTGAGAAAACTTTTGACAACAATATGGAGATATCAAATGCCCGTCCTTGTTAGAATTTTTTTTTTTTTTTTTTAAGAACCCAGAGAAGGTGAAATCAAACTTGAGGCATTTGCTTTCAAGTGTCCAGGCAGGCCACTCCAAATCTCATCATGCCATTCATCCTAAAGTCACGGATAATGGTGGCATACGGGGCTCACAGTCAGAAGACTAGGGGTCCGATGGAGGGCAGAATGGCCAGGCTCTCTGCGCATGCATGAGCTTCCCAAGCTATGGGAAACTGAACATATCTTCCACACCATCATCCCTGAAATGATGGAAGACACCGGAGCCGATGTCAGGGCATTGGGACTCTACGGCCAGACTCAGGTTTCTTGCCCCCTCCTCCCTGGACAGCCCCTGTTCCAGCCAGGCTGATCTATTCTCACGAAGCCTTCAGTAAACCATTCCCATGCCTCCTCCCCCTGCCCCACCCAGCACAGACATTTGTTGCATATCACCTCACTGGCAGGTGAGTCAGTTTCCCCAAGGAGCTGCCCATCTTTGCTCACTCCCCAGGTGAGGAAACCTGGGTTGAGAAATCAACTGGCGTCTCTGAAAGCACACAGCTGGTAGTCAACGGAGTCAGGATTTGAACCCAGCAGTCAGCCGGCTCCACCAGCTCCTGACTGGTCCTGCTCCACAGCCTGAGACAGTGGCTCCCACGACCTGCGGTAAAGTGTATTGACCTAAATACAACCTGAGAGCCTGGAGAGCTCATGACCCTTCCCTTCTGGAGGAGACTCCTAAGCCTTCCAATAGTCCCTCTGTTCCCTCATCTACAGCCATTCAAATGGGCTGGCATTGGACGGGGCCCTCACCGCTGCCTACACAAATTCTGGTGGGCACGGAGACCACCATAGGCCCCCCACATGGGCCAATCTGGAGCTGGCCAAGTGTATGAGGGAAGGTAAGCATTCGTGGAGCCTGCTCCAAAGAGAGCCACGGGACCAAGGGAGCTAAGGTCACAGCCCTACCTCTTCACAACCGTTGCCAACTCTGAGGACACTGAAGGTCACACACAGCTCCTGCTCCTCTGGTTCACTCTGAACTCCCACCCCGAACACGGCCATTCCCGCCACATATTTCTACTGTACCCTTCAGTCAGTATACCCTATCAGAATCTCTTTCCTGGATCTCAGACATGCGTTCCCCCCCCCCCCCTTTAGACTGTGAGTTCCCTAGGAACAGGGAGTCTATTGTCCACATCCATGTCTGTCTAGAAGCCCCTGACACAGGCTGCTCCCCCTATCAGGCCTTCAAACCACCCTGAAATGAATGGGATAGGGTTTAGAGGCTTCAACGCTACAGCTTCAATATTTGGTTTTCACAGAGGAGGAAAAGGAGCGGTGGGAGGGAGGGCGGGTCTGTGGATTTGGAGACAAACGTGTGCAAACCACTGTGCAATGCTGTGCAGATGTGCATGCTGGATTTGTGCAAAGGAGTCCTGTGACCTCACAATTCTGCTTCTGGCGGGCTTTGTGATCTGAGGGACTCTGTGCCTCCTGGAGACTTAACAATCTCATGTGGTAACGCCTGGGAGATGCAGCATCCTGTCCCCAGTAGAAACCGTTGGGGAGAGATGCCTTCCGGATCCTCTGCGAACCTGCTCCCACCCACTGAGGCAGACTACCTGAGACAGGGGCTGAGGGCAGAGGTCTGTCTGCCTTGAAGGAGGGCTTGGGCCTAGTCGGAGCTGGGGACATCTGGGTTCTGGAGACATAGCTCTTGGACAAAGCAAAGACCATCCCTAGGCTCTTTCACCACCTGCAGTAACCAGCACAGTGCCAGCACTACGCCATGCTGCCCCAAGTGGGCAGTGAGCCACAGTGGCCAGAATACTTAGGGGCTTTCCAACATGGATAACCACCATATGTGGGGCACCCTGTCTGTCCAGGTACTTCAGCACGTTGTATCATTTGATCCTCGGCAGATCTAGGCCGTACCGATTGTACCCATTTAATTATGAAGATATAGAGGCCAAGGTCACTCAGCATGGTAGGGCTGGAACCCAAATCTAAGTCTGGCTGGTGGTCACGGTAGCTCAAATCCTCACAATTCCAAGGGCTCAAGAGGCTGGCTGAGGCCAAGGATTGCTGTGACAGGTTGCATTTCCAGGTCAAACTGAGTCAGAGAGAGAGACCCTGCCTCAAAAACCAAAGAAGCAGGGCTCATATAAATGCTCCACAGATAACAACACTTGCCACCAAGACTGACAGCCCAAGTTCAATTTCCGGGACCCACATGGTAGGAGAGAACTGATTCTTCTCAGGTTGACCCCTGGCCTCTCTCTCTCTCTCTCTCTCTCTCTCTCTCTCTCTCTCTCTCTCTCTCTCTATATATATATATATATATATATATATATATATATATATATATATATATATATATATATATAATATACCATAGTATCTGTGTATACACACACACACACACACACACACACACACACACACACACACAATGTTACTTTAAAAACCATGCCAAACCTGCTCCCCTCCAAAAATGGTCCTCTTAACTAGCACTGTTTGCCTCTCATGCAATCACCGGGGTGGGAGCCAAGTCCGGTGCAGTGACTGGAGTCCCCCTCCGTGTGAGGTCAGCTGGCGAGCATCGAAAGGGACCCATCCTCTAGCCTAGACTCTCCACTAAACGCTACCTGTCATCCAGGTATTAGAGGCTCACGCTTTGGGGACAAGCTGGTGCTTTCGGGACACTCCTATATTAAAACACAAATCCTACTGTAAGACCAAAGAGACCCAAGTCAGCAGGGGCGTTCCTGGTGCCTACAGACAGCTAGGTAAAAATGGGCACAGGAAGGACGGGGCTCAGCAGGCAAACGGAGCCATCCAATTTAGCAATCTTGTGGCCTGAAATGATGCTGTGGAGGACAATGGCCTTCCCAGGGCAGCTTGCCCTCTTTCCAACCAGCCGTACCTCATGCTTCATACCCGACAGAGACCAAATGAATATTGGTTATCCTATAAAAGCTATAAGGAGGGAGTCCTAAGGTCTGGACACAAACTAGGATCACCATCCCACTTGGCCATCAAGGACACCAAGGTCCAAAGAGCTTGTGAGTGGTCCAGAACTGAGAGTGGATCCGGATGACACCAGTAGATGAAGGCTGTCTCCTTCAAAGTCACGGTAGGGAGGAAGAGGAGGAGGAGGAGGAGGAGAGAGGGCAGGAGCCAAGAGGAAAGCCCCGGCGCCTGGGAATCTTCAAGGGGCTTTACAAGGCAGCCCACAAACGGGGTTCCCACAGTGGCAGGTGGGCATCAAGCAGGCCGGGCCGGATAGGGCTGGCACCAACACTAGCAGGGTTGGAGGTGCCAGCCCTCACCCGCCAGCCGGCCTGCCAGCTGGGGAAGCTTAATTAGAATTCCTCAGCCCTCCAACCCACTTCCTTCCTGGTATACAGGACAGCTAATGGCTTCTGTCGCCTGCTGCCAGGGTGAGGTAGGCCGGGCTGGCTGCTCCAGGCTGAGCTGGGGGTGGGGGTGACCTCGAACAAGCCCAGAACCGTTCCTCTCCCCGATCTTGGAGTAGGGAGCAGCCCCTCATGTGACCTAATGTTTCCCCAGGTCAAGAGCCCACCTGCCTGACTGTCTAATCCGCCCCCGCCCCCCACCCACCCACCCAGGGCCCAGGGGTTGTTGAGCGTGGATAGACAGACAGACACAGGCTGTGGGAAGCATCAGTGATTAGTGGGTGATGAAAACCAGACCCCAGCAGGCTGGGGGTGGGACCAGAGAAGCAGAGAGAGGCTGTCTGTTTCAGGCTGGGTTCAGCTTTGAGCCCAGAATTGGGGGGTGGGGGCCACAGCTGAGGGCAATGCCTGGCCCTGGCCTCCAAGTCTCAGCCTGAAAAGAAGACTCCAGTGTGGACATCAATCAGCACCTCTCAGACTCGGCCCTGGGGGGAGGGTAGGAGAAGGACCCTGGGGAGGGACCAGCTTGGCTCCCAACCCCCAGGGACCTGCAGTTACCCTTAAATGCCCTCTTTACCCTTAAATACCTCCTCCAGCGGTAAAAGGCTAGAAGGGCAGCCAGCCATACATACCCCCATCCCTTCATCTTCCTCACAAGGGACCAGAAGCCACTCTCCAAACACATGACTACTCTCAGGGTTTACACGTAACCCTAAACTCCGTCCCTGGGATCTACTCAGCCCAGCCTTCACCTCGGAAACTAGGGAACGTTTAAATAAAGTGGATTCCCTTCCAGAGAGAGACTTTGGCAGCAAAAACTGTACCCAAGGCTATATTTAGATGAGACCCCCAGTGTTGGGGATAGACATTCAAGACTACAGATACCGAGTCGAGAGCAGGACCTGCACAGGGTTACTCACGGGCCCTACAGACAAGCCCCTCGGGGTCCCCGAAGCTTTGCCTTCCTCTCCTCTACCTAGGAATGTCACATGGGCCACCTGTCTCAGGGCCTAGGACACCACTGTCAGGCTTGGGTAGCCCTTTGTAGTACACCGAATCTTCGGGCTCTCTCCCCAAGCCCATCCCCGGGGCCTTGGGATCATGCGGGGGGGGGGGGGGGAGGCCTAAAAGAAGGAACCAGCTACAGAGAGAAGAAGTGGCTTTGGGGAGAAGATGTCAAAGCCACATGCTGACTGAAGACTTTTGCTTAGGACTGACCAGGCCTGCCTCTCACGAGAATGAAAATCGTTGTCTGCTTGTCAAAAAAAAAAAAAAAAAAAAAAAAAGACTTCCCCCCGGGGAACAGACATAATCCCAGCACTCAGGAGACTGAGATAGGAGGCGTAGTGACAGGCTAGCCTGGGTCACTTAGCAAAAAGCCCTGTGTGATAAAGCCAGAGGACGAGGACTGCTTTCTTCTTGCCTAGCAGGCAGGTGTGTGTGTGTGTGTGTGTGTGTGTGTGTGTGTGTGTGTGTGCTCCTGTGTCTGAGGAATTGTCTATCTGAAGGCATCGAGGCTGGGGAAGGTTAGCCACCCTACCTCCCCCACTGGAAAACAGCAGAAGTAGGTGCTAAGGCCGGCCCACTCAACCCTCTTCTTTCCGAATCTCCGCCCTGCAGAGAGAAAAACTCTTCACCATCTGGAAGTGTTAGAGGTCCAGAAAGGGTCTGATGTGGGAATGAGAAAACCTGTCTTAAGGGCCTTTTAATCAGGAAAGCAGAAACATAAACGCCTTCTCCCTTGCAAATAAGTCTGGATTCCCAGGAGACACCTGACCATGGACCCAGCAATTTGTTAAGGAGACAAGCGCACAATTTTTTGTTATTACTTTTTTCTTTATTTTATTATTTTGTGTGTGTGTGTGTGAGAGAGAGAGAGAGAGAGAGAGACAGACAGAGACAGAGACAGAGAGAGACAGAGAGAGACAGAGACAGAGAGAGACAGAGAGAGAGAGAGAGAGAGAGAGAGAGAGAGAGAGAGAGAGAGAGAGAGAGAGAGGAGCGAGGGAGGGAGGGAGCTCCACATAGTACTTGTGAAAGTCAGAGGACAACTTGTGTAAGTAGTTCTCTCCTCCCCCCACGTACATTCCAGGGATTGAACTCAAGCTGTTAGCCTTGGCAGCAAGGGCCTCTCCCCTCTGAGCATCTCCCTGGCCTGGATTTTAAACATCCCCCGTCCTGCCCAATCAGAGAACGCTTCCAGCCGGGGTGGGGGAGGGGTGAACTTTACGGAGCTTTGGCTCACAGTTGCTGTCTCTTGCCTTCACAGAAGAGCCCAGACTTGTCATCTGAGAGGAAGGGGGAGGCTGAGGTCACTACCCTTCTCTTGTTTCTGCCCTGCTCTCCCCGCCCCCACCCCACCCCCAGGGAGGTAGCTGGGTCGGGGCAGCCTCGTACCCTGTAGGCTGTGGTCTGGAAGCAGCTGCGGGGTGGTTCTTAAAAAGGAGACTGTGAGGTGCTGAGGGCCCACACCTTGGGGCAGGGGACATGGCACCCCTGACTGGAGCCAGTGGCTGCTGCTCCTCTGGGGTAGGAGAAGTGTTTGTGATACAAAGAATGCTGGAGCCAGCCGGGCTCAGGCCAGAGCCCCAGCCAGATACCAGTTGTCCCTGGTCCCCCTGCACAGTGGGAGTCACAGAGCTTCGGGAACTCGAAAATGTTCCGTGTCTGCCGCTACAGAGCAAATCGCCTACAAGTTAGCCACTTAAAACACCTGTTTATTATTCACAGTTCTGCAGATCATTAGTCCAGGTGGGCCCAGCTGGGCTGTCAGCTCAGATGGCCAAACAATCCAGGATTCAGTTGGCTGGGCTGGTTTCTAGAAACTCCGATCTAAACCGTTCTCGCCGGTGGCAAAATTCAGCTCCTCCGGCTATAGGACGGAAGGTCACAGCTTCCTGCTGGATGCCAGCTCCTAGAAGCTGCCTCTCTGAGGTTCTTTCCTCCGTGCAGGCCCCTCTGTCTTCAAATCACCACCAGATATCTGAGCTGGCAACCGATGACGTCGTGTCCTGCTCTCAACTGGAGATCCGCCATCCTTTCAGGAGCTCCCCGTCGCTCATCGGTAGCCTTAATTCCATCTTAAGAATCCTTTGTGCCTTCTGAGAGTTCCTGGATTGTGAGTGTGAGAGCTCATCCTCATCTGGGAACAGGCTGGGAAGTCTTGGGGATCTTAGAGTTCTGACTCCTCACAGAGACCAGACTTGGCTGCAGTGCTGGGTCAGGACTGTGTGTTTATCTTTCTGCCCCCAACCCTTGGAGAAGAGGGTAGGCCCTTCGCTCTCCTCTCGGCGGGGCCTGGCTCTGGGCTTTCTGTGACCCAAGAAGGAGCCCTGCCTCCGCAGCTGGGGACGTCGTCTCCCACGTAGCATGTCTTTCTTTCAGAGTGGTAGGTATGTCACACACACACACACACACACACACACACACACAAGCTCTAGACTGGCCTCTGCCCTTCCTACAGCTACGTGCCTTCTCCGCCATCCACACTCGCCTACTCCCTTCCCACTCCTGGCATCCGGTGTCTACCAGCACTCTGCCTTAACATGCTCTCTCCCTTACCCTAGTGGGCACCTGCCAGGCCACATGTCCCAGGTGCTTTGGTGACGACTGGGATGGAGTCTCTCTTGCACGCTGCTCTATTCCCGACCCGGGGCTCAGTGCCAGGAGTATAGCGGACACTCTGACAAACTTATGGTTTCTCTGGGTTGTATCCGTGGGTCCATTCCCTGCTCCAAATCTGGACATGTGTCATCACTGTCCTCTCAGTGTGGAAAGTCCGGGTCCTTCTCTCCCTCGGACTGGGAACAAAGCAAAGCTTGAATGTGCGGTCCAGTGGGATGAAATGTTGCTACGTGGCCTGTCTGTCCACACTGTGCATCTCACATGCACAGAGACACCACACACCACACAGAGAGAGACTCTGGGTTCTCCTTGGCCTGTGGCTCGGAGAGCAAGAGCTACCACCCCACAACTCACATCCCTTTGACATACCTGGGACACCTTCAGCTGACCTCTGTGGATTTGCTCTGCTGGCCTTGATCCCTGAGTTTGGGCCTGTGTTCTCTCCCGGAGCACAGTGACCCACCCACTTCCTCTTGGGAGACCAGCCGAGGACAGTGAGGTTTGAAGAACGTCCTAATCTCAGCTCCAGAGCTCGGCAAGAGAAAATGACTAAAAGCCCTGGAATGTAGAGCCTGTTGCTTCCTGCTGGGCATTCTGAATGAAACACGTAACCCACAGCTGCAGTTGACAAGAAGCCTCCCGAGGGATGCCACCCAGACTCCAAGCAGAGCTTTGAGCAGGGCAAGCAAGCTCTTGACTTGGTCCTAAGCCCCAGTGCCTGTCCTTCCTGCTCCCCTTTGAGGAACCAGCCCCCGACACACCAGTCACGTTTCTGTTGGTCTTATTTAAATGCTTGCCAGCTCCCAAGAGCCTGGCTCTTTAGGTGGCTGAGAGGAGAAGGAGGAGACACACCCACATGCTCACCAACCTCAAAGAACATTCCAGATCTCCCTCTCTATTGTCCCAGGAGCAGGTCCCCATGCTGCAACTCTGAAAGGTCACGTTGTTTCAAGCCAAGTGGAGAGATGCAGCTCTCCACAGTCGCTCAGGGGTGTGGGGTGCAGGAGAGACTCCCCATGGCTGGCAGCTGGGAAATTCCTAAAGGGACTTCCGGCATGAAGGCAGGGTACACCAACATGCTTCCAGGGTCTCTGGGGAAAGTCAAGATACACACTGGTCTTGAAGGTATAGCCCTCCATGAACTTGGATAAAGATATACCCCATCTGCATGAAGTACAGAATATTTGCAGAATGCCCCAGAAGGTTCCCTGGAGCCCCTTCCTACAGGGATTATCCATCCAACTCTATGTAACCACACTCACAAATTTCTTTTGCCATCAGTTCACGCTACCCGGCTTTGAACTTGATTCACATGGGATTTTGGATAGTATATGTCTTCTCTCTCTCTCTCTCTCTCTCTCTCTCTCTCTCTCTCTCTCTCTCTCTCTCTCCTGTGCTGCACATCTTGGACTACCTCTGGGCTTTGCATTACCTGGATGAGTTCCCTGCCTCTGCATCCCTGGGACATTGCCTCTTGTCCATTATGACTTCCTTCCAGAACTGCAGCCCCAGCATTCCCAGGTCCCTGCCTGGGCTCTCTGCCCTTCCCTCTGTTCCCTGGCCACTGTGAGTCTAGGTGACCTTGTGACCATCGCCACTCACCTACTTCCTTCCCATGCAGACACACACTAACAGATCTCTGCACCTTCTGTGTCCCAGAAGTATATGATGTCCACTTCCTGTCCATTTGGTATTGAACTCATTTGAATGATAAGGGAGTTCGTTAAATCAGTCATGTGATCAGGGTATGAGCACATCAATGTGGGAGTTACTAGACCTAGGAGGAGACGGTTTGGGGAGAAGAGATTCATTCATCTAGTTAGAATACTTACAAAATGCCTCCTCTATACCAAGCTCTGTCCTAGGCACTAACGGGGGAAGGGGGCGTGGCACACACGTGGAGGTCACAGTACAACACTTCCGGAAGTTGGTTCTCGCCTTCCACCTTGTTTAAGACAAGGGCTCTCTTTTGTTTATGCAGAGTTGCATACTCTAGGCTGGCTGACCATGGGCTGACTGTCCTGTCTCCACCTCCCATCTGGCTGTAAGAGTCCTGGGGTTACAGATGTGGACAGACGTGCACAGCAAGTGCTTTTACCCTCTGAGCCATGACCCAAGCCCAGCACTTGCTTCTTCATAATCTACCATTTTATGTTAAGACACACTCGAGCCCGCAAGATGGTTCAGTGGGTAGAGGTACCAACAAGCAGGCCTGATGACCTTCATTTCATCCCCCAGTCCCACAAGGTGACAAGAGGGAATGAACTCCCAAGAGTTGTCCTCTGACCTCCATATGTATCACACACACACACACACACACACACACACACACACACACACGCACGCACGCACGCATGCACGCACGCTCTAAAAGTAATTTTTTTAAAAGCACACTAAATTCAATGTCTTCAAATTAGCTACAAACATGCAATTTCTCTTATGACTTCCTAAGTGGTTGAACAGTTCTACAGATCTCACTGGAGGCAGAGGACATCTCTCATGCTGCGTTACCCAGACAGCAGCTGCGACTAATCTAAACTTGGCTGGGCTCACGGAGTCAAGACGGCCTACCCTTAAGTTTGGCATGCTGGCCAGGACTCTGGAAGGTTAGGCTGAGCCTAGATCAAAGGTTCCTGAGACTCCCTCTCCTCACTAGGCCTTCCCAGTCTCCTCTCTGTGTGGATTTCTCCAGGAGGGTAACTAGACCTCCCTATAGGACAGTTCATGGGTCCAAAAGTGTTCCTGGGCCGGCCCTACTGGTCACATTCTGTTGGGTAAGATGAGTCACAGAGCCAGACCAATTGAGAAGCTGGGGGAAGGGTGTCAGGAGTTGACCAATTGCTCTCTTTGGAGACTAGTTTTCATTCCCTCCCACCTTCCCCCCCCCCTTTTGGTTTCCTGAAACAGGGTCTTATGTAGCCCAGGCTGACTTCAAACTTGCTATATAGCCAAGGCTGGCCTTGAACCCCTGATCCCTCCTGCCTCCGTCTCCCAAGTAGTGGGATTACAGATGTGTACCACCACACCCAGTCTCTACTTTTTTTAAAACTGGTGCTTGCTGTGTAGCCCAGGCTGACCCCATCTTCCCAAGTACTTGGATAATAGGTATGTGCCACTACGCACAGCTACCAAGTTCCTTCTTAAATAGAGTGTACTTAAACTAAATGCCATTTCCCGTGAACTCTCTACAGAGTAGCCACAGTTTTTTAAGGCCGGGTTCGATGTAGCCTAGACTGGCTTCAAACTCACAGACATCCCCCTGTCTTCATGTGCTGCATGCTATAATACCTGTAATCCCTACACCTGGCCCTTTCTGAGGTTTACACAAATCTTATCGTTTAGTTCTGGGTTTTATTTTTGACCCAGAGCCTTTTCCTATTTTGAGCATATTTTTCCATTTGTGGAGGCTGAAAATGAGAACCAGATTCGTTTTCAAACCCCACAAGTCCTTGGCTCTGTTATAACTTCTATAAATTTTATTTGAAAGTTAGTTTCCTTTTCCATTCATTTTTCTCCATCCTTGTCCCCTGAACTCAATAACCCAACAGACACTACCAAAGTCCACTTGGAATTCTCTTTAGCCAAGTCGAGCACGGTGCATACTTGTAATGCCAAGTACTCAGGAGGCTGAGGTAGGAAAGCCAAGAGTTCAAGGCCAGCCAAACCCTGTCGAAACAAAAATCTCTTTAGCCTAAACCACTCATCCCTCAGGTACATTTCCTATGATCTGCATCACTGCAAGTGACAACTCTGGTCAACTTTCTTCAACAAAGCCACAGAACCAGCTAAGCAGGGCTTGTAGCGGCTCACAGAGACTGAATCGACAACCAGGGAACTTGCATGGGTCTGATCAAAGTCCTGTTCACACCTGTTGTGATTGTGTAGTTTGGTGTCCTTGTGGGACTCCTAACAGAGGGAGCAGGGGCTGTGTCGGACTCTTTTGCCTGCTTTTGGGACCTTTTTCCTCCTACTGGGTTGCCTCATCCAGCCTTAATATGGGGGATGTGCCTAGTCTTATTGCAACTTGATACTTGATACACCGTGTTTGGTTGCTAGCCCTGGGAGGCCTGCCCCTTTCTGAAGGGAAATGGAAGAGGAGTGGACCTGGAGGAGAGGGGAGGTGGGAGGGAGGGCCTGGGAGGAGAGAAGAAACTGAGGCTGAAATGTAATATATGAAAGAAGAAGAAAAAAAAAAAAAAAAAAACCAAAAAACCTTTCTTCTACTAGCTAATAAATGCCCCCCATCCCTTCCAATAACATTTTCCCTTAAGTCCTTGCCAGCAGGTTCCTTGAAGACCTTCAGATTTCCAAGAGTAGTAACAGACGTTCAAAGGCCTGAGAAGGTCTGCTCAAGCCCAAGCCCTAAAGTCGTACCTAGGTTTTGTTATGGTGGCAGTTTGCTTCCAGGTAACAAAAAAGTCTACATCAATGTCTGTTGTGTCCTAACAGAGCACCCCCAAACAGTGGGCTTAGAACAATGGTAACCCTCGAAAAACCAAAAAAAAAAGAACAATGGTAACCATCTCTCGTGTATGGGTTTGGGTGACTGGGCTGGCATGGCGCTTCTCACTCGGGGCCTTGAGTTTGTGGGGAACCTGCAGGCCTTCATCCACACATTGGGGGCTCCAACAAGGACAACACAGGTAACTCAGGCTGGGTGGTGGTGGCTTCTCAGGTGTCCCCTTAGGATTCTGGGTAGCTGGCTTTCTTTCGTGGCAACTGAAGAATTCCAGCATGATTGTTCTGAAAGGAGCCACGGGAAGTTACGTGAGCTTTCACAGCTGAGACTTAGAAGTCACTATGTCATTTGCGACATTTGGGGAACTTCTGGTGCTCCCAAATCCCCATCCAGGTTGAAAAGGAGAGGAAGAGGAGAGACATGGTTTCTCTCTCTCTCTCTCTTATCATGGTGTGTGTGTGTGTGTGTGTGTGTGTGTGTGTGTGTGTGTGTGTGTGTGCATGTACCACTTGTACATGAGTGCCCACAAATCCCAGAATAAGGCATCTGATATCCTGAATCCGGGATGACAAGCAGTTGTGACCCAGGCAACATGGATGCTGAGACTCAACCCTGGTGTCTTCTTCAAGACCACTGAGCTGTCTCTCCAGGCCCAGCCCTAATTTCTTGATGGTAGAAGAGCCCAAGAATAATGTATACGTTTTAAAGTTCTTAAGAAGCCAGGCATGATGGTGCACACCTTTAATCCCAGCACTCTCTCTGAGTTCAAAGCCAGCCTGGTCTAAATGGTGAGTTTCGGGCCAGTCAAGGCTTCATGGTGAGAACCTGTCTTTAAAACCCTAAATAAACAGATAAATATAAAACTATAAGAGGTTAATACATCCAGGCCACAGAGCTAGAAAGGGACAAAGTTGAGATTTGAACCCCAGATGTACCTTGCTACAGACTCACACCCTTAAATGCCCTCTTAGTTGACGGTGCTGGTTCTGGGCTGGGCTGGAACCCAGGACTTCATACATGCCACTGAGTCACACCAGAGTCCTACAGTGCTTTCTGCCGGCATAGAGGCAGGGAGCCTACATGATGTCCCCTGA